>NC_044249.1:1200000-1500000 GCF_003957555.1 Calypte anna
TGAGCACTGGAATTCATAGAATCATGGAATCATTTGGGTTGGAAAAGACCTTTAAAATCAAGTCCATCCCTCCAGCTAGCACACTGCCAATTCAAAGCAGCATGCAGAAAACTTGTACTAAGTCTTGGGAGATGTAAACTTGCATTAAGATGTTCACAATAGTATTAGCAAAAGCTCTCCTCTTGAAGGCTGCACATGACTGGGATGTTCAGACAAAGCTCTTGCTCTTTCTTTTTTTGCCACTGCAGTTAGCATGATTCCTTCCAAGTCATTCTCTTCATGGTGTGCTCTGCACTGGCCTGATGCTGGCTTTACATCCTGGGCTGGCTGTGTCAAAACATTTTGGACTGGTTTTTTTTTTGTTGTTTTCCTTCTCAAATGTAGATATTTCCCATCTGGGACTGAACTCTGGCTTGACTGATGCACTATGTTTCTGTCTCATCAGTTTTCCCCGTGATAAAATCAAGCCAATATTTCTAAAAGCTTTCAGAAAGCTGTAAAAATTACCCATTCTCCCCATTTATTTGCTCTGTGGGCTTCTTTGTGTGTGTGAATAACAGTAGGTGTGATGCCATATTCAGCCCATCTATTCCAGCACAAGTTTGATACTAACATGCAGCTTCTCACTGGGCTGGCTGCACTGTTATGTGCATAAAGCTGTGAGAGGAATGAGTTTCCTGTAGGCTTATAGTGACAGAAAACCTTCCCAACAGACAAAGCTGGCTTCCTTGCCTTCCAGCTTTCTACAGGAACAGGAGCAGCCACAACTTCCCTGGGCAACCTGTTCCAGCATCTCACCACCCTCACAGGAAGGAATTTTTTCCTAATTTCCAACCTAAATCTCCCCTCTTTAAGTTTTAAACCATTGCCCCTTGTCCTCTCCCTACACCCCCATGCAAAAAGCTCTAGCCCAGGTTTCTTGTAGCCCCCTTCCTCTGGGCAGCCTCTCCCAGTGCTCCATCACCCTTGCACCCAGAAGCTTTTCCTCTAATTGAGGTGGAACTTCTGTGTTCCAGTCTGTGTTCATTGCCTCTTGTCCTGGCACCACTGAAAATATTTATTTCCATCCCTAAGCTATCACTTTGTAGTGAATACACCAGGTTCAATTCACAGACTTATTCCCAAGCTTGTTCCTTCTCTGGTATTAAGACTTCTCACACACTTGTACTTCAGACTCTTCATATCCTTTATGTGCACTGAAATTTACACAACCATACAATACTTTAATTTTTTTTTTCATACGCATTTCCTTTGCATTAATTTTTCTAAAGTTGCTCATTCTGTGAACACAATTTTATAAATGCTACTGAGAAATATACCAAAACAAATTACAGAAGGAACAGAGTCTTAGTAGTGCCAAGATTTTTTTTTCTGCATTGCAAACACAACGTTTCTTTCTAGTTAATTAAGAATGAACATGCACACAGCACAACTAGCTCCTGCAACATGAATTTCATTTCCTTGAAGCTAAATAAAGACCAAACAAAACAGTTCTTGTTACAATTCTGATCTTCAAAGCAGTTTATTTATTTGCTTTTATAGGTCTGGACAGCCTTGAGCTCTCTGTGTTTAGATTAAATCAGCTCCAGAATCCTCCTGTCCCTCTTAGCTGTAAACAATGCTGAAATGGGAAGGATACCTCAGGATTAAAGTTTACACAGTGGGAATAATTGAAAAGAGGTTGCCAAGAAGGAAGGGTTGTGCTGGCCTAGGGTCTCATGGTCTGAAGCCCCTGCAGGTCTCCAGCACTGGGCAAATGGCTGGAAACTAAGCCACAGTTCCCTGATTATTCCCTGGGAGGGGTATCTGTTCAAAACACACTAACCAGAGTTACTAGAGGCAACACTTTAATCTGTATGATGCATTCAGTTAACTTCATTTTTTCTTTCTTTGTCTTAAAACTGAGAGCTGCACATCCAAATTACAAAATTTATACTGGTTTTGTCCCCTACATTCTCATTTATAAGGGTTTTCATCCCCTGCAGGTTACTAAAACAAATCACAGCATTGAGTCTAGGTTTTGACTAGCCACAAACATTCCTGATTTCTTTTTTCACAGTATAGAAAAGAAAAGTGTTGACCCTGTGAGGTGCCTGTGATGAAGGAAAATGTTGTTATTTCTTGTTCCTAAAACCTTGGGTTTAGTGTGCTGGTGGTGGAGAAATGTATGCTGGAGAAATGAGGGCAGCCCAGCAGGATGAATGCTGGATGTTTGTTGGAGCATGATCCATGCAAGGGCACCAGAGGCAGAGTCAGACACTGGAGAAGCTGCCCAGGGAGATGGTTCAGGCACCATCCCTGGAGGTATTTCATGGACATGGAGATGTGGTGCTTAGGGACACGTTTTAGTGGTGGATTTGGCAGTGCTGGGTGCACAGCTGGACTGGGTGATCTTAAAGGTCTTTTCCAGCTGAAATGATTCTATGAATATATAGGGAGGAGACTGGGGTCTAAGAGGTCCCCTGGAGAGGATTTCCTGTTTGGGCATGGCAAAGATGTCTTTGGGCTAGCTGGGGCATGCAGAAACCCTGCCTCTATCAGGTCAGGTGAGGACAGGCCATGGTGTGAAATCTAGAATGAAAGTGTGGGAAATTGTATTTCAAAGCACAGGATCTTCCTCTTGCCTACTGATAGTGTGGAATCACTTTCCATGTACACCAGTGTGCAAGGAATTCTGTTATGTAAAAGCCAAAAGCCATTAACTCTCATGAATGTGATGCTTAATTTGTATAGATAGAGTAATTTAAAAATGCTTTCATTTCCATTTATCATCTGTATTGTCACAAGGAGCAGATCTGCTGTAGTACTGAAAAGCCAGTAAAGGTGAACATCTCTATCAAGCTCATCACTAATTTATATAATCATACTGGGCATGTTTTACAAGTTATCTGCCTCTTAATCTCTTCTTATAATTACAGAAATAAATGTACTTACCCACCTTTGCACAGTACTTTCAGATCCAGGGTGATAGTACTGTAAAAGCATTAAGTGTTATCTTACCAGTGGCAAGTAGATTAAAAATCACTTCTGATCTTGCATGGAGAAAATGTTGCCAAACCTGAATGTAGTTTTTATTGCATCCTTTTCCTATTACACGGGCAATAATGTGTCTGTAATAAAGCTGAAACACATGAATTTTTTTTTTATTAGATGTAATTTTGCAATTAGTTCCACAGTATAGCTCAGGAGACAGATGAGACCGATAAAAGGCTTCAGCTGCTTCATCTCAGCATGCATGACAGTTCCTGCATGACTGAGCTGAGTTTCCAGCCACCCTCTGGGACTGCAGGTTGGCCATGAGCTGCCAATGTTGTGCACCTTCCCTGGAGAAGTTATCCTCATTTTGCTCTGAGCTGCCCCATCACCACCACCACCACCACCCTGCCTCTCTCTAGGGGTGGGAAAGCCACAGAACCCACTGCTGAAGTGAGCTGCTTGTTTGGCTGCTACTGAAAAGCAGGAAAAGTCAGATGTGGACTGGAAACTTTTCTAAAAGACAGTTAGTCACAAGGAAGGTTTTACCATGATAACCCAGAGGAGGAAATCCTATCAGTGTGAGCAAGAGCTAAAATAAACAAGTAACTCCAAATATTTCTTTCCCCTTTAATAAATATTTGACTGAGGCTGTCAACCTTGCCTGACCTGGACCTCTATGTGATAAGGCAGCCCATTCCTCCTCCTTACAGCTGAAAAGGGCTTCTGCTTGGTTTAGAAGTCAGAGCTTGTAAATCTGTTTGCACGGAGGCTTTTCTGCCCTGTAAACCAGCAGGCAGGAACTGTTATTACATGGGTATATACCAAAATCTAATGACATGGTCTCTATTATTTTTATTAAGCTAGCCAGTGAACACTTATTCTCTGTCCCTCTCTCCCAGCCCACCACTCAAAATTGTTTCTGAAAAGTAAATGATGAGGGACAGACAAACCAAACGTAGCTTTTACAACCACACCATGCTCATCACTAGTGATTCTAAAGAGTTTAGGTGACAAATCCCTCTGCTTTGTCTCAAAGACACCTTTTTGGTTTATAGGGAATAAATAATTCCAGCATTCCTCTTATTTTTTGTTCAGGTACATTCAGTTTTATTGTGCTGAGAAGCAGAGGATGGAGAACAGGAACAAGCCTGAGGACCCCTGGAAGTTGTTGTTACCAGCTGCAATCTATTCCCACTCCCCCTTGCTGTCTGGGCTTTCTACCTAAATACCAGACCCCATCCTCTAGGATCCTAATTACCTGGCACTGCAAAAGCTCTGGCCAGCAGAAGGCACTGGGATCTTTCCATCTTCCACTTGGATTTAGGGTGTTTTCACAGAGATGAGCTTCTTTGGCATTGGCTGCAAGACTCTTTCCTTATACAGTGTATCTGTAAGTACCTCCATCTTTCACTGTAAAACATGCAAGTTATCAAAATATTTGAAGTCCCAAGGAGACAGCAGCCATCATCCCAAGTCTGGAGGAAGATAAGACAGTTCTTACCCAGATCCTGCAAGCTGACATTGTACTGGTACAGAACATGTTTTGCTTTGCTCTCTAAAACACAAAGCAGCTGATAGCTTGCAAGGGAACTGCTTGAATTCCTGGTGACCAGGAACTACAACATCCTGATTTCCCCTCCACTGGTGCTGCTGGAGCACTGGCATCTAAAAAATGTATGTAGTGTTCCTATCTGTAATGCAGGGTTTCACAGAGCTGAGTATTTCACAGGAAATGTGGCAAAGCTGTTGTAACTCTGTGTGAGAGATTTGGTGAAATATATTCTGTCCTAAAGGCTAAAGAAAACAGGGCAGAAATTACCTAGCTGTCTGAGGTCCCAGGCATTCAGTAATTTTCTTATCTCAAACTTGAAAATGAGGCATAGAAGGGACTCAGACAGCAGTTTGCATCCTGAAATGCCACCCCTCTTTATGATAGCTGAGGAAAAGGTGTGCCAGGCTGGTGCTTCACAGGGAACCCAAGGAGGGAATTCTCAGGCCCCAAAACCTTGTGCCTGCTGTCACATCTTACCTTATGCACCAATTCCCAGAGTCTTTGGATTTGCTGTGACTCATAGAATTCCAGATTGGAAGGGATCTCCAGGGTCCAACCTTTCTTGGCTGGAGCATGGTTCAGACAAGATGGGCCAGCACCCTGTCCATCTGAATCTTAGAAGTGCCCAAAGCTGGGGAATCCACCACTTTCCTGAAGAAGTTTTTCCAGTGGCTGATTGTTCTCATTGTGAACATTTTTCCTCTTGTTTCCATCAGGGATGTCCCAGGAGTAACTTGTACCCATTACCCTTCCTCTTTTCCATCTGACTCTGTGTAAAAGGGAATCTCCATCTTCTTTGTAGCTGCCAAAGCTGATGTGTGTGGATGTTCACAAACCCCCCACCTCCCTCAGAGCAGTTGTGGGAGCAGGGCAGGCAAGCTCCCAGGACATGAAGTAATACCTACAAATATACAACTGCAATGATATAGTAAGTCATGCATACCCCAAGCACAGCCCCATCATTTGTATGGGCTGGCCTCCTGCAAACCTCAGCAGGATGCCCCTGCCCCTGCTGCTTTGCTGCTTGAGCCACCAGTGATAAAAATACTGAGAAATTAATACCTGTATGTCTATGTAGACACACAGAGGTACAGCCTTGGCTTTCTTTTTACTAAACCCAGAATACATGAGGTTTGATTTTCACAGCCTGTGACACGTGTATATCTGAATCTTTAAGAGGAACAAGCTTTCTCAAGCATTTTTCCACTGCTGTGTTTCTTTTAATCTTGTTTTAACTCAGTGCGTTCCCAGTACATCCAAAGACCAAGAGTGGAGTCTTCTGTGGCTAATGAACTGACCATAAATTCTCAGACTGTAGTGAAAGCTTGTGTGACCTCATGGATAAAGTGTTTGCTTCATATTTGGGAGGTCATAAATTCAAATCCTGTTAATGGTCCCCTTTTATTAAATGTCTCATGGCTTATTTTCAGCAGTGTAATTACACACTAGGTCAGTTAATTATTACTGAATTCCTCCAGCAGCAACAAAAAGGGCAAACAACCCTCTAAAAACAACTTAGAAAGTAATACTTACAAAATGATTAGCAATTTAAACAGTCCAATTAAATGAGACAATTAAGTTTAAGCAGATTCCTCTTTAGAGTAATTTTCAGTACTCATAACTGTACAGAACTCTTCTAAGGCTTTTTGGGAGCTGGGGAGTTTGACACATTTCCATGACTGTAAGAGTGCCATGACTGGGGCTTGTATGTCCATATCTGATGAAAGGATTTGGCTGGGGGAATTTATAAACATGCATATGGGAGCTCTTGGTCAGAGAGAGAGATCTATTTTCTTTAATAGAATCTTGTTGAACTTAATGAAAGACATACCACAGGCCTTTCCTGAGTTTATTGGGAAGAGCAGCCCAGTTCCATAGCATGAGAGCAAATGTTTGGAGCCTGGAGATGTGGGAACATAATGCAAACACTAACAGCCTGTGGGACTGGGTGGTTATAGATCAAAATCAATGCTCTGCTTCATTAACTAGCTGTAAGGTTTTGCCTGGTGACACCTTGCCTTTCCTGACTTGGGAGAACATACATTTATTTCTCAGGGTCCAGTGGAAATGCTTTTGCTTACATCAAGTCAGGCTTGGCAGGATATGTAACAAGCCAGGGAAAATGGTTATGATCCAAATTACAGCCATGTGTTAGAAAGTCAGGCTGCATCTTCTAGACATGTTCTGGGGTGTTGGAGATTTCTGATTATTAGTTACATCTTATTTCCTGATTCCCTCCTTCTTTATGACTGTTGAATAGATGCAGTGATGCCACACAGGGTGGAAATGACAAAATATTTGAGCTGCCACTTGGGGAAGCTTGGTCTGGGAAGACAAGCCTGACCTGCCCACCACTGGCTTTGGTTTCTGGGAGACCTGGATGAGACTGTAAAAATTCTGTGTTCACCTTCAGGCGTGTGCCAAGAGAGGAGTTCAAAGCTGGGGAGAAAAATCTCTCTGTGCCCCAGAGGACTGTGGCTCAGCCAGCAAGACAAGGGCTGAGAGGACTGAAGGGAGGGAGCCTCTGAGGGCTGCAAAAGCCTAAAGCAAACCAGCCCTGAAGGAGTTTTTATACCTGACTAAAGTAAACACTTTTTGTATTCAGAGAGTTGATTCTGACGTGAAGATTTTATCTTAGCATGTCAGAATTTAAAAAGAACTAGAAAGTGGGATGAATAAGGAAATAAATGCATTCATTCCAGAGGTGACTTTCAAACTCAAGGCAGGACCATTTTTCTTGAGGCTCATTTCACATGAGGACACGTTGCTTACAATATACTAAGTTACAAGGGGATGCTGAGATGAAAAATGTGTTTTAATTATTTTGTATGGGCTAAATAAAGAGACTTGAAACTTTATCTCTGCTTTCTACAATCATCCATGCATGAAATGAGCAGAATTCTATAACAGGAAGGGAAGCAGGGAGAGAAATAGAGTGCTAAGAGTACAAAGAGGTTCAAATCCAGCACAGACCTCAGCACTCGGGGAAGAGGGCAGCCACTTTTCTGTGTAGAAATAATACCACAAAATCCCTGGTAAGGCTGGTGTACAAGACATAGATGTATCTTTGCAGATAGGTTGTCTTGTAAATGAAAGATGGAATTAATTGCCAGTAGCAGGTATGACCCTAGGAGAGCAAGTGGGAGTTATCAGTGGTAACCCATCATGTTACTGGTTGTCCCACGGGTGAGGGTTTGTTTTCTCTGTCTCTGGCAGCATCTGAAAACACTTAGTTATCCCCAGAATGTGGAACAGAGTGTCTGAGGCAGGAAAAGAGGTGCTATGAAATAGTCTCATGTCTGTTTTCCTTCTCTGGGGCAAAAATGATCCCCTGTTGCAGTCTAAGTTTATCCAACTGCGTGGTTGGAGCCAAAGGAACAAAATCTTTCCTTCTCCCAGGCTGCTGGCCAGCTTGGCAGTCAGGATTCACCTGAAGTATGCAGCAGAGGATGCAATAACACTTGAAAAGTGTTCAGTAATGAAGAATTCCTCATGCTGAGCTGTGCTACAAAGCCTCTGAGGTCTTGATTGGAGATTTACAGATGATGGGAAAGAAATACCAGTGGGCTGGGGGAAGCAAATGGCACTTCAGAGTGCTCTCTGGGAAGAGAGGAGCAATTGCAGCATGTGTGCCATGCACAAACCCCCAGCCAGTAAAGGTAACCTTAATATTATATTTTTATTGCAAACCTAAAACCACCTGTAATGCCCTGGAGGTACAGGGCACAGCCTGTGTAGCTGATGAGGATTTATTTAGCTGGTGCACTTGCATGCTTCCTAATCTCCTCGACATAATTAAAGTGTGGCTTTATCAATGACTAAATTAGTCACAAAATCTACTGCCACAGATTTCAATTTGCAGCATGCTACTTATCAAAGACATTTTCTTTACTGCACATGATTCAGTGCCATTTGGTTGCTCTTGAGTTTCCAGAAGATTATTTTTGATGGAAGAAATTAGAGGTGATAGCCACAAAAGCTGAGTAGTTCTCAGGAGTAGCAAGAATCCAGAAGTGTGCATTAAAATATGAGCTGGGAAAATCATTCATCCAGCTGTTTTATTTGATGTTTAATTAAGAAAACTACATGATAATTTTAGCTTTTGTTCCTTTGCTTTATGTCTCATCTTGTTGTTGCTGTTGTTCCCCAAACCATAATTTTAAAAGGTTGAAAGGAAGAAAGCTTAATATACACAGAAAAAAACTGAGACTCATCTGGGTTTCTTTGGTCTTGGTTTGGATGATCTTGACTGAGGTTATAGAATGTATTAGCCCCTGCCAAAAAAAAGAATCCTAAACTCTGTAGACAGAAAAAATGGCACTCTGCTTTTCTCCCAGCTCCAGAAAACCCAAGTAAAATCTAGAACAGCCATAGGACCTAGAGCAGCAATCAAAATAAATTATTATACCCTTCTGTCAAATTGTGGCCATGATTACCACTCCCTGAGAATAAATCTATTTGCAGTTTTGCATAATCTGCTTTTATTTTTTAATTCAGTTTGAATTCAATGAATGGCTTCAGTGTAATGAAAAGATGATGAAAAATTAATTAGCCCAAGCAGTGAAGAGAAGCAATTACCACTCCACGGCTTCTTGCAAAGAGACAATGCATCTTTGGCAAGTACAGGAAAACTGCAGCATGTTGGGTTTTCTGGCATATTTACTACACCAGGGAAGAAAGCATGTTGAGAAATATCAGTGTTGCAGTTCAAAGAATCATTGCATTAGGCTTGCAGGAGGTGGCTCTTCCTCATAGCAGGTGCTGTTTGCTCTGGATTTACTTTTGCCAGTAATAAGAAGATGCCGAGGTCAGAGTTAGCAGATTGGTGTGGGATAAAATAGATGGAAAAACAAAAATATATGAGGAGAAGAGGAGCAGTCAGCTTTACTGCACAGGGGTGAGAAAAGTGAGGCAGATGTGTGCAGGTCTGAGCCCCAGGACAGTGCTGTACAGATGGAAGGGAATGATGAGGAGGAGTTACTCATGCCAGTGGCTGTGGGAAGGTTTGTTTGGGATGGATAGTTCCTAGAGTTCAAGTATTTGAAAAGCCTTAAAAGCCTGCCATTAGCTGTCTTTACACAGCCCTTGGTGCTGGCTGTATTTGAGCTGTTAATTCGGGTTGGGTTGTGTTTACATCCTCTGGGTTGCTACTGTGCCACCCAGAGAAATCTCTGTCTGCCACCCCCAAAGAGCAAACAGCTCAGCAGTGTCAATACAGAACTTCAGGGGGAAAACACAACTCTGGGAGAGTCTGCTATACACAGATGTGTTTGACAGGACAAAAGAGGGGCCAGGAGCTGCATTACCCCTGAGCTAGCCCTTCGGATCTGAAAAGCTGTCACTGAATGCTCAGATAAACCATGCCCAGAGGGTGCTGCTGAGTCAGCACACAGCACCCAGGGGAACTCCCTGAGGAACTCTGGGGATCTGTCCCAAACAACTGAAGTGTGCCACGGGATTTTTTCCAAATTCCAAAAAAAAAAAAAACCACCCAACATTTTTTACTAGTTCTGCAGAAATGGGAAAACCAAGTTGTTGTGTGCATTGAGTGAGCCAGGGCTGTGTGCTGGGCTCTGGAAACTGCAGAAGGAGGTTTCAGAAGCAGCCAAAGATTTGGGGAGGAACTTGTACTGTGCCAGCTAAAGCTTCCCACATAAATAATGGGGTCTGGTCCTCATGTCTGGGCCTTAAACCCCCCCAGTAACCAAACTCCCAGCAGTTACTGGGGAAGTCTCAGCAGTAAAGAGACAAGAGGCTCAGCTGCTGGACTAGTGAGAAATCTTCATTCTCAGGAAAATACTTCAGGATGCCAGACTGGATGGTACCAAGCATGGGCTTTTTGTTAGCTTATTTTGCCATTTGATAGTCACAGCATTAAAACAGCCAGTAGTGGGCAAATAACAGAAATGGGGGCAAAGAACAGAGCAGGCATTTGGAGGAGTGTGTACAACATGGCTCAGGGGGCACAGAAAGGAGTCCAAGTGACCTGGCACCCCAGACAAACACATTTATCTCTGGAACTGCTCACACATTCACTGCTCTGCCTGCACAAGGAGATATTATATTCACAGCAGATAATTAGGGTAGAAGTATTTACATGTTCTTGGTGTACACAGACCTTTTGTGTAATAGGTGTTTAATTGTTTTCATGTCATGTACAATTACTCTCTTAGTGCAGCTTTTTCTCTCTGTGGCCATCTATAATTCTGTTCCCAGTTTCACCTCACACAGTGACTGCAGTCAGAAGTATAACTGCCTACTTTATGGCTCCTTCATTAACTTTTAACCTTCAGTTTCCTATTTCCTATGTAACTGTCACAAAATAAATACCAGCTCCACCACCACTCCTATGCAATCATCCTGGAACTCTTTGGTGTTCACCACTGCTGCAAAAAGGAAAGAGGTTTTTAACTCCTTGAGAACTGAGTCATCCCCAGCCTCTGAGGCTGTAAACAGTGGTAAGCACCCAAAAAAGAGCAAAAAAGAGTTCGTGGAGGCAGAGAAGTCCCAGTGCAAAGCAAGGAAACCACTGCAGAGAGGTGAGGACTGGGGTGCCTGTGGGTGGTGGTAACACAACAGAAGAAACCAAGGGCACAGCAAAGGAAAACCAAAACAAAGCCATTAAAGCCAGTATTTTATAGTCTGGCTTTCCTTTAATCCAGCAACATGCCAGTTATGGGCAACGTTGTTTTTAAAAGACTGCTTTACTCAGGAAAACTTCACAGTCTGAGGGGCTTTGATAAGCTGTGTTTTTTTGAAGTAAACCTGAACTAACAAAGGGAAATTAAATAGAGGCCAGAGCCAGAATTCTGGAAAGGTTGTAAGGTTATGTCAATGAGCATACTGGCACCTAGAAAGTAAGTGCTGCTTTCCCAGATCTATTGCAACAGATAAGCATGACCACAGCTCATGTCAGGATATTCTCCCAGAAGACTGAAAATTAGGCTTCCAGTCCCTCTGAGCTTCCAGATGTTTTATTTAGTGATGGTTTCTTACGATGTGGGTGAAAAATCTTATGAAATAGGGATTTCCCCCTCTCCAAGGGCTGGGACCTGGACACCAACATACAAAGTCTTCCTCCTCTTTGCTTCCTCTCTAGACAGAGAAGTCCTGGGGCCAGAGCAAGGCAAAGGCTGATGTGGTTAATAGGGTTTTCTGTATTAGATTTGACAAGAAGAGTAGCACTCTTCTGAAGTTTCTGAAGCTTTCTCCTGGAGACCTGTGTCTTCACATCAGCCTAGAGAAAACTCAGGGCCTGCTCTAAGCTCCTGATGAAGAATGTTTACCTGAAAGGGAGGAAAACGTGGTGGGTTTGTACTGTATGTGTTTTGGAGAGATGGTGTTCCTTCCTGGGTTGTCACATGAGGGTAGGTCCAAAAGCCTTTCCCATCTCCTGGGTAGGTTTCCCAATGCATGTTCATGCCATGTCTTCCTGCAGAGCCCAGTCTGAGCTGGAACATCTCTAAGCAGTGCTCTTGTATCATTTATTTTTTGATCAAGGCTGTTACTGCACCTGCACAGGGGAGGCTGCAACATCAAAGGCAACACATGAAAGGGAGGGGAAAAAAAAAACCCAGTAAATTTAGGGATTTGATTATTTGTGTAAATCATCATAGATATAGCATCTTTCTTTGATGTAGCCAGCCCAGCAAAAGGTTGGAAGGTCATCCTTAAATGTGAACTGCTTTCCAATTTGTGCCTTGGTTATCCTTCAGAGCAAGGTTCTGTGCAGTAGTTTCTCCTTCTCAGTCCCCTCTTGGTAGTTTCTGTACAGAGCAATTCCCTGCATGAGCAGCTGATGGAGGGAGCAGTACCAGAGGAGGATGCTCCATGGCCCAGTCTCCCTTCTGATACACTGAGGTCTTCAAACTGCCCCCCCAGATGTGGCTTACAAGAGACTATGGGATGTGGAGTACACAGAAAAACACAGGAAAAGTTTTCTTGGTGTTCTTTAGGAAGTACATTTTGTATACATGTGTTTATTTTCTGCTCCTCTACATCAGTCTTAATGGTGCTAATCTAGAGACTGGAATGCATGAGGAAGCCTCTAGTGAGGCAGAGAGAAGTTGTATTTTCTTTACACAAATACAGCACCTAAAGCACCCTAATAAGAGAAATCAGTTACATCTGCAACAGTTTTTGTATTTCATAGCAGTAAATTGCCCTTGAAGTCCTATGTGGTAGAGCAACAGATTAGGGTTGCAGGAAAGCAGATAAGTCACTACTAGTTCAGAAGAAAGCCTCTTATTTCACAAGAATTCAGCCTCTTTAGCACCTGTGAGAGGGAAATTTATGTTCTCATTAGTCAGCTGCTCAGGATTAACTTCTAAATTCCTTTAAATTGCATCTAGGATCAATGTGATACATCCTGCTTGTTTATTTCTGGCAAACAGGCTGGGAGAGTTGGAGAAGAGAAAGCCCTGGGGAGACCTTTAGGGTACCTTCCAGTACCAGGAGGGGCTACAGAAAAGGGAATGTAATGATAGGATGTGGGGGGGTGATTTTAAGCTGAAATGAGGTAGATTTAGGTTAGATAGTAGGAAGAAATTTGTTACAATGAGGGTGGTGAGACCCTGGCACAGGTTGCCCAGGGAAGTTGTGGCTGCTCCATCCCTGAGGTGCTCAAGGCCAGGTTGGATGGGGCTTGGAGCACCCTGGGCTGTGGGAGGTGTCCCTGCCCATGGCAGGGGGGTTGGAACAGGGTGAGCTTTAAGGTCTCTTCCCACCCAACCCATTCTGTGATTCTACAGATACAGAAGGGATGAATTCTGTCTCAGAACATCTGTGTGCATAGCACGAGCATCATTCCTCAGGGGCAGCCATGCAGCAGGGAAAGGGAGCTAAACCTCTGCCATCCCAGCAGTGGGACTGATTCCAGCAGAGGCTTTACACCTCTGCACAGGGATCCTTCCTATCCCAGCACAGTTTATTAGCAGGGCTAATTGTGGCAGGGTTCCCAAACCTTGGGAGGGGGGATGCTGCTCCTGTGGCTGCCTCTCCAAATGCTCCCAGAAAAAGTGCTGGTGCTGGCTTCCAGGCTGCTGCTGCTGCTCTGCACCTTGCTTATGCTGATTAGTTCTGATGGATGAATTGCTTTGGAAATAGCATTATACATCAGTGCACTGGAAGGGAGTTTTTCATTCCCTTACGGACCTGATTATCCTTATCCTCCTTTCTGACAGTGTTGTGCTGGCAAGGAGAAAGGCAGCTGGGGCAGGAGGGGGGATGCTGAATGCCCAGCCCTCCTCAGCTGCTGCTCTTCCCCATCCTGTGCAAATCCGAGGGGGCTGACAGCATCAAATAAAGTATTGCAAATTACATTAGCAGTACTCCAGGTAGTGGCTTCTGAAATATCCGGTGCCTGATGCATGGGAATGACTAAAACCATTAGCTTTTCCTGCTAATATTTCCACTAATCATTTCCACTGGGTTTCTCTAAGGAGGAAAGCCACAAAAGGGAAGTGAAAACAAAACCATTGGGTCTGTGCTAGGTACAGCTCTTCAGCTGGGGAAAACCAAACAGTTTCAATAAAGGGGGGGTTTGTTTGTGGGGTTTTTGTTTGTTTGTTTTTGTTGTGGGGTTTTCTGTTTGCTTACGGGGAAACTTACAAAAGAAGCCATCCAATAATTGGCTTTATGTCAATGCTTTGCATGTAGCCCCAAAGAGACAGAAATGCTCCTCCCAAGCCCTAAGGCAGGCTGGCACTTGGTGTCTGCCCCAGCAGCTGCTGCCCCAGCATCCCCCCAGCAGCTTTTCCCCACTGATTGCTTTGCACAGACACAAAGGGTCTTTTCTCTCCAAGCTCCCCCGAGGAGCAGCCTTTTGGAAGCTGGCAAGAAGCCCACCCCTGGGCTGAGCAGGGCTTTTTGTGGCACCCCTTTCTGCTCTGATGCAGAGTGGTTTGTACAGCCCCAGCACCTCCCACCAGGTTCTCTCCTGGGGTAAATGCAGTCAGGTAGCTGGGCTGTGACACCTTCTTGTCTTTCCATATATATCTATATCTATCTATCTATCTATCTATCTATCTATCTATCTATCTATCTTTTATATATATCTGTATATATCTGTGCGTGTGACTCCAGCAGCTTCAGCCAGATGACTTGATGATAGGTCTGTACATGACAGCTACCATCCAGATTTATCCCTGGCTGACACCCCTTCCCCAGTGTCACATCTGCCTACAGGTCCATCAAGCAGTTTTCATCCTTGGAAAAGGGTGACTCCAAGTTTCTGGGACCACCAGTGCCTGCTGCCTGACTCAAGTGCCCAGCTCCTGGTTCCCAGGGGCAGCCCCTTTGCCCTGGAAGGAGCTACTGGCTTCTCAGGTTTCCCTATTTATGATCATATCTCAGAGACATAATTTAAAAAAAGCTCAAATAGACATATCCAGTTAATCTGATAGAATACCAAAATACTTCTGTGTACAAGATAACAATCTGCAGGCTTCCTATGAGTGCTCCCTGAGAAGAATGGCAGCCTTGTTCAGGGGAAATACCTGGATAAAGCAGCACCTTCTGAGGCAGGTAATCATCAGGAAGATATTCTGATAAAACAACCTGTGTGCTAGAAATGAGCTGCAGAGGAACCAAAAATTAAATTGGCATCCATCTCTGGTACATCAGAACTGATGCAGAGCCCTTGTCTTCAGTGCAGATACATCTCCCTTCCCCAGGTGAGGCTTTGAACTGATGGAATTAGAAGCTGTGTCCTGAGAGGCAGTTTTAGCCAGGGTTTAAAGCAAGTGATGGATGGTGCATTTTTTCTTACATTTGCCAAGTGCCTCAGTGCTCGTGGTTTTTATTTTTTCTAAGGATATCAAACCTAAACACTGAGATGAAGCTTTCCCTGTTAGAAGTGTGCTTCCTTGTGACTTCATTTACTAGGAGAAAAAGAGTGGTAATTCTGAGCAGGAAAAAATAAGAGTATTTTGCCTTATTAAATAACTCTGGTAATTCTCTTAAAAAAGAACGAAAACAACAACAACAAAAAAAACCCCAAACCCAACCCAAAACCAACAAAAACCCCACGACTAACTGTTCCCATTTTGAGGCAGAACATTGATCTGTAAGGAAGGATCAATCTCTGTATCACAGCAGCTTCCTGACACAGTAAACTCTTTTGACACGACAGCATCACCAGTATTACACTAATATTTTTCATATAACATTATTTAGAACAGTGCAGTGAATGGAATGAGTTCGTTTCCTCTGTGGCTGCTTCCCTTCTCTCCTTCCAGTCCCTTGGGAAGAAAGAGGGAAAGGCAACAGGGCATGGAAGAACTGGGAACCAGACCTTGCTGTAGGCAGAGCTTCCAGCAGGACTTTCTCCATGTCAGCATTCCATCCCCCTGCACAGTTAGCATTGCAGCAACAGGAAGGATTAAAAATAAAGCACCTCAAAGAAGAATTTCCAAAAGAAAGACAGGAGTATTTCATTGCAGGAACTCCCTCTAAATTAGTTCTGTAGCTGCCTGGTGTAGGTTTTCCCACACCTCCATCTCCCAGCAGGGATGAGCTGTGGTGGATCAGAACCAGGAGGATGAGTGCATTAACTTTATTTTGAAGCTCATTTTGTGCTGAAAGTGGAAATTTGAGATAATCCTCACATTACTGAGAAGCTAGGGAGGGTTGCTTTATAAAACCAAGAATTGGATTTAAACTCTGCTCTCTTCTGTTTTAAATTGTTGTTTTTCCCTACAGCTTCCTCCTTTTCATGAACAAAAGCCTGTAAGGTGATAACTTTTAGTGTGCACTTGCTCTGGAAGGATGATATCTCAGGGTCAAATGTGCTACTCAGAAGCAAAATGTATACTCTAGTGAAGGTTATTTTCAGATTAAACCCAACCTTTTCCCTAGGTGCCTGGGGAATAATGGTTCGATTCTTCACAGGGCAGATCAGTATCTATTTATTTTTTTTGAAGTACTTTTTAACAATAAATTATAAGCCTAAATCCCAGCTGAATCTCGCATGTGTGCCATTAAAGATGAAGTGTCACAGGCCAGAGGCAGCAGATGAAGATTCCTGTATTTCTATTTCCTGTGCACTGGATAGTCTGATTTAGATGCAGTTTGTTCTCTTGCTTTGCAAGAACAGCTTTCAGGTTTTGGCTGAGGAGAAAAAAACCCCAAACCTCTTTCCCACGTTGTTTTGGATTTTCTGGTTTCCTTTTCATTACCCCTGTTGCCTAATGACTCCCTGTACATGTGTGTTTCCTCTTCACCCCCATCCTCCTCCCTGCTGCATCCTTTCTGGGTTTCCCCTTCCATTTGTTTTCTGCTTCAGTCCCACTTCTGGGCCTACTGATCCCTATGTCCATGTCCTAATTTCTTTTCCAGACTGAACTAATTTCCTTTCTTGGCCATATTTCTCCTGACCCAGTCCAAGCTTCCTTTACACCTGCCCAGAGCTATTTTGCTGCCAAGCCCAAGACAGAGGAATTGTTCTATGAGATTCTCTGAAAAGGGCCAAACATGCAGAAAGTGGCTGTGGGGTACCTGGTGTTGCTCTGCACTTCCAGCTTCTGGTGATCCAACTATCTTCTGGTGAAGACCCCACCAGATATTGGGGAGCACATATCCTGCAAAAGTTCCTGAGCATAAAAGGACAGATGCAAAATTTCAGTAGGTTCACGTAGCTCATTTGTGCTAATAAATTGATATTTTATCCCAGATGTGGATTTGATCCCTGGAGGTGGGAGACAATGGGGATGATGAAATAAAACACACTGAGCTTGCTGGTTTGTTTGTTTGTTTGCAGGGGAATAAACTCCCAGAGCTTTGTTTTGCATTACCAGGACATTGCTGGCGTGTCTGGGCTTTATCCCCTGGAAAAAAGTTATTCCCAGGCTGTTCTGGTTTGTTCTGAGCAAGAACTGCTCCATTTACTCTGCCCTTTTTGGTTTCCTGCCTCGCATTTGGATCTTTGGTTTCTTTACTCCCTTTAATTTAAAAGTCCCCTGAAGGCCAGTAAAGCACTGAGCATTAACCCTCTGAAGATCTAGGTCTGAGCAGAACTTGTGAAGTTCCATTCCTTGCAGCCTGCCATGGTTTAAAACCAGCCAGTGCAGCACTTCCTACAGCTGCCCCACCAATAAATCATCCCAGGAAACCCACTCCTGGAGGAACTTACTCCATGGCATTCGTGGTGGTCAGGGATGAGCTCCTGTGCTGAGCCAAAGTCCCTCTGGTGCCCCGGGTCCCTGCAGTGTGTTGGTACCCAGGGGATGGGTACAGATGGCAGAGTCTCTGGCAGCCTGGATCAGCCTTCAAGCAAGGAGCCTGCAGGGCTGCTCTGCCTTTGGGAACCTTCCAAGGAAAACCTCAGTGTTACAATAAATGACAGTGGTGATTTACAAGGTGGCACTTCACTTCCCTCAGTAATCTGAAGCCAATGCCCCAGCGTGATGCTAAAGAGAATTAACAGTGCTGCAGAGGAGAGGCAGAATGGGGCTTCATTGCCTCTGTCTTTGTTTTCTGTCATTCTCCCATCCTTACCTGGAATTCTTGTTCCTTAAAAGGCAGCTTGGAGACAATTGTGTTTCTGCAACTATTTGTTTCACACTTCTGTTTGGTCTTTGAACTTAATTAGTACGACGTTAATTTCTGATGGTGTGTCCTGGGTACTAAATGTGGGCTGTGGCCACTGCTTCTTGGGGACTGTTAATGAAATAGGGACAAATGTCTGTTAGAAGAGTTTTCAGGATGTAACTGGTGCCTAACCAAGTGCTCTTGATGACCTTACATATTATATAGCAAGATGAAGTTTCAAACTTGAGTTTTTATGTCATTTTCTCAAGCTATTTGTGTGTGGATATGCAAACCATGCTTCTGAATGCAGATAGGTTCTGCCATGTGCAAGTAGTTATTTTGACTTAATGCACTGAAAATGTGCTTTTTTGCTCAACTGCTTCAAGATGCATCTGATGGCTCTGTCTGGGAAAGCATCCTGTGTGCATCGGGAGACAGATAATAAATAGTTGGGGAAAAGTTGCCTAAGGAGTCTCAGCTTCTCCCTGTTGGTGGGATCTGCAGGATACAGATGTGGGAAACAGCAAGAGGTCTGAATTTCTTGTCATAGAAGGATACTGACAATCAGAGTAATAAAGGCAGCTGTAAGCTGAATATTTTTTCACCCTCTGAAAGAACAGCTGTACTAAGTCAGGGGAACACTGATTTCACACTTCTTCCCCCAAGGATCATGTTTTCAGTACAGCCCCTCTCCCCCCCAAAAAACCCAACCCACCAAACCCAACATTTGCTTGCATGCATGTTGGATTTTACATCTGAGAGATGGGCTGTCCTGGGGGTTCCTTCCACTGCATCACAACCTTTCTGTGAGGAAAATCATCTGTCCTCTACCCCAGATGGTGATAGAGTAGCCAACAGCTCACCCAAAACTTGTTTTTCTCTTTGGCAGCTGAGGGCTGGGGGGATGTTTTAGAAAAAATTTTCTAAATGACCAATTAGAATTTTCTAAATGACCAATTCCAGCCCTTGGAAACGAGTTCCTCTGGGGTGCAAATTCAGAAAACTCTAGTGAAGAAAACCTTAAAGTGTAAAACCTCTGTGGAATGGGGCATTAGCTTGCTTCATGTTGCAGAGACCTCACCCAGTACCTGGGTTTTTGCTGGGTTATGGGCTCTGAGCCTAGAGTAAGACAGGTCAGGATGAGGAACACTTGCACAGGCAGCTGCAAGATTTAAAGAAAGAAAGAGAGGGAAAAACAAAACAGTACACAAGCAGAAGTTCATTGGTCATCAGGCAGCAATCACAACCTTTAGATATAAATACTCCCTGTGTAAAATGGAGCCATGGCATTTAAGTTTGCATCTTCTTTTTTTTATTATTATTTTTTTCCTTAATATGGCTGGAGAAGAGAGTTTGGAATTGCAGTGTTGCAAAAAAAGCCCACCCTCCTTCTGGCTTTAACACATTTTCTTTCTGAAACTTTTACTTCTCCTTCCAAAAACGAATTTTCTTCCATATGTCACAGTCCTTCCTGAGACAAGTTTTCTGCTGCCATTAAAACACAGAGATGATGAAATGTTTGGCCTGTGATCCACAGTGTTTGAATATTGTAGGGTCTAATACACTGCACAAAGCTCTGGTGGCATGTTGAGGTGCATGGATGGCATCGTTTGTGGCTTTGCCAAGGCCCAAACATCTTTTTGGTTCAGTGTTTGAGGAGGAGAGGCCAAACCCCCCCTGGATTCCTTGCTGAGCTGTGCTGTCCCTGCAGCTGGGGTGAGCACTGCACCCTGCCAGGGCTCCCCTTTCTCCTGTGCCTGCTGAAGGGCAGTGAAAATCCCGTCTTTGCAGAGGGTGCTCCCCCATCTCCTCACTGTCCTTATGTCTCTCACAATGCAAGGAGGGAATCTGAAGTAAAAAACCCAGTCTGGCAGACTGCTGTGACAGCAGATGGACAGGCTGTGGTTAGCTGCTGAAATAGATATAGAATGTGTTACACTTAATAACTAAAATGTTTAGGCACATCCTCTTTGCCTCTTCAGTCTTTCACAAGAGCCTTTACACAATGAAGATGTTACTTTGGGGTCCACCCAGATCAAGTAGCAATGTTAACAGTTAATACAACCAAAATGTGAGAGAAAAGGTTTTATGGCTTCCAGAATAACATAATAGCTCTATTTATAATAGCAGGAGGGGGGGAAAAAAGGAAAAGAATCCTACTTATAAACCAAACCCAAGAAAATTCTTGATTGCTTTTAAAGCAATTCCAGAAATTCACGTCAGCCTCCATTATCCTGTTTCTTGGACTGTAGGAAATTCCACTTACATCACTGACTTTCTAGCACTGAGGAAATAGGCTCTGGTAATGGCTTAGAGTTACAATTAGCCCTCATCTGCCTTGTTCTCCAGTTCTTGACCATGCCAGTTTAATTACCCAGAAATTATTAGTGCAGTTGCCTTCTTTTTCTTCCTTTCATTCCCCAGCATTTCCCCTCCATTAAAATAAATCAAATTTCTGAAAGCCAGAGCAAAAGTAGGGTTTCAAGCAGTTAATGCCTCTCAGGACTAAAGTCTCCCTCAGCCTAAAGCTACACCAGGCACAAGGAATCCCAACACTGTAGGGAAAATCCTGGCTTTCCCCCACCAGGAGGATCTGCAGTGCTCATTGCAGAGCTTTAAGGGGCATTGCCCAGGCAGCCACAGAGATGCTGTTCCTCACAACTTAATTCCCAAATGCAAACATCAGGATTCACTTAGGGTTGATGCTCCTGCATGCCAGAGGTGCCTGGCAGGACCTGCCCTCCCCCCTGTGACACTTCCCAGAGGTTAACCAGTAGCACCAGTGGGGAGTTTCTGCTGGTTTAAGGATGTGGCTGGGACCCTCAATGGACCAGTTGGAGAGGGATTTTTACTCCTTGGAGGACACGTGGCTGAGGCCCTGGTGTGGCTGAAGGGTAACTAATTAATTAATTAATTAATTATCACCTGGGGGGTTGGGATGTTGTGTTTCATCCTCTCAGTCCCCCTGTGCACTACAATTTGTTGCTTGTATCTGGCAGCCACAGCAAGCAGGAGATGAGCCCCATGGCACTGGCAGCAATTTGGGCTTTTTGCTCTATTTCATCTATTTGTAATATCATCAGGGAAAATCTCTTCAGGCAACACAGCAGGAAAGGCAGCTCATTTCCTTATCCCTTTGGCTGCTGAGAAGATTTTCAGGGCTTAAAATGGTGAACATCTTTCCTAGAGAATAATTGCTTTGCTGCTTTTACCCCCATCTCCCTAATGCTGTGTTTCAGGGAGGTAATGGCTCCTCACCTTAGCTTTGCAATAAATACCTGTGGGGTTTTTAAAGGAGAATATCGCACCTCCCTCCCCATTCCCAAATGAGGGCACTTCCCCACAAGTAGCAGGGGACATTCCCACTGTCCCCTTCTGGGTTGGTTTCCATCTGACATGCTGGTTAGCAGCTCATTCCAAGGGCAGGGGTTTCCAGCCCAGGGTATATTCTTGTTTACTCAGATTATTTTGCAGCAAGATTTGCCCTGCTGTGGTACCAAATGAGAAAAAGAAACAATTAATGAGCTGCCTGTCCATGTGGGGATGGGGCACAAGGGCAGAATTGCCCAGGTAGGTGTGGGTGCTGAGGGGCTTCTCAGAGCCTTGCCACATCCCCATGTGTTTCATTCTCTAGACTGGAATCTTATTTCAAACTCCTGTATGCAGCTTATCCATAGTGAACCTGGGAGGCTTTGCCATTTGTCACCTTCCATGGAGGGTGATTTGCCATTAGAGTGCAGTCCTAGCTTTTATAATTAACTTTGTGTCAAAATTATCTGTGTGTTGGCTGTGGAAAACCCTGACAAAACAATCAACATCCAGTTCAGCAGAAGTACTGCTGAATGCCCTTGTTTTCTTTGATCTTTTACCTTCAGATGGCAGCACAAATCCCCCTGCTTACTCTGTGCTACCCCCTCCACCTTCAGCTGCTGTGGAGGGACTGGATGAGGGTGGCTGAAGTTTGAGGGCTGTCTTTTTTTATCATCTCTAAGAACACACCTGAATACTTAGGGAGTCTCATTGGGTGCCAGTAAATAATTCATCATTTAGTTTGTGTTTATAGTTGTACCTAGAGGCTTAGCATACATCTGCCTGTCCTTCAGTAGGATCAGTGATGGCAGAGCAAGGCTAATTCTTTAAGCCAGCTGTCTGCTTTAGCTCTACCTTGATAGGAGATTTGTTAGTGAAACTCTTTTAGGGCCTGATGTTGATGCTACCCTAGAGAAGGTGCAAGATACATCCCGAGCTCCTCCTGTCCCCAGCATGCAGCAAGTTCTTTAAAATAAGAGTATTGCATTTGCTTCCTTCAAAGGAGCAGCATCTTGGCTTTCCCATTTCTAGCCCTGCTTTCCCAGCCTGCCTGGCATTTGAAAAGAGAAGGATCACTTGGCTTTAATTGGGGCTTTTTGAGGTGAGTAACATATAGGCTATTTTGTAAAATAGCCCGGGAGACCATAAAGCTTTAGAAAAAGGTTTCCTATTTATTGCAGAACACCTTGTTTTCCTGAGAGACACAAAGCCCCTCTTTCCCTCTAATCAGGTTACAGCATCACAATATGGTTCCCTTTATAGGGGTCATTAGAGGTTTTCTTTGGGGAGGGGAGTTCCTTCCAGAGCTCTGGTGAATTAACTCTTTTGTTGGGATCAGAAGGTGCTTCCCTCTAGCAAGCTTTCATGGGCTCTACAAAGCAGTCTCACCCCCCTGCAAGTTCCATGTTTATTTTACTCCCTTTGTTTGTAGAAATACTTTCTGAAGGAAACACTACATAAACACCAGGCTACCTCAAGTGTCTTTCTTTACCTACTGCTTGGGTTTTGTATGTCACTAGTTCTCTGAAGAAACCAGGAATAACTACTGCAGTATTCAAACAGCATCAAACTTTTCAGGAAGGCTGACAAAGAAAATTCTCTGGAGCTCATTACCTGTCCCAGAGTGAATTTCCATTGACTAAGCCATCAGTTTTAAAAAGGATATTTTCCAAGTTAAATAATTGTCTTTATTCCATCAAGATGTGTATGTATTTGGTAATGTTATCTGTGTTTGTTTCTGATTTTCTCATCAGAACAGTTGCAACAACCTCAGCTGCCACCCAAGGCCAGAGCACACTCCTGGCTGGGCTCCCCAGCTGGGGTTAACCTCTGAAGCAGGGACATCCAAACACACAGGTAGATATCTGGAGATAGAGATACCTCCAGCTTAGCAAAGCCCTTTGTTACAGCTGCCCAGTAGGGAAAGCTCTACCAGAAAGCTCGTCTTATCAGGCCCTTACTCACCAGCTTTTCATGTCTGAAGAGCCCCTCTGCAGACAGTGCTGCTGCACTGAGGAGTGCCAAATGTCCTCCTGACTTGAGAGCTGCAAATCTGCCACAATTAACTGCAAGAAAATTAAAACTCTCCATGCTTCTTATCTTGGGGATCCTTCACTACTGAAGGGATGTAAAGCAAAAGTGCCACAACAAGGCAACTACTTTCTGAAAAGTGGGGGGAAAGGGATGGGAAGAGGAGGTGTTTTGAGGGAGCTGGAGTGACCCTTGGCTTGGCAGCAATCCCCAGCAGCCACCTCATACCTTGCTGGCACATCACCCCCTGGCAATTCACAGATTTTCCTCTAGCTCCAGATCTTATGCACAAGGGGAATACTATCTTGTATTATAACTTAGGATATAAAACTAGCTCACACCAGCCCTGTGTATTCACTGCAGCAAAGGAAGAGATGCAACCTGACATTCTTTGCTCCACTGCTGCAGAAGGGGTGGCCAGACCTGGATGGGGGCTGGTGCTGATGCTGAGGGCAATGGATGTGGGTGAAGGAGATCAGTGACCCCTCTGGCCCCCATGACTGACTCTACACAGGTCTGAAGAGAGAGGTCCCAGTGTAAACACACTGAACATCACCCTTTCCTCTCCAGTATCAGCCCCAGCCATGTTTTGGAGGGAACCATAAGGTTCATTGCTAAGGAACACCACTGTCCTCACTGCCCTCCTCCCCACTCTGTCTGGTAGGAAACCCTACAGCTGTCAGTCATTGCCAATGACTGACATTACCCAGCACTCTCCCTGCTGGGAAAGACCAGATTTACATTGCAGATGTCATGCAAAAATCTACCAGCTCCTAATACACACATGACACTGTTCAGTGGATAGCAAAAATGGGGTTAACTGCATCCATGCATGCTCTGGAAGAGCAGACTGGGGGAAGGAGACCTTGTAAGGATCATCAACAGAGCCTTTTTTTATTAATATTATTTCTTTTCACCCTCAGTTGCACAGACCTTCAGTACACGTCTTACTATTTCCACTACTCTTCCAGGTTGCTGAACCATCTTCTTCCGTTCTTCCCACACACCTGAATTTGTTAACTAGTCTGCACAGCCTTGTCTTAATCAGCAGTTTCTGAATTCATTATTCCTTATACCTCAGGGCTTTTGTTGCTGCCTTGGTGTGACACCTGAGCTGTGACTGCTGCTCACCTTTGGAACTGGGACAAGGATGCTCTCAGGTTGGTGTTAAGAGAAGTAACAACAGTAACACAGAGGGACTGGACCTGCTCTAAGTGTTATTCCCCATCTCTGAGATGTCTCCTGTGGGAAGCCAAGGAACCAAATCAGCTGAGGGAAGAGCAGCAGAGAGCAGAGTTGTGCTCAGGCTTTGCTACTGTCCCTGCAAGGAAGGAGATGCCATTCCCCAGGCTCCTCATTTTGTACCAACCTTTTGATCACACTTCCTCTTGATGATGTGTTTTGCTTGCAAACAATATTAATTATTATGTCATAGGCTGAACGACCCAAAGCAAACAGATCAACTCCAGCCTGGCGACAGAAAATAAATGAGAAAGCCAGGGCAGCACAGCTAGAAAAGTAGTGGGCTGCTCTTCAAAAGTTCTTTCAGAACTGATATTGCCACATTCAGTAACCTTTAAAAGACCAATCCTCTTTATTTTGGCAGGAAAAGTTAGGGACTGAGTTAATAAATCCAGCAACATCTAAGAGCCTTTTGAAGAGTTTTTGCTTCCACTCACATCTCCTCCTCTCAGTTTACACTCCTGCCTTTTGCTGGTTGCACATAATAAATATTATTACATCAGGGTTGATCAGTAGCATGGTAGTGGTCAGAACCTGGTCTGGTACCAGGCTCCAGTGTCTCCTGCATGGAGCATGAGCTGCTTGGCTGCTGGAAGCCCATCAAAGCCTGAGGGGCTTGTTCCCTCTGAGGGCTGAGAGAGGACCCTGCAGTCCAGCACTCAGCTCTTCTCCCTCCTCCAGCATGGTTACCTCTGCAGTGGGCTTTTCCTCCATGAAAATGCTTGTCTGTCATTTCTTTGTGGCACATTTGATAGTTTGGAAGCCACTGCATTTGGGGCCATCAAGGACTTGAAGCTGGGTGTGTAACTGAGCACACAACAGTTCAGCCAGCACAGAAACTGCCCAGGCACCAGCAGAGAGGAGTGAGGATCCACTCCAGGTTCTGAAGGAACTCAAGACCCATGAATTTGCTATTCATAAACCCACTGATACCCACATTGGCTAAAAATACACCTGCAGCTACACAGCCATACTGCCAACCTTTGGAAAGGGCTTAAGAATACCTGAACAACTGTTTCCTCTAAATCTAACACTACTACTACTAAAAAAAATAAAAATCCACTCTAAAGCTGTCTTTGTATTTACAGAATCTGGCCTGGGTTCATGACTGTGGCAATGAAAATCTTCCTGAGTGAGGGCAGTTTTCTGTAGCCCATGGGAAGGGCTGTGCTTGTTGCACAGTTATAAAAGCAGAAATGTGAGTGGATATTTCTATATCTGAGCCCCATGTGAAGGGGATGGTGGGGAGGGGGCAGTGAGGAGGACACATCTGTCTGCCTCACCCTGGGTGTCATTTTAACACCAGTGTTATTGAACAGCACCAAGCTGAATAGAACTGCTGCCCCCTTGGTTCTGGGTGATGGGGATTGGGTTTTATGCTCTGCAGTTCCATACTGTAGTCATCTGAGGACAGAAATAAGCTTGAGATTAATAGGTCTTCTTCTCCCAGTCCTGATTCTTCTCTAATCTTGGTGAGAACACAGCAAAAGGAGCACATTCTACTCCTCAAGCAGAAAAAAATCCATTAAACCAAAGTGAAAGGAATACTTTTTCCTTCACAGCTGCTGCCCTCTTTCTTGCTGAGACAGCTTCACTGTTCCAGGCTGCTGGGTTTATTATGTTTGCTTTTTGCCACAGATTCAGTCATTATCACAGGTAACCTCAGATTTAGCTCCCAATGATCCCAAAACAAGCTCTCACAACATCTGGGGAGAATGAATGCTCTGAAATCACAGTGCTGCTGGTGAGAGTGCTGCTGGTGATGTCTTTACTGTTTAGCATTGGTTTGTTTGGGGGTTTTCTAGGGGAGGGCTTTAGATAAAGCAAGCCACCTGTACCAACCTTTATTTATCTATCCATCATCTAAGTTGAAGTTGAAATAAAATGCTGATAGTGTTTAATGGTGATGAATAAACCATTGAGATGCTGTGAATAGTAATAGATTCTGACTTCTCTTCAGCTGAGCAGCTAATGCACACAGCAAAGTTAGAGGGTGAGTTACACCACTTGGGACCTCACTTTCTCTTCCTGACTTAGCGTTACCTGTCCTACCCTTGACCTCAGTCAAAACACCTAGGAAGAAGGAAATTCATCACCACCACATCAAAACTTCTGGCTCTGTAATACACCCTATCAGTATTTCTTTTTTCTGTGACACTCATCTTTATGCATCAGCCTTACTCCTTTTTTTTCTTCCTTCTCCTTCTGGATGTGGGTCTAGAAGCAAAAACTCCTCACTCAGGCCTAGGGCAACTACTTTTCCTTTTTGGAGGGAACTACAGAAGCTGGTGACCTGAATTAGCTGAATCCATGAAAATGACAATTTCTGATAAAGACTTCTTCAGTACCTTGTCTTCTGCAGCATGAATACAAGATCCACAGCTTCTGTTACAACTAGGGATGATTGTTTATAGCCAAAAAAAAGAACATCCTTAGCTGCAAATAATATAATCCATGATTATATTAATCTATACTTTCTCTACGATTCACAAAACAAAGCATTTGTATTAAAAAAAAGAATAATATTTAATAATTTGCTTTTTTTCTTTTTTTTTTAACCTGTTCCCTCAATATTTGGAGCCACATGCTTTTTAAGAACAGCAATAAAAAAGTAAGCTGGAAAGCTTTAAGCTTGCTAACAACTTCCCAGACCTCCACTTTTAAATCAGATCTCTGCAGATAGCTGACAAATAATTTATTATCCCCTTGGATTGTGCAGATGTTGAAAATATCATGAGGTTTCCTCGGATCCACTGAGTCCTTCTAGGCTCTCCTCCACAGTCCTGGGATTTGGCCAGCCTGGTTTTCTTGAACTCTTTGATGTTCATAAGCTCTGTTGGGCTTCCTGGAATTTGCTCCTTCCTGATTAGTTAAAAAATAAGTACTTTCCCAAGCCCATCAATCCCTGGCACTTCTCTGAGCCTGAGTCACAGGAGGCTGATTGAATCCGTGGTGTTCGATTCCCTCCATCCCAGGACCTGCCCCCAGCAGCCTCCCTGACATCAGGGAATTGTGGCTGGGAGCTGCAGATATGCCAGATGTGTAGAGGAAAAAGAAGAAAAGAAAAAGGATTCTGTACAATAAGGAGTGAAATGGTGACAGTTAAATGGCACCTGAGTACATGTTATGGGGGTTACTCTTTGGGATTGTTTTCAGCCTGAGACAGACATCACCTCTCCCTGTTTCTGCAGTTTTCCATCTATGTCTGAGGGTGCTGTGCTTCCTATACCTTCCCCTTTTCTTCCTTGTTTCAAGCTGGAGAGGCCAGCTCAGCCCTGCCCCACAACAGACTCAGTCCCCAGCCTGGGATGGTCACTGGCAAGCCCAGTGAAGAGAGGAGGAAGCTCTGGAGATGCTGGGAGATGCAAACAGCAGGCGAGGTGATGCTCCCAGAGAGCAACCCAGCAGCATCTTGCCATGCAAGGCACTTCCACAGCTCCTGGGGGAGATGTTACACTTCCCAAAAGAGAACAGCAAGTGCCTGGCTCTCTGAGTCATGCAGAGACCATGGGATGGAGATGAGGCCACAAGTCCCCACCTGCCAGGCACTGCAGCCAGGAGGGAGGGCAGGCATGTTCCTTCTTGCAGGCTCCCATTGAGGAGGGGAAGTACAGATGGATTTTGCAACACCTTTCATTACCGTTTCTAAAGCCTGCAGAGCAGCCAAGACACACAAATAACATAAAACAGTGGGAGAAGCTGGATCTTCATGTTTAGCACGAGGTTTCCACCGGAGTCATTTGTCTGGAAAGTAAACGAGACCTTCTGGAGGGTTTTGCTGGAACATGTCAGGTTAGCACATGAGTTTTTTCTTTAAGAAGGCCATATGTAAGAAGGCTGTGGAGCTGCTGGAGCAAGTCCAGAGGAGGACCATGAAAATGATCAGAGCTGGAACACCTCTGGTGTGGATTCAAGAGAAAGCTCCAGGGAGACCTTAGTGCAACTTCCAGTACCTGGAGGGGCTATAGGAAAGCTGGGGAGGGACTGGGGACAAGGGACAAGGGGCTTTAAATGAGAAGAGGGGAGGTTTAGATTAGGCACAAGGAAGAAATTCTTCACTGAATGATGGTTCTGAGACACTGGAAGATGCTGCCCAAGGAAGCTGTGGCTGCCCCATCCCTGGCAGTGTCTCAGCCCAGGTTGGATGGGGCTGGGAGCACCCTGGGCTGGGGGAGGTGTCCCTGCCCATGCAGGGGGATGGAACTGGATGAGCTTTAAGGTCCCTTCCAACCCAAACCATTCTGTGACCCTTTGATTGCTGTTCCTTGGTCTGGTTCTCTGGTAGTGCCACAATTTCTTTATCCTGAAAAGCCCAGAGGAGAAAAGCAAGCCCAGCTGTGACTAGCTGGAGAAAAGCCCTACTGACTGGCACTGATGTGCAGCTCTCACTGCCCAGTTATGGCCAGTAAAGGGGCACGAGCAAAACCAGTGCAGCTCTGGGGGGGATCTGGGGGTTCTCTTTGCTTGAGGAACTCGGGGGACTTGGCTGTGGAGGAAAGCAGGCTGCAGGATGGGAGCAGCAGCTGCTGCCCATTGTCCTGTGTCAGGGTGCACTTGCAGACACCAAGACTGTTCACAGCCCCAAAGCTGCCAGGGCAATTTCTGCCTCTGGGCATCAGCACCAGCTCACAGCAGTGCAAACCACACAAGCAGATGTGCAAGCAGCCATCCCAGCATCCCACCCAGAGGGGGATGGAAAGCACCCCAGACCCATTCTGTAGGGAGATGAGGGGGATGAGCTCGGGCTCCTGAAGGGGGGGATGTGAGGGATGCACCAACTGGCTAGGGTACTGGTATGGAACTGGGGAGCTAACTCACTGCTTTCTGTACCTGTCTTGGGTCACACTGTTTGGTCTTTACATGAGAGTCTGGGGTTTTTGAGCCTTCTGGATCACTTCTCAATATAGAGTAACACGTCCCAGCGATAAAAGGGAATACTTCCCTAGTGCTATTTTTAATTCTGTGTATAACAAACACTTCTTTCTTTAGTGTTTCTTTCAAGTCCATTTTTGAAGTTGATTTATATCTGCCTCCTGTTTTGCTCCAGTTTCAGTTTTCTGGCTGTGTTCCTTGCCAAGCCAGCCTAATGCCCACATGAGCCCCATTAAGCCACTGCTTCTATAGAGGCAGAAGTACATTTTTTTTTTTTCTGGGCTGAGCTTTGTTTGCCAAATCTGGGCCTGTTTTCACAGATAATAACTTCCTTCTTGTCTCCTTCTCCTCCTCCTCTGGGCTTTTTTTTTTCCATATGCAATCTTTTCAAAACGTAATGTGACCCCCATACATCATTTTTATCAGCCTTGCAAACCCAGCCTGGTGTGGTGTGTGATGTATGCAAATTCATGCACCTAAAGGTGGGGAGGAAAAAAGACTTCTGGTTCCCTGTCAGGAACAGAGGATGCCTCTATGGCAGTCAGAGTCAGGTTTTTTCCTGTCTGAAGCTATTAGCTATAACAGTCATGTATTAAGGGAAAAAACCAGAAATACCTTTTCAAGATGCCATAGTTTATTTCTGCATTATTTTCAAATGGTAAGATTATGACATTCTCTTTCAAAGTCACTTTCTGTTTTGAAATGTGTTTTTACACAGTACTATGAAACCCTCTACATCTAAATTTTAAAAACCTGACTGACCAAATAAAATTTTTGCTGTTTCACTTCACAAAGGACTTGGAAGATTTAGCCTGGGGTTTTTTTTGTTTTGTTTTGTTTTTGGTTTTTTTTCCACTGGAAAAGTATTCTGGAGGAAAGCAAAAATATATTTTTGAAGTAGTATCAATCACTGCCATATTAACTGAGTAGCATTGGTATGGCAGGCACAGCACCATCCCCAGTGAGGGCTCAGTGAAGGGACTTTGGCCATTGAATCATGAAAGGGTTTGGGTTGGACAGGACCCTCAAGACCATCCCAGAGCTTTGCCACAGTCTCCAACCACAGACTGAACTCAGAAAATAATTTGGAAGAGGAGGGTGATTAGGGGCACCCCAGAACGATGGGGGAGTTTTACCAAGTGATGAAATCTTTCTCAGTGTGCCAGGAGGAAGCCCCCCAAGGCACCATCACTGCTGTAGGGCCCTGCAGTCAGGGGAGGGTCCCCCCTTGCTGGCAGCTCCTACAGCACAGGGAGAATTCACATCTCAGGGTCACAAAAGCACAGGGGCTCTGGGGTTTCAGCTGGGTATGTTATACCCCTGACTGCTGATACTCCCTGAGAGCATCTGGGGTTTCTGAGCTCTACAGGGAGTTCTGTAAATGGGTCTCCCCAAGGATGTTGGTGCCAGACTGAGCAGGCTGAGGCAGACACTGATCAGGGAGCTGCAAGCATGACATCCATACACACCTGAGCTGTCATAACAGTGCAACCTCAGAGCCCAGGTAACAACTGCTCAGCAATGAGGAATGCTCATTAAGGGGGGAGATAATTGGGAGGGGTTTCCTCGGTGGGAAAGGCAGCTGCAGTGGGGAGGGCAGACCTGCACAAGGCTCCTATTGTTGAGGAGCCATTGGCACCTGCAAACAGCAACCTGTTTGACTCAGTGTTACTGCCTAAGGAAAATATATATATATATATATATATATCAGAAATCTGTTTTCCTTCCTCTCCAAGCAGAGCCAATGGAGATTCAGCAAAGCTACCTGCATCTGTAGATCAAACATGGTCATATTTCTAAAGGCATTCACCTGAATGCCATCAGTTTCCTTTGGGGGGTTTTTTCCTTGGTGTTTTTCCTCCTCCAGTAGATGTCTGACGAGGCTGCCTTGGCAAATACCAGAAGTCATGTAGGACCTGAGCAGCAGAAGTATTTTTCAGTGGTGACTGTAATGCAGGATGCAATGGTGTCTTTTCACTTTAAAATACCTATATTTTGGTTTAATTTAAACATTTCTTTGAAATATCCCAATAACCACATGTCTCTCAAATTCCTCAAATTTCACAGGCACGGGATTAAGCCATTTTTTAAAAGAAGATCCACCTAGAACTGAATAAAAAGTATTGAAGGTAGAGATGAGTACCTCTAACAGGCAGACAGATAGGTGACCTTTACCCTATAGCTATTTATTTTAAACCTAAAAAACCAAGTCTGAAAGACCTGCCAGCCTGCAATCTAAAGATCATGGAATGATCCTCAGCAAGGACCACAAGCTCTTGTTCTGCTAATCAGTTATCAGTTATTACCTTTGCACCTCGAGTCATCACTCCATATCTATTATATATCTATTATAACATATAATATATAATATTATATTATATTATATATAATATATAATATATAATATATTATAATATATATAATATTATTATAATATTATATCTATAATATTATTATAGATATAATATATATATTATATCCTCCAGAATATCCTACCTGACAGTGGTGAGCAAGCTGCTGGCTGGGAATTCTGGTTGCTGCAGGATTTAATTGTGCCTTGTGGGGATCCCATTGAGTCAATGATCAGTTATATATTGAGCCACATAACTGGAGGACCTGGTTTTTTAAAAAAAAAATAAATAGTTGATAAACTAAACCAGACATGTGAAAGGAAACACACCAGGCAAGAAGAGCTCTCACCTTTCAAAATTCTGCCAGTGAAAAACCCACTAATAATCTGTAAATATCCTGGGCCATGTCCCATGCTGTGGGAGAAAATGGAATATTATTTCAGGGAGTGAATTATAGCCAGAGTTATTGATGTTTTTTTCTTTTTTCTTTTTTATTATTTTATAAGAAATCCCATTATTTTTGTGGCCCACACCAGGTGGAGGGAATATTACTCAGCTGATGGCAGAAAGATCTAATCATAGGGCTGCTCTTTTAGATGGCACCACCTTGATTATCCAAATGTCATGGGGGCACTGAGTATTTTGCATAATTAAGACCCTGGCTAATGGTTGTGCTTTTAAATGTAATTAATAGCTTTCTAGAGATACAATTGTTTTGAAAAAGAAGGGGACTGTGGTAATTGAGGTTCAGATAGCTGTGGTAGAGCTAACAGAAGCTATCGTGAAATGAGAAGAATGATTTGAAATATTAATTAATGAATAAATATGAAGTAATCTTTCATTTTTGAGGATGCTATCAAGACATGTTAGCAGATGACTTCCAGTCACAATGTGGATTAAATTTAACAGAAAACATGAAAGCAAAACTCCATTTATAAATTTTTTATAGAAATACACAGGTGCTGTGTTAGATTTAGAAAGGCAACTGAAAAGCTCGTGTCATCCTTTAATTAACAGTTTTCTCTTTTGTACCTGGGGGGCAGTCATTCTCATTTTGTTCAAGGTTTCTTCCTCTGTGTGTAACATAAAAACTCTCTTCTTCATTTTGCATGTTTTCAGAATGATGTCTGTGATTCAAGAGGGCTGAGTCAGGCAGAGGAAAGGATGATCAGCAAATACGCAAAATACATGGAGAAATCTTCCCTCTTTGGGAAGCCAGCCTACACCTGCACCAAGGCAAAGCATCACAGTGTGGTTTTGGGTTTCTCTGGCTCTGAGCAGACAAGGATGGCAGCCAGGAGCAGCAGTTCCACTAAATCTTTAACTTTTTTTTTTCCCCCTTTTTAAAAGAATAACAGTGAGCTACTGTACCCTGCTGAGACCAACATCTGTGTGGACAATTAAACCCTTTTAGACTCTGGGCTGGGGAAACTTGGAGGAACTGGCCCTTTTCTACTGCATCCTCTGCAGGATTACAGATAAAGAAAAGATTTTGCAAATAGCTGGGCACATACATAGTCACAAGGAGGCCCTGCTGATTTGTTTTTAAATAAATTTGGTTGACAGTGAAGTTTTATTTTCTGGAAAATCCTCACTGATATTGGCACTTGGATCTGAAGTGCAGCACTGACATCTTTGTTGCATACCCCTTCTGGAAGGGAGCCAGATCTAAGACAACAGAATAAGCAGCTGAACAAGTCCCTGGGTTTTATTCTTCCAGTTTCACAGGAAATTATTTATCAAAACTTGAGTCACAATGACTCAATGAGCCAAAAGCTCATTATTCTACATTCTGCCTTTCTTCCTTAAGTGTCTTTTAGTTTTCTTAACTTTTTCTGTCATTTAGCAAGGGGCAGGAAAGTCATGCAGAACATTTCTGCAAGGTATTTCCCCTAATAGAAGTTTATACCTGGGATTATATTTAAGAAAGGGTCTGCAGACAAGGCAGCATTCCAGCCTGGGATGGATGGTTTAAATGTGGAGAAAGCCCAGTACACGTGGTTCTGTACAGACTGCAGTGCACACATGCATCAGGTTCTATTTCACTTGGGGAAATGCCCACCAATGATTTTGGGTATTTCAGTGGGATGTACAAACCCCCCCAGTATATGTGCTGGGGTACAACTGGCTACAAACCTGAGCTGGGGTGGCAGGAGGACCCCCAGAGAGAGCAGGACACCAGCTTGGTTTGGGTTGGGGTTTTTTGGTGGGTTTGGTTTGGGTTTTTTCCCTATAGAGAGCATACATTTTTGATTGTTATACAGACACTCTTACATTTAATTCCTGCTGCTTCTTCCCAAATTATTGCCTATTAGCAACCTGGGTTAAGCAGATAACAGCCAGGTGTCTGAGGGGTGGCTCTGAGGAGCTCATCAGCCTCTTAGCTGTCAGTGCCTCCAGCTCAGGCTGAGCTCAGTTCTTGGGGTTTATAAGCACACCCTGCTGGGGTGGATGTTTGGGTTATTCCAAGGCTTTTCTGGATGTCTCAGCAACAGCTGACCAAAGGGTTGAAGGATGCTGACAGTTGCTTTTGGGTGATGCTTGGAGCTCTGCTCTGGTGGAGGCAGCCCTTGAAAGCATATAAGTTATTGTAAGGTATGTAAAAAAAAATAAAAAAATCTTTCTAACCAGATTTTTTCTTAGCTATTTTGCTTTATTCTCTAATTATATCCATGCTGAAATAGCTGCAATAATAGGCCAGATTTATACCAAACTGTTGTTCTTCTGAGCTGCAGCCATTTTGATATCACTGGCTTCACTGCTTCAGGTACTGCATTTGAAACTTCATGGGTTTCTTTCTTATAGGTTTTCTTTTCTTCCTTAAGCAAATAGCATGATGACAAGGGAGTAGAAAAGCACACCTTTGCATCAGGAAGGCAACCAGCAAACTGCTGGACCCCAAAGAACAGATTTAACTTTCAGATCTGTAGATTTTCAGAGCTCTTTTGCTGGGTAATTATTCTGGTTTAGATGATGATAATTCTGATTTAGAGACAAGTGAAGCCAGGGTAAAGTCCCAGCCACTTCACAGAAACACACATGGGGCTTATTGCAGATTCACTGGATTCAAGGCAAATATCTTATTAGTGTCTCAGAGTCAGTAGTTGCATCCCATTAATAAACAGACCAAGGAGGATGCTGCACTTGAAGATGCTTGCAGGAGGAATGAGAGGCATTCATTTGCTTTCCCATTCCAAATGTGAGAATAAAGGCTAAGCAAGCAATTAAAAGCTCTCCAAAGAGATTCTGTGGGACGAAAAGGCTGAAATGAAGCTTCTGGAATATTAGCAAAATGAATGAGTACTTATGAAGCAGTGCTGTACTTTGCTGGTTCAGGCAGTAGGAACTCGGGGTTACTTCTCAGCTGAACTCTGACATCCTGTGGATTCCCAGGAAATTGCAGTTTCAGCATCAAAATCCTCCCTAGTAAAAATTTGTCGGTCTAAAACAGCTTAAATCATTCCTATTTTTCTTTATCTGTTGCAATTGTATATGTAACAGAAGAAATAAACTCCACCTTTTCCATCAGGTTTTGCAGTGGAAAGTTCACAATTTTATTCTCAGACCTCGGATTTCTGATTTCTGTGCTAGTTTGGGGCCTTCTGTGGGGGAAGCAGATTCCCAGATGTGCCTGTGATAACCCAGCCTGGAGCCTGATCTCTAAGGCTGCTCTGAGGATGCTCACAGTTCTCAAAAAATAAATAAACTGTCATATTGCATCCAGGAAAGTCCTGCCAGAACATAGCAACATCACCTCTGAGGGGCTTTACAGGCCAATAACACAGAGTGGCTTGAACTGGCACCCAGACATGGAACACAGGCTTTAATAATGGCAACAAATAAAGGAATTATCACATATTGCTTTATGTGATAACAAGGCTGGTCGCATGGAAAAGCTCCTGGAGAAAGGTGCACTAGGTCACTGATGGGGGAACCCATTTGTTACCTTCAAACACACACAAAAAAGAGGAATATATCAGAAAGCCATAGTTACTGAACAAGAAGTGCAGCTCTCCTCTGGCAGCATCAAGCTGGGTGTGTAGGAACAGGGGGTGCAGCTCACACCCAGGGGGGTTCCTGGTGTATCTCAGACATTCTAAGGGTTGGAGCAGATATTGGCCTCATTTCCTCTGACTGCAGAGCTCCCAGCCTGGTGCTGATGAGCATTAAATTGATTTTATGATTGCTGCAGGAACATCTTTCAGGAGCCACAGGGTGACATTTCTTGGACTTGATGATCTATGAGGTCCCTTCCAACCCAGCCAATTCTAGGATTCTTTGATCTCTCATTCAAGTGAAATTAAAAACTCCTTCCTAGGAAGAACCCAGGTGATCTTCTGAACAGCTTCCATCTCCCCTGGCAGGGCTGACACGAGGCAGGTCAGAAGCTCAAGTCCTTCCTGAAAGGACTCTGATATGAAGCTGGGCTCTGGAGATGATCACAGAACCATTTAGGTTGGAAAAGACCTTGGAGATCATGGAATCCAGCAGTAAACCCCACTGAGGTAAGTGTGGGCAGGATTCCAGCTGCCTGCAGGAATACTGGAGGTGCCCAGTGCCAAGTCCCACATCACTCAGGAGTGTGGAGCATCAAACGGGGCTTCTGTGGCTCCTTCAGCTCATCAGCTGCACAGCACAGAAACCTCTCTGCCAGATCCCCTGAATTCATAACCACTTCCTATGCTGCCTGCAGGATAAAGTTCTTTGTCTGTTGTAATGTCTGGTTAGAAATCTGATACTTCTTAGGACTTTTTCTTTTCCTTTTTTCTTTTCCTTTTTTCTTTTCCTTTTTTCTTTTCCTTTTTCTCTTTCTTTTTTCTCTTTCTTTTTTCTCTTTCTTTTTCTCTTTCTTTTTTCTCTTTCTTTTTTCTCTTTTTCTTTTTCTTTTTTTTTCTTTTTCTCTTTTTCTCTTTTATTTTTTCTCTTTTCTCTTTTCTCTTTTCTTTTTCTTTTCTTTTTTCTTTTTTCTTTTCTCTTTTCTTTTTTCTTTCTTCTTTTCTTTTTTCTTTTTTCTTTTTTCTTTTTTCTTTCTTCTTTTTTCTTTTTTCTTTTTTCTTTCTTCTTTTTTCTTTCTTCTTTCTTTCTTCTTTTTCTTTTTTCTTTTTCTTTCTTTTTCTTCTTTTCCTTTTTCCTTTTTCCTTTTTCCTTTTTCCTTTTTCCTTTTCCTTTTTCCTTTTTCCTTTTCCTTTTTCCTTTTTCCTTTTTCCTTTTTCCTTTTTCCTTTTTCCTTTCTTTTCTCTTTTCTCTTTCTTTCTTTTTCTACTTTTCTCTCCCTCTAATACTTTTCCTGTCATCCATCAGCCCTCCACTCACTTGTTGACTTTCTGTGCCTTCCAGCACAGCATTTCAGCAGCACCATCACCCACGTGAGGCAAAGCATCCTTAGCAATGCCCTGGCTGTGCCAGCCCGTTGTGTTGAGCTGTTGACACTGGACACTGCAAAGTCCCTGTGAAGCCCTTGGAGTGGAGTGTGAGCTGGGGACAGTGCTGGGATTAGATTCCTTTTGCTGTGTCTGGAGGTGAAAGCCTGATGAAGTGTTGGGCTCTGCTATCACCAGAGCTGCAGGCAAGACGAGAAGTGCAAAATGACCTTTTCTGCACTTTATTTCCATCCTTAGAAGTTATGGGTGGTGCAGCACAGCCCTAACGCAGGCTACATTTATTTGTGTTTATGGAAAAGGGGTCAAAACTCCATCCATGCTTGCTCTGATGCACCACAAGAGTGGTAGCTCGGGATTTATGCTCATTCAATGCCAAGCAGAAGCTGGCTCAGGATGTCTCTGACATGAGCTATACAGAGACTAGAAACTGCAAAGAGAAACAGCTCTGTACATGCTAAGTTTCCCGTGGGCTTTCCCTAAGATTTAAGACCTCTCCTTTTTTTTCTTCTATTACACTCATAGTGAGAAAACCCCCAACTTTCCTAAAGAACCCAGAATTTTAGGCTTTTGAAGCAACTTCAGCACTTCTACCAGAGATGGTCACAGTTTCCACAAGCCCTGGAGCAGCTTTGCTATGCCAACAAAATAATGGGTTTGGTTTAGCTTCAATCTGAATAACAGAGAAACTCTGCTGGGATGATGAGTGATTTTTCTGCTGCTTCCTACCTCTGCAAGAAGCATTATTCTGACTTACACCAGTGACCATCCCCTCTGATCCATAGATTCTTTTTTCTTTCTGCATAGAGTAGTATGGATGCTTTCTGATGACTCTAAATACCTCATCTGAGCTGGGGGCACTTTTGTAATAAAAGGAAAAAAAAAGAAAAAGGAAAAAAAAATTGCTTAGAAGCTCAGGGCAGCCTTTTGAGAAGACTGAACTTGAATTTCTGGCTGGAAGCAAGGGTCGCTGCACGCCTGTAGGTGGAGTTAAATATCAAAGAACTGCAGAGCTTTCACAGCATTACGGGATCCGGGCAGGCAGACAGGACCCCCCCATCCCAAGCAGCAGCTTCCCGATCCCACCCATTCCCAGCTGGATGCAGAGCCCGGGGATGGGGCTGGCTCTGGGCATGAGATTTGCAGGAGTTAATGGCTGAAGTGTCCCCTGGCATTAGGTGACAATATCACCCAGGGACAGGAACCTTTGCTTCTTCCTTACTGACCACTTCCAGCCAAGATTCCTGCTAATCTTTATTTGCTCTCCCTCTTTCCATCACAACAAGGAGAATACCCTAACCCTCACGATTTTCCAGCTCTGTTACTCTACTCCTGTTACTCTAATCTTACTCTATTCCTTCTCCTCTTTTCACCTAACTTCTTTTGTCTTAATTGCCGTGTTGGCAAATCCACTACCAGTTTGTTGCCTACCTCACAAGGATAAATTAACAGGGTATTTGCTGTTTTGTGACATGGCTACACTGGATTTCCCTTCTCAGCTTCACTGCTGCCTGCAGGAAGGCTGACTGCTGTGTTTACACCTGTGATTGCATTGAAAGGTAAAAAAAATCAAAATTAGGCTTTTGCTGAGCCCTTGCTGGGTGACTGCAGATGGAAGGGAGCAGGGCTTCAGAGGTCTCTTAAAGCAGCTGCCTTTTGGGGATGAAGGGATGCAGAGGGTTTGGTCAGGGGCAGAGATCACCCAGCCCAAGGATGCAGTTATCAGTATCACTGATATCTTTGTTATCAGTTAGCAGTTTGGGTTGGAAGAGACCTTAAAGATCAGGTGACATCCAGTCACTTGACATCATCACTTGACTGACATCACATCCCAGCCCCTGCCATGGACCAAGAAGCCTCCCACTGGCCCAGGTTGCCCCAAGCCCACCCCAACCTGGCCTTGGAACACTTCCAGGGAGGGAGCTGCCCCAGCTCCTCGGGGTAACTTGTGCCAGTTAGAAACCATCACCCTTTGTCCTCTCACCCCTCTAAAAAGTCTCTCTCCAGCTTGCCTGCAGCCCCTTAGGGTGCTCTAAGGTCTCCCTGGAGCTTTCTCTTCTCCAGGCTGAACAGCCCCAACTCTCCCAGCCTGGCTTTATAGGAGACCTCCAGCCCTCTTATCATTTTCTTATCATTTTCGTGGCACTTTCAGGACTCGCTCTAGCAGCTGGAGGGGTTGGTTTCCCGGAGGGAAGCAGAGGGGGAGGATCCCCTCCTCCCTTTGCCTGTTCCCCACTCACCCACCCACCCACCCACCCTTCTTGCGATTCAGGCGCTCTTTGCCGGGTCCCTCTGAGCTTCTCGTGGGCCGGCACCCCCAAGTCCTTCTCCTTGGGGCAGCTTTCAATCTCTGCTTGAAACTGCCCTAAAACTTCCCTGGGATGCTCCCCCTCCCCCATCACCCGGGACCCCTCGGGCGTGGCGCCGTGGGGCCGGCAGGGGCCGCTGTCAGCCCGCGCGTGGCGTGGGGCGGCGGGACCGAACCGGACGGGACGGGACCGGGGGGGAGGCAGCGGAGAGTGCAGGGGCTGACCCGCACGGCGCTGCCGCTTGCGGGAGTTTATCCCCCCTCCTGCCCCCTAAAGAGACGAACACCGTCCCGGTGGGAAACATCTCTCCTGCCCGCCACGTCCACACCGATGTGCGGGACAGGCGCGGCGCCGCTCGGCCCCAGCCCGGCTGCAGGAGTGTCTCTGCCGGGTGTAACGGGGAGGGAGCCCGGGAGGACGCCCCGATCTCCACCCGGAGGTCCGGAGGGAGCCCCCCAGCCCCCCAAACCCCATGTGGTCCCTTCCCCAGGTGCGCGGGGCGGGGCCACGGGAGGAGCGATGGGCGGGCTGGCCAATGGGAGGAGCTGTCGGCGGGGCGGTGGGCGGGGAGATGGGCGTGGCGGCCAATGGGAGGCCGTGGGGGGGGCCGGCGGCCGGCGTCAAGAGGGCCGGGACCCATGAGCGGCGGGCAAAGTTGTGGCCGGGCGGCGGGGAACGCTGCGGGCCTGGATTACAAACCCGGCGGGGCCCCGCCGAGCGCCCGGGCATGGTGGTGGCGGCGGCGGTCCTGGTCCTGGGGGCGCGGCGGCGGTGGGCGCTGCTGCTGCTGAAGCGCGGAGGAGCAGGGGGCCACCGGCTGTAGCGACGGCGACTGCGGAGGGGCGATGCGGCGAGGAGCCCCCGGCCGCCCCCCAGCCCCGGAGCGGCGGCGGGAGGAGAGACGGAGCGTCCCGTGAGAGCGGCGGAGCCGCTGCTTTCCGCGGCGGGGCAAGGCGAGCGGAGCCTCGGTGGGTGAGGAGAAAGGGGGGGAAGCGGGAGTGGGGGGTGGTGGACCCCCGGGGAGCCATGGGCCGTCCCCCCGCCCTCCGCCGGACCCCGCCGCTGCTGCCGCTGTTGCTGCTGCTGCTGCCGCCGCTGGGCGCCGCCGCCGCCGCTGAGCCCCGACAGGTTTTCCAGGTGCTGGAGGAGCAGCCGGCCGGCACCTGGGTGGGCACCATCGCCACCCGTCCCGGCTTCACATACCGGCTGAGCGAGCACCACGCCCTCTTCGCCATCAACGGGACCTCGGGCGCCTTGCACACCCGCGCCACCATCGACCGCGAGAGCCTGGCCAGCGATGTGGTGGACCTGGTGGTGCTCTCCAGCCAGCCCACCTACCCCAGCGAGGTGCGGGTCCTGGTGCTGGACATCAACGACAACGCGCCCGTCTTCCCCGATCCCTCCATCATGGTGACGTTCAAGGAGGACACGGGCAGCGGGCGCCAGCTCATCTTGGACACGGCCACCGATGCCGACAGCGGCACGAACGGTGTAGACCACAACTCCTACCGCATCGTGTCTGGCAACGAGGAGGGGCGTTTCCGGCTCAACATCACCCTCAACCCCAGTGGTGAAGGAGCTTTCTTGCACCTGGTTTCCAGAGGCGGGCTGGACCGGGAGGCCACTGCTACCTACCAGCTGTTGGTGCAGGTGGAGGACAAGGGTGAGCCCCGGCTTCGAGGTTATCTCCAGGTCAATGTCACCATCCAGGACATCAACGACAACCCGCCCATCTTCAGCCAGACTCTGTACCAGGCGCGGGTGCCCGAGGACGCCCCGGTTGGTGCCAGTGTTCTTCAGGTGGCCGCGGCCGACGCCGACGAAGGCACCAACGCTGACATTCGCTACCGCCTGGAAGGAGGCGATGGTGGTGGCGGGGAGGGTGCTGGCAGTCTCCCGTTTGAGGTGGACCCTGAGAGCGGGGTGATCCGCATCCGGGAGCGTTTGGACTACGAGCTGCGGCAGCAGTACTCGCTGACAGTGCAGGCCACGGACCGGGGGGTGCCGGCGCTGAGCGGCCGGGCCGAGGCCCTCATCCGCCTGCTCGACGTCAACGACAACGAGCCCCGGGTGAAGTTCCGTTACTTCCCGGCCACCTCCCGCTTCGCCTCCGTGGACGAGAACGCAGCCCCCGGCACAGTGGTGGCCCTGCTGACCGTGAGCGACGCCGACTCCCCCGCGGCCAACGGGAACATCTCCGTGTCGATCCTGGCGGGAAACGAGCAGCGGCACTTCGAGGTGCACAGCAGCAAGGTGCCCAACCTCAGCCTCATCAAGGTGGCGGCCGCCTTGGACCGCGAGCGCATCCCGGCCTACAACCTTACGGTGGCCGTGGCCGATAACTATGGGGCCCCACCGCCACCACCGGGAACACCCCCGTCCTCCCTTTCCCCCGACGGGGTGGCGGCAGCTCCCGTGAGCCGCTCGTCGGTCGCAAGCTTGGTGATCTTTGTGAATGACATCAACGACCACCCCCCTGTCTTCGAGCAGTCGGTGTACAGGGCGAACATCAGCGAGGAGGTGCCCCTGGGCAGCTACGTGCGGGGCCTGAGCGCCACAGACCGCGACTCGGGCCTCAACGCCAACCTCAAATACAGCATCGTCTCGGGCAATGAGCTGGGCTGGTTTCGCATCAGTGAGCACAGTGGGTTGGTGACTACTGCTAGTCCCCAGGGTGGCACCAGTGGGCATGCTTCGGGCACATCCGTCTCCAGCGGGCTGGACCGGGAGACTGCTTCTCAGGTGGTGCTCAACATCAGCGCCCGTGACCAAGGGGTGCAGCCAAAGTTCTCCTACGCACAACTGGTGGTGACCATCTTGGATGTCAATGACAACAAACCCCGCTTCAGTCAACCCGAGGGCTACCGGGTGTCCCTGGCTGAAAACTCCCCGTCAGGGACTGAGATACTGGTCCTGAGTGCTACGGATGGGGACCAGGGGGACAACGGGACCGTCCGGTTCTCCCTGCAGGAGGCTGAGCCGGTGCTGGCAGCAGTTGGCCCCTCCTCAGTGAGCCCTCGGCAGATCTTCCGCTTGGATCCTGTGTCGGGCAAGCTCAGCACCATCTCGCAGCTGGACCGGGAGGAGCAGGCTCACTTCTCCCTGCAGGTCCTGGCCACGGATTTAGGCTCTCCCCCCCTGTCTTCCGTAGCCTACGTTAACGTGAGCCTCCTGGATGTGAATGACAACAGTCCCGTGTTTTACCCCGTTCAGTATTTTGCCCATATCCAAGAGAATGAGCCAGCTGAAACGTACGTGACCACAGTGTCCGCCACCGACCCCGACTTGGGACCTAATGGGACAGTAAAGTACAGCATCTCAGCTGGGGACATCTCCAGGTTTCAGGTCCATGGCGAGACAGGGGTCATCACAACCAAAATAGCTCTCGACAGGGAGGAGAAAACTGCTTACCAGTTGCAGATTGTGGCCACTGATGGTGGCCATCTTCAGTCGCAGAACCAAGCCATTGTCACCATCACTGTCTTGGACACCCAGGACAATCCACCTGTTTTCAGCCAGAGCATCTACAGTTTTGTTGTCTTTGAAAACGTTGCCCTCGGTTACCACGTAGGCACCGTTTCTGCTTCGACCATGGACCTCAACACCAACATCAGTTACCTGATTACAACAGGTGACCAAAGGGGGGTGTTTGCCATCAACAGGGTGACAGGGCAGATCACCACAGCGAGCATTATTGACAGGGAGGAGCAAGCATTTTACCAGCTGAAGGTGGTTGCTAGTGGTGGGGCAATAACTGGAGATGCCATGGTCAACATAACTGTCAAAGATTTGAACGACAACTCCCCACACTTCATTCACGTGGTGGAAAGCGTGAATGTGGTTGAAAACTGGAAAGCTGGGCATACAATATTCCAGGCCAAGGCTTTTGATCCCGATGAAGGTGTTAATGGTGTGGTCCTTTACAGCCTGAAGCAAAACCCAAAGGGTTTGTTTGCAATCGATGAACAAACGGGTGCTGTAAGCTTAACAGGACCCCTGGACATAAATGCTGGCTCTTACCAAGTTGAAATCCTGGCCTCAGATATGGGGGTGCCACAGCTGTCCTCTAACTTTATCCTGACTGTCTCTGTCCACGATGTGAATGACAACCCACCTGTGTTTGACCAGCTTTCCTATGAAATCACTATTCTGGAGTCGGAGCCTGTGAATTCCAGGTTCTTTAAGGTGCAGGCTTCCGACAAGGACTCAGGAGTGAACGGTGAGATAGCTTACAGTATAAGGGAAGGGAATACAGGGGATGCCTTTGGAATCTTCCCGGATGGTCAGCTGTATATAAAGAGTGAACTGGACCGTGAGCTTCAGGAGAGATACCTCTTACTGGTTGTGGCCTCTGACAGGGCAGTGGAGCCGCTCAGTGCTGCGGTGAACGTCACTGTCATTCTGGAGGATGTCAATGATAACCGGCCCTTGTTCAACAGTACCAACTATGTGTTTTATTTTGAAGAGGAGCAGAGAGGTGGGTCATATGTAGGTAAAATAAATGCTGTGGATAAGGACTTCGGGCCAAACGGTGAAGTCAGGTACTCCTTTGAGCACATGCAGCCGGATTTTGAGCTGAACACGGTGACTGGGGAAATAAGAAGCACTCACCAGTTTGACAGAGAAGCTCTCATGAGGCAAAGGGGAGCTGCAGTATTTAGCCTCACAGTAATAGCAACAGATCAGGGATTGCCAAAGCCTCTAAAGGATCAGGCAACTGTACAGATCTACATGAAGGACATCAATGATAATGCTCCCAAGTTTTTGAAAGATCTTTACCAAGCTACTATATCAGAACTGGCAGTGAATCTGACACAGGTTCTGAGGGTTTCTGCCTCGGATGTTGATGAAGGGGTTAATGGGTTGATTCACTACTCTGTAATCAAGGGAAATGAAGAAAAGCAGTTTGCAATTGAGAGCAGCACAGGCCAAGTGACCTTGGTTGGCAACCTGGATCATGAGGCCACCGCGTCCTATTCGCTTGTCATCCAAGCGGTAGACTCAGGAGTGGTTTCCCTGAGCTCAACTTGTGTCTTGTGCATTGATGTCTTGGATGAAAATGACAATAGTCCTTCCTTCCCCAAATCCACCTTGTTTGTGGATGTCCTGGAGAACATGAGAGTCGGTGAGCTCGTGTCGTCTGTCACTGCCACAGATTCTGATTCAGGTGACAATGCTGACCTCCACTATAGCATCACAGGGACAAACAATCATGGGACCTTTAGCATCAGTCCCAACACTGGCAGTATTTTTCTTGCAAAGAAGCTGGACTTTGAGACCCAATCCCTGTATAAGCTAAATATCACTGCAAAAGACCAAGGAAGGCCACCACGGTCATCCACAATGTCAGTGGTAATACATGTCAGGGATTTTAATGACAATCCTCCTAATTTCCCCCCAGGGGACATCTTCAAATCTATTGTTGAGAACGTTCCTGTTGGTAGCTCTGTCATTTCTGTGACTGCTCACGATCCAGATGCAGATATTAATGGGCAGCTAGCATATGCAATCGTTCAGCAGATGCCAAGGGGAAATCATTTCCGTATAGATGAGGTGAGAGGGACCATATTCACCAGTGCTGAAATAGACCGTGAGTTTGCTAATCTCTTTGAGCTAACAGTCAAAGCCACTGATCAGGCTGTCCCCATGGAGACCAGGAGATTTGCTTTGAAGAACGTGACCATTTTGGTGACAGATCAAAATGACAATGTTCCTGTGTTTATATCTCAAAACGCTCTCGCAGCTGACCCTTCGGTTGTGATCGGGTCAGTACTAATGACAATTATTGCTGCAGACCCTGATGAGGGTGCCAACGGAGAAGTGGAGTATGAAATAATCAATGGGGACACTGAGACCTTCATCGTGGATCGCTACAGTGGGGATTTACGAGTGGCATCAGCTTTGGTGCCTTCTCAGCTCATCTACAACCTCATAGTTTCTGCCACAGATCTTGGCCCGGAAAGGAGGAAATCCACCACGGAGATGACTATAATTCTCCAGGGGGTTGACGGGCCTGTCTTCACTCAGCCAAAATACATTACCATCTTAAAAGAAGGTGAGCCCATCGGGACAAACGTGATCTCTATTGAAGCAGCAAGCCCACGGGGCTCTGCAGCTCAGGTGGAATATTTCATTGTCTCCGTGCGCTGTGAGGATAAGAGCCTGGGGCGCCTCTTCACCATCGGGCGCCACACGGGGGTCATCCAGACTGCTGCCATTCTGGACAGGGAGCAAGGAGCACGTCTCTACTTGTTGGATGTTTATGCCATTGAGAAATCATCTGTTTTGCCCCGCACTCAGCGAGCAGAGGTAAAGCTTTTGTTCAGCCCTTATTTGCCAGTTTGCTGTCTGAACGAGCCGTTTCTTGTGTTTGTTGATAGCTCTTTTACAGATGGTAGTGCACAGCAGAAGACCTGAAAGCTTGGTCTGCTGATTCATTAGTTAACAATAACTTCCCAATTAGCATACCTCAATTGTTTTTCTCAAAGAACCTCTCTAGAAATTAGAGAGAGGCTGGGGTATAGTGCTTAAATTTGGCTACCGTAGGCACAGTGTTGGCCAAACCATTTGTAGGTACTAAATACTTCAGGTGCTAAAAGCCCTAATCACGGGCACTTCTGAGTTTTACATGCCTTCTCATTCTAGCAGTTGTTAATTATTTCAAGTATATCTATTTCTGTGTGAATGATGAGTGAACTTGTTTCACTACAGCTGTGGTGTCAGTATTTATCTGAGAACTAGCCTGTAGAGGATGTGTTATCCAAATGTATTATCTGGTTTCTCAAGTCTTGGATGTGCTTGGCATCCCTGCCTGGTTTGGTCCTTGAGATGAGTCCCTTCATGCTTCTCCCACCTGGGTTACTTCTTTACCCTCACAGAGGAGAATGAATATGGTCTTGTTTCTGTGACAGATGGTCAAAGTGTGATGTTTCAGCTGACAGCTTTCCTTATCACAAAGCCATGTGCCTTGGTGTTGACTGAAGGGCCTTTTCATGCATGATGAGCTTGAGGAAAAATGTCTGGAACATCAGCTGGGAAGTACAAATGTTTTATTTGCTCTTGCAATTGATCCATGGAGCTGATGGTTTATGCCACTCTTGCTGTCATTGGTGGGAAGACTGAGTGCCATGGGTTTGGTTTAAGTTCCCCATCTTCTGGAGCTGCCCTCTGGGTTTCACTGTGAGCCATTGAACTTGTGGTTCCTGGAAGTTTGGGGCTGGCACTGCTGAGAGGGTCAACCAGCAGAGGATGCTGGTGGTGTGCAGTGGTTCTACCATTTCCCTTGCCAGCTGAACACATCACCTCTACATTGCATTCCCCTGTGCATTGCTGTGTTACTCCTAGCTGTACTTAATCTTGGGAATCATGTCTTAGTTTTGAGCCACCAAGGATACTGTGGTGATTTGGGGCTGGTGTTTGATTTTTTTTTTTTTATTTTATTTTTATTTTTTGGTGGGTTGTTTCTTTTGATTTTGACAGATGTGGTTATTTCTAATTCTTACCTGGCACCTGTAGCTGTTTGTCTTTATAGCTACTTTTTTTGTAGTTTAATTATGATCTGTATAGGTATGAAACCTCACTCTCCTGTACTGGCAGCAACTGATATTCTGTAGAGTAAGTCAGAGCTGGAGCCCTGTTGAGCTGTATGAGGGCTTCTCTTTGTGTCTTGTGTGATGGTGGTGAACACATTTTGAGCATCAGGAGTGAGCTGGAAAACGACCTTTTCTAGCAGTGCTGCTGGTTTAAGTGTTCCATGCTGTTGTTATGAGAAGATTGCTGCTACACAGACATTTGTACCAATTTGTATATTGGTAAAATGTTTTAAACCTTTGCAATGTTTTCTATTATTCCACCACATTGGGTCCTGGCAGAGAGTTATGAGGGGTAAGCCTTTGTCAGGGGACATTTGGATCACAGTCTTGTAACCCTGAATCTGCCCACATGACTGAGAAGTTTCTTGGTAAGAACTCAGAGGAGGAGACCTCATGATTGCATATTTGTAAAGGTATCCACTAAGAATATTTGAGCAGGAAAGAGAACAACCCTTGAAACTTTAAACAAATTTTACATTGTTGGATATGAACGACTTCTACAATCAAAAGCAAATGTTTTATTCTGTACAGAGCATTGAAAGCAATAGTTGGGAGCTAGGATTTCTTATTACTGGTTGCATCTTTATAGCTTCTAGAATGCTTCTTCTCACAAATGCAATTAGCTTACTGCACTTCTTCAGAAAGATACTATAAATTATAACGAGCAATCAACTTTGCAAAGCATAACCATATGCAGCCTTTCTCTTGCCTGATTTAATTTCTCTGGAGTGGCTTTTGCTGTCCCAAACTTGAACAAGACTGAATACAGTAAAACTCTTTCTGCAAGCTTGATTGTCAGTGGGTGCTGAATAAGCAATGCAGCTTTTTTCCACGTTGCCTTTGGATGTTAACATTTCTGTTGACTGGGGTAGTTTTGATGTACTGAGAGCACACGTTAGTCTTAAGAGTTTACTGCTAACTTCTTTCATAAAAAAAACCCAAACAAAACGACCAGTACATAAACGTTATCTGATCTCTGGAGACCCACCTTAAAACACACTGATACTGAAGTATCTGTCCATCAGCTGTGTAATTCAGAAGCTTTAATGTTTTAATCCAAGCCTGTTTTTAAAGGTGATGCTTTGTGTGGTGGTATAACCAGAGCATTGGTGAGGGATGATGGATGTGCATGAACCCGTTGAACAGGAGCTCAGGGATAATACCTCATCTTCTGTGCTCTGTTACTGGGGATTAAACAGAATTAGACAGACTCTCCAGTTTGCATGTTTAACCCTTCAGTGGACGGATGCCTTGACATGGAGCAGTGCTGTATCATCTCTGAGAAATCAGAGGGTAACAGTATGGGAGGGGAGCTACTCCGTCACTTAAACATTGGTCAGATGCTTTAATGATTCATGGTTTCCCAGGAAGAGAGAGAAGGGTGTTAATGTTGAAAGTGTATAAACTCTAGATGGAAGATTTGGGCTGGGTACTGCTTGCAGTGGGATTGAGCATCCTTTGAGAGAGGGAAAGGGGTAGGGAGGTAAAACATTGAAGGTGTTACTTTTCTGACCAAGTTGGTGCAGGACTTCAAATCTACTAAGACAGTTTGAAACCCATTTCAGACAAGTCTTATCTGACATGTATTTACCAGTACAAATAAGAACAATGGGGAACCCTTTGTGTTCATACTATTTATAAATCGTTTTATCCTTTAGTGATACATGGCACATTAATTGTATCTTGACAAAGGAAACTGCTTACAAAATGTTTGAGTAAACAATGAAAATCGGCTGCCTTGTCCCAGCTCCAAAGCCAGATTTCTTTTCTTCCTAGTGCTGATATTGCTGATTCTGAGAAACACACAACTCTTAAAGTTATTGCTGTCATTTGCACTGATCTGAAGAGGGATCTCTGTGCTCTCCTTGAACTGGAATGGGAGATGAACAATATGATGGTGAAAACTGTTCCAAACCACTTGGAGTTTCACTTCAAAGTTGTCTTTTTTTTCATCTTCTCTGATGTCTTTAATGATACTGCTTTACCAAGTTTTGTTAATATCTAGGATTTATTTTTTTTTTAGCAGTCTCTGGGCATTTTAGCATATGAGGTTACTTCATAAGTACTGTTAAAAATCTTTGAGTTTAAAGTCTTTAAAAACAACATTCTTTGCTATGGAAAATATTATTTTTCTTGAATCTCTGGTGCAGACATTAGAAATAATAGCTAAAACCAGAGCAACATTGTCATGTGCTTATTTTTGCTAAGTGATAAGTTCTTCATAGGAATCTCTAAATGATTCTTGGTTTTTATCAGTGGTAGTGAGTGAGTCCTTTTCCATGGAAACCTTGGGTCTGCTGGGGTGCAGTTTTCTTCCCATGTGTTGAAGCCATCTGTGGCTGTTCTTTTAGAAGAACTGTAGAAGTTGGGCACCAAACCTGTCTGCCCCTTGGCATCTCCATCTCTGCCCACCAGCTTTATTGGGGTCAGACTGCATTGTTGGCTCCTGAAATCTTTGCTGCTGCCTTTTTTCTGTTTTCTGTGCCCATCTTGAACCCCAAGACTGTCTCATCTGAGGATATTCATACCCTTTTGTCTGGTGCAAGGAGACTCCAGGTGTTTCCACGGTCTCCTCTGAGTCTTTTCAGAGTTTGGATGTTGTTGAACCACCACTCCAAGGGCCACTTCCCCCCATCCAATGACAAGGTGCTTGTTTAATTTATATTAAAGCAATCCCTCAGCATGACTGGCATAGTTTATTTTAACTGTGTCTAGACTAGGGAGTGGTATTACTGCAAGAGTTTGGTTTCTTACCCATGTGATTGTGTCTGTGCAAAACCTGTGTGTAGGCAAGCCCCAAACTCTCAGGTTCTAATCAGAGAAGAAATTTATGGTGGCTGAAATTGAAGTAAAACAAAGTTTTCCTAAGATATTCTCACAGTCAGGAAAAGTGATGCCAGATCAGTATGGTACATCAGTACATCAGTACCATACTGATTTGTTGCAGTAAATTTATAGCCTGACTTCACTTTGCCAAGAATAATACCAGATATGGTAGAGAAACTCTGTCTTTGTTTTACTATAATGTTTCTCTCTATTCTAATAAATCTTATTTTTAATTGGACCCTCAGTCTAGACTGTCGCCCAGGTTTGTTTTTGTAGTGATCTATTTTTGTTTACTTCCTCAGAGCAATAACATACCAAAAGGACAGTAGAACAGATGGAAACTGATAGCTATGATTGCACTGCAGGAATACTTAAGAGTTGCATTAGTTAATGCAAAAGAATTGCAAAGAGCCCATTACAAAGCAGTAATTTATATGCCAACAGCTATGCAAAAAGTAATGAAAACAAGCATTTGCTTTAGCATTTAATATTCTGCAGTCTTCACACATTGACACTGTTAATAGGCTGGTGCTTGTACTGACACAGTGATCTTCATTAGTGTACAAGGGTTCTGCTGTATTTAAAGCAGCCATCCAGACCCCCAGCTCTGCAGACACAAGGATGTGCTGGTGGTGCAAGCATTCAGCAGTCTCAGACTCGGATGATGAGCTCTGGGAATTTCTCCTTTTGGAGAAGGGCATCTTCTGGCAGCACATCCCCTTCCCCTTCTCTCTACCCCATGGCCTGGAGGTGGCATCCCCTGGCCAAGTTTGGGACATGCAAGGGAAGCTCATTCTGAGAGCCCTACAGAGTTGTTCTTCATCCTCTGATAAAGCTCAAATGCAAAGGAAGGCCTTTTCTCACAGGTATTTAAGTGAAACAAATGAGATTTGCTTTGAGATGTGCCATATGGGCAGTGTGAGTAGCATGGGGGATACTAACACAGAGTTGTAGCTTTCTGGGTTGTATGTATCTTCATTTTCCAGCCTGGCTGCTAACTACACTCTTCCAAATGCACATCTACATACATCACATGTCAAAATAATTCTCGCTTCAACCCTTCAGCTGGATGTGCTTGGAAAGCAACCAAACTGGGTCAATTAACACTGCAGTTTTGTGTGCTGTTTTCTGCCTGTACTGGTTTCAGTTCTCATCAGGCATGCAGGGTGTCCCCAGGAGCCTGAACACTCATGGTGAGGTTTTTTTATTTTAACAAAAATGAAGGCATTAAGAGAACTAAAGCTACTTTGGTAGGTGTTTTCTGGGTTTTTGCTGCAGCATGGGGAGAGGTTGAGTGCTCCTGCCTCTCTTGAGAGTTTTGTACCAGAGCTGTAGAAGGGTTTTGTGCCATGCCTCACATCTGTCTACTTCTTTTTTAATTCTGTATGAACAGTGCTGATAAAACTGATGAGCTGGAGACTTTGTGTCTCACAAGTTACTTTTGAGTCATTTCCAGACTTTATTTATCTGTATCTTTTATGGGGTGGCTTATTAGTACAGAGCCTAAGTTGTTGATGGGAAAGCAGAGTGGATTTACAAGCTGTGTGCTATCAGAATGAGCACTTCTGGAGTTCTCCATCACAGCTTCACAACTCACTCCTGTCCTCTCTAATGTCAGGCAGAGCTGGACCAGCACCTGGATGCCTGTGTGCACATCCTGCTATGTTCAGGATTTGTATCAAGTTAATTTAAAGAGCATCCAACACAAGACAGTGCTGAAATAAACTCAGCAATAGGTTATCAAAACAAGAACTTGATGTGTAGCATCCTGAGGCAGCTGGGGAGAGAAAAAACCTAAATACACACCCCAGGGCATACATGTATATTAAGATAGAAAAAGCAGTGCTTACCAGTTTTAAGGCACAGGTGTGGGTTTCCCACTGCCACTCTGCATGGGGAAATCCGTGGATTTGTTTCCCTTGCAATGTTCTGGGAAACAAATTGTTCCTTGGAGAGCTAGAGAGAAAACTGAGTTGAGGGCTTTTCATGTTGATTCCTTTTTGGATCCTTTTTGATAAATGGAGAGAACTCAACTGGTTCAGAGGAATAAGTAAGATGCCTGAGCTCTGGTACACATCTGTAGCATATGTGTTTCAATCTGGAGTTTTCCATAGGGGTTTTCTTCTATCATATTACACTTCAGGTTTCCTGGTGCTTTCCCCCATTCTGCATTCTTTTTCTTTTCAATACATCAAATCTGTTTAATCCATCAAAGTGTCATGTTGTCTGAAATGAAGGCATGGCAATTACAGGGCTGTTTAGAAGCAGAAGGTGAGCTCCAGTTTATTGCACTCCTACTCTTTTGAGACCTCCTTTTTTGTTTGTGTGTATTTAAATTGATGTTTTTCTGAGCACGATTCCATTCCTTTTGAAAGTTGCCTAATAATGTTTTTTTGCCTATCTGCTTTGAGAAAAGAATTAGAACCTTCATGATGTCAGTGAACAAATTAATCAAAAACTGAGATTTTTAACCCCAGTAAGGTCATGTCAGAATGTCTGGAAACTGATTTATGGTGGTGCTGCTCCTATGTGAAGTAGAGCTTTTCTCTCCAGCAGCACTCATCACTCCTGCAGTACTGACTTTTTGAGGAGTCAGCTTGCTTTATTTTATTTTTACATATAGATTTACATGTAAATTAATAATAATTTTACATATAAATTTACATATAGATTTCTTAAGTCCAAGTAAATAATCCCTGAAAGTTGTGTGAAGTTTCTGTGATCTCCTGATCTCTGTGTTACCAGGGGGGGGGTTGCAGGTACTCAGAATAAGGCAAAGTGATTGTGTTGAGATAATAATTAATTAAATGTAAGCACCAGCACCTTATTATTTCAAGTTCTGCCACGGACAGACTGAGAATGGTGCCTGAGCCTCAGCTGGGGGAGAGGGAGGAAGTGGGAGTGGACTTCTCCTTGCAGGGCAGAATGATTCTGAGTAGGAGCAAGCTGCCAAAATACTTGGATCAGACTAAAGGAACACAGATGGCTGAGGCTGATAAAGGTGTCTCTTATTGTTTGAGGGTTTTTTTTTCTTTTTTCTGCTCAGTACTGTTTTGAGATTGTGTGTGAGAGAGGGGTAAGAGGGGAGGAAGACAACTACATAAATATGTTTATTTTAATACGTTTTACAGTGTAGGGAAGGAGCTGTGTAAATTCAATACTCTGGCTCGGTAGGATGCCAAAAACTGGAGCTAACCTCTCCTTTTAGGTTTCTCTAACAAATGAACAATCATGTGTCCTCAGGGATTTATGTCACGCTGTCTGACCTTCACTTCTTACCTGCTAAGAGAAAAATCCCCATGCATTGCTGAAGGTAGCTCCTAAAAATTGGACTGAGGAGCCTTAAAAGCCTTTGGCTGCCTCTGCTCTCAGTATCAGCTCTCCTCTTGCATGGTCCCTTCGGGTCCCCTTCTTCCTCAGGTCGTTTATTACCATGACTGCTCCTGTGCTTTGTGATGTGTGTCTATGTTTAAAGGTTTTTGTACATTTATTTATTTATATGGGTAAATAATGTCTCCTCCTCCCTGGAGGTAGTGTAGTGTATGTCTAAAGGTGTTTGTATATGTATTTATTTATTCATATAAATAACTAATGTCTCCTCCTCTCTGGAGGTAGTGTATGCGTAAAGGTATTTGTGTGTGTATTTATTTATTTATCTGGATAACTAATGTCTCCTCCTCCCTGGTGGCAGTGTATAGTATGTGTAAAGGTGTTTGTGTGTGTATTTATTTATTTATCTGGATAACTAATGTCTCCTGCTCCCTGGAGGCAGTGCCTCAGTCTGTCTGCAGTGTGTTTGGCAGAGGAGGATGCACCAGCCATGGCAGAACAGGGGTTTCTGAGGGAGGAACATGTCCCACAGACTTCATCTCAGCAAAGCCCAGTTCTTCTTAGCACTTCTTATTTATTGGAGTAGAAATTAACTGGTCACCTCTATCTAAAACTGCTGTGTCTGAAGGCCTTAAAGGTTCTTGTTGGGTAAATGATGGCAGTGAGTTTCTTCTGCTCACGGCAGCTGGAAAACCAGAGGATGTTCTGGCTGGTGAGCATGAAAGAAAAATGGTCCTTGAGGCTTCTTGCTAGGGCAAATACATTTCATTTTGAATATCTTTTTCAATTTATAGTCATTAAGTTGAGGTTATTATATAACTTAATAATATATATAACATATATAATTATATATGCTATATAAATTTATATATATATGACATATGTTATATGTATGTGTGTGTTATATGCATGTAAGTTACATAATTACATAATAATAATGTATTAAGATCTAGTTGTAAAGCCATACCCTAGAAACTTCATCTAAACCAGTGCTGTTTTGCTCTGTTGTCTTCTAAGTCTTCATTCTGTCCTTCCTTCATCACTCCCTGTGTGTGTGTTTAAAACAGATATTGCAATACTATTTTTTATTTTTTTTTGGTCCAGCAAAGCTGCCCAAAGCTGATAGGGAGGACTGCTTGAGATTCAGTGTATAAAAATTAATGTACTTTTTTGATGCCTTGAGGTCTCACATGTGCAAACAGCCTCTTCTGTAAATGCACCATAATGTTATGATTATTAATTGTGGCTACTACTATACAAATAGAAAAATAAATGCATCCCAGCTCCATTCCCTCTGGAAAAAAAAATTAAAATCCCATTGTTAGCAGGAAAATGTTACTTTTCCCATGAAAAAATGAATCATTGTTACTAAAGCTTTGGCTCTATAAAGGATATATAAGCACAATAATCTGGAATTTATAAAATAAATTCTTACTACCAGTGGACTGGCTTTTCTTTGAGCTATGCTAATTTTCCCATCACTGTAAGGATGTTTTATTTAATTGCATCTCATTTAAATTTGTATAACCAAGCAGAAAATGAGGCCCTGAGTAAAAAAGACCTATTTGTGTGAACTCAGATTCATATTGAAAGTGACACAGGGTAAACACTAAAAAAAGCCAAACTTGTCTTTGCTAAGGAACTAAGGAAATCAAGATGTTCTGTAGTCTGTAATTAGGCATTTACATGGATGTGGCTCCATAAAAAAGGGATGTCAGGGTATGGTATTAGTACAGCAAGGAAGAGACCTAGTGATAAACAGCAGTGTGAAGGGGGCTGCAGGGCAGCTGGATGGGAACAGGTTTGTAGGAGCCTCCCTTGAAGCCAATTAAACTCTAGAAATTGATTATTTGTAAACACACACGAAATTGCTTTGTAAACACACACACTGCTTGCTGTTCATGTAATTTAAAAATAAAGAGTGCTTTCTGCTCTGGTGTGGTTCTAAAAAGACAGAAATGAGCTGCTTTAGCTGCCCTGTTTCAGGGAGAAAGGACTTGGTGTTTACCCAGGCTGGTCAAAAGGATGGAGGAGCCATCTAAAGGGGTTTAGCTGGGGTCATGTAAGAGCCTAAAACTTGTGTACACACCCACATCCATTGCAGCTCCTAACAGCTGCTTGTACTTAGCCAAAGCAGAGGAAAAGAAAGGAAGGGTTGGGTCTTTATGGAGGGAGCAAAGATGGAGATTTAGACGCCTAAAGTGTGTGTGTGTGCATCAAGACCTCATTACCAACTTCTGCTGCCTTCACTCCTCTGGTTGGTCCCCAGGGACTGAGAGCTGAAGGCTAACAGAATTTACCTTCTGCTAGCACCAAGGCTGCTTCTAGCCTGCCTTCTGATTTCCAGGAAAATGAACTATTTCCTATGTAAAACAGGACGGGCTTCTCACTACCATGGGAAATCCTTGAAGTGTGCACTGGGGGAAGGACTTTGCTGAGGGTGGTTTGGGTGCTGCTGTTTTCCTCTCCAACCCTCCAGCAGTCCTGTCAGTTGAAGGGGGGCTGAGGTTTGGAGCCCCCTGCAAGTTTTCTCTCTCAGTATTTGCCTCATGTGGTGACATTATAACATTATAATATATAACATTATAACTGAGGTGTTCTTTGGTCTGTCCAGGTGCATGGAGCATTAGGCTTGGATTCAAAGCACGAGCTTTGTAATTATTCAGAGTGTAATTATTCAGCTTTGAGGACTAATAAGCCCTTTAGTGGGGACTCCAGCATCTCCTCAGAAAGGAGAATAGGTTCCCCAGAGACTGTCCTTCTGAGGCAATCAAGAGTTGGGATGTGCCCATCCATCACGTGCCCTCCCAAAGTGTCCATGCCAGGCTCTCCACCTGATCTGAGATCTGGCTAAATTTGGGTAGTGAACCCCAGAGCAGATGCAGGTTTGTGTTTAGGTTGGGAATAGTGAGCAGCAAATGCTTACAGTGTGCTTGAGAGCAGCCTGCTAGCCCTCAAATTCACTGGTGGATGGGAGGGTATGAAGTCAATTGGATATTCAGTGGGTAGTGCAGTTTAGCCCCATTAAACAGTTGCCTCTTTAGAAGCAATTCAGTTTATGAATAGTTTTATAATTTTCATTCAGCAAAGAATTACTTCTGGTAGGCTGAAAGATACTCTTTCACCACTGCTCCAAAATATATTTTAATATAATTCTAATAAATACCTATCTGTCTGTGTATTTCTTCCTTTAGAAACCAGAAGCCTGGTAGCCAGAGTAAAGGATTCTGAAACAGAAATGGTGTGTTAGATTTCCTTTGCAGCTCTCCCAGACTTTGATTAATTGGGGCAGTCAGCATGGCTTAGTTCTAGACAGAGAGAGCTTAATGATTAACTAAATTCTTTTTCTGTCCCCCACTGAGCATATAAAATGCTTATAAAGGAACGTAGAAATGAGGCAGTGGGAGTTGTTGTTGTTGTGCTCAATGGAGACACAGACAAATATTACACAATATATTACATTTAGCCAGAAACTTTAATTTCCATGTGATAGCTGTCAAGATCTGAATATATTGTATTCTCTAAGTCATTTGGTGCTTTCTGGAGAGAAAAGCTGTAATTCTCTGCTGTTGTGGATAAAGTACAACTTCCCAACGCTTGTTTTGACGTGTGTTGTGACACTGGAATTGAAAACCAGGATTTGAGAAGTTCTTACCAATTCTAACCCGAATGGCATTGCTCTGCCCCGATGGGTTTTTTTAATGCCTCAAGACCTCTTCCTGTGAACGTGTAAATTGTTTTTTCATTGGTATCACCTCGGGAAATGAGAAATTTGTTGTAGAACCAAGGGCATGCCAAGGCCCCTTGTGCAGCGCAGTTGCCAGAGGTTGCCACGTCCCCCTTGTAACTAACTCCGTGTAGTTGGTGGCTCTCAGCAGTGGTTGTAGAATGCTGAAACCTGTAATTAAGCACCTCTTGAATGAAACCTACCTAACACTGAGGATTATTTTACCTGGATCAAATTGAACTCTGTTGAAATTGGGTTTTCAAACTGAAGTAACGTGAGCTGTAGGTGTGTGACTTTTGCACAGCGTGTTCTTACAGCAAAATGTTTATCTTTGTCTACACTGGAATTTGGTTTCTGTCTAAAGGGATAGTGTAGTTTCTGTTGTACTTAGGAAATAATTTTCTTTTACATCATACAAATCTTCCCTATTAATTAAGGGTGTCTCCTTTGCATATGAGGAACAGGACAGTAGGAGGGCCGATTGCTCCTGTATCAGTTGGATTCAAGAGGAGCAGCCCAATGTTTGTAATAAATGCAAAGCTTGTGCAGGTTCTGTGATTTGTGTTCCTGTTCAGTGACATTGTTTGCATCTCTCTGGTCTTAAACTATCTCAAGATCTCTGGTTTACTTTCTGGAAACTTTGCTCCTGTGGGGAAGAGTTAGGGTTTTTTTCCTTCCCCCTCCTCTCTCATTTTGGCCCCCCAGTTAGATGAAGAAGAATAGTAGAAGAATAGTAGGATGTAGGTATTTCTTTAAATAAAACTTGTAAATACAAAGGTTTATATAACATTGTGGTACTGTTGAATCCATTTAACAGATGTTATGTATGGACTGTGGAGGTTAAAGCAGGGTTGTTTCAGTAGGATGACTTTAGTTTATACATTGTGAAAGATATACCCTTTGTAAAACTACTTTATAAATATGTCCTTGTGGGTTTACACAGTCAGTGCCTGTCACTACCTTCCAGCTCCTTTTTCTTGTCTTATGACTACCCTAAAAATTGTTTTATTAAATTTATCAGATTTATTAAATTTAACCAGTGGTAGTTTCTTAAGTGCCAGCTTGAGCACACCTGAGCATCTGAAATTTAGTTTTACCTTGCTAGATGCTGGAATTAGGAGTCCTACAGCATGTGAATTGTCTTGTCAGAAAAATTTACAAGTCCAGGGCTAACATATACTGTTGGGTCAATGTTTGTGTTACAGGCTGATAGGTTTTGTCTGGCTCCTCTGGCTTTCTGGGACATCAGTGGGATGATGAGACCCTGGTGTGATGGTCTGGGGGTCTCTCATCTGAAGGATTTACTTTCTTTTGGGGAATGTAAATTCTACTCCAGGGAGGTTTGTATTAATTATTATCAAAGCAGTGGATTTCTTTTCTGCAAGTGGCCTGCACTGGACATTAGTACCAAAGATTTCAGTAGTCTTGGAATGTCCAGACATCTCCTGGGACTCGATTCCTTCCTTGTGTGCCTGTTGCTGGAAAGCCTGACCCTGCTGTCAATGGGAAGAACCAGCATCCTGTATCCTTGACATAACTGGAGGCACAGAATAACCCCATTTGCTTTAGAATCTTCTCTGTCCTGAGCATTCATCTATTTTGTTTGTTTGTTTTCTCTAAAATACTGTTACCTGTCCTTGTCCCTTTTTAAAGAGCCTTCTGTTTCTCTTTAACAAACAGAAGACCGTTTATTAAAAAAAAAACTTAGCTTGTGTTTAATAGCCAATATTTTGGAGCCAGAAATGCTGTAGTAGTCTTGCAAACCTTGTACCTGAGTCTTGCAAAAAGCCTGCCAAAAAAATAGGAGAGTTGTCTAAAGATTTAGTAGTGCAAGTGCTCCCTCATTCCAGCCCCAGCCTGGGTTGGTAATGGGATCCAGAAAGGAGAGGAGTGAAGGAGTGCAGCTGGATCCCAGGGCTCCAGGAGAAGCCAGAGCTTCAGTGGTCACTGAGGCTGAGCTTTTGACCTGTTGCAAAGTGATTTTTCTCAGGCACAGGGGGCTCCTGGTTCTTGAGTGTCCTGGCAGGGGAGAAAGGAGAACACCCAGGTGCCTCTTGCTGAGCCTCACACGGGAGAGAGGTGGTCAGGGCAAGGGGTTAGAAATGGGGTGATCTGTCTTGTCACCTTCCCCCTTCCCAAGGGAGAGAGGTGGAGTGCAGCCCCTGGTCCATCTAACCATCCTTGCTCATTCTATTTTTTCTTTCTCTGCCTTTGCCCTGGCTCTGGATCTTGTAGCCCACATCTCCAAACAAACCATCATCTTGGGAAGGAAGGCAGGCAGGGCATGAGCTTACTGCATCCATTTGCAGTGATGCTGTGGATTGAAGGAGCCTTGTCCCAGGGGCTCCCATCATCACCTGCCTCTTGCTCCCAGGTTTGTTAACTGCTTATTAGAGTAGTCACCCACAGTGAAATCCCTGCAAGGTAATTCCTTCTGTAAGGACTCAGCCCTTGACTTGAGAGAGTCACTTACAAGCAGTAGGATAACAAACCTTTACTTCAGAAGGCAGGTGCTATTTTTTTCTTGCTATTGCACTCAAGTTTTCTCTGTTGCTGATGGCACTCAATTGCTCTGTTTATTTCCAAATGTTAATTATATATTTGTGTGTTGATTTCAGTGTGCAGTCATTTGTATTTGTTTTTATTTAACACTTCTTCTCGCTCTGCTGCCGTGCAGCAGTATTTATTTCTGTGATTAATTCTTATCCTTTTGAAATCCACGGGGCTTTTAAAGAAGGAGAAAAAACCCCTAACAATAATAGTAGCATTCAAACTCCTTTATCTTCGTTTTGTTCCAGTACAGTGGTGGATATTCCAAATTCTCCATGGTAATAGGGAGGTATTTCAGGAGCAAATATCTTGCCAGATCTTTGCATTTTCATTCCAATTATTGGGAAGGAGAAAGCATACTTTATCAGCCATAGGCTTTGTAGCACCAGAGCATGGATGTTTAAAGCCGATGCAAATGAGTGTTCTCTTTCCATTGTGTGTTTACTGATGAAGTAGTGCAATTTTTTTAGAACCAAGATCTTTTCTTACAGAAACTTCAGTGGCACCTCTTTGGTAAGCAAGCAGTGCAATGCATCCCTGGGGTTTCTTACAGGCAGAACAGAAAGATCTCCTTTCTGGGGCTGTTTTGTCGCTGGGGGATTATGTGCATTAGCTGTTATCCCATTATATGGTACATTCATAACTGGTCTGTTCAGGGGCTGGAGAAACCAGGTTAGGACTGGGTATAGTCCTGCTGGCATGAAAAGAGCCCCAGCAATAAAGACCTGGGTGTTTGGCTGCTGCCAGGACAAGTAATTAACCAAAGGTTTTTCCTCATTTCAATCGGTTTTCCCTCCTGTACGTTTACCTGCGATGAGGCCACTCCTGGGCAGGCATCTCCCTCCTGGTGTCACCTCTCACATCAGCCTCAGCCACAAAAAGGAAGTAATTTGTTGCTCCTGAAGGTTCTGTCTGATCTTACAGTGACACGGGCAAGGGTTTGCTTCTAAGCTGTAAGCCTTAAAAAAAATAAGGGTTGGAAACAACGTTGGTAAAAGACAGCCAAGTTGCAGGAACAAGTACAGTTCTTTTGTCGTATTTTCTGCATGTTGTAATGTATTTTATTTTGGTTTATTCTCTTAATTTAATACTGTAGCTGAGGTCCTCCTTGGGACAGAATTTAGAATTGTAGTGTTAACCTCTTGTCATATCTATTTGTTCCTTCTGCTCAGGGAATTTACAGGACAAACTCACTTCCCTTTCAAAAGAAATAATTTTGGGTTTTTTTTAGTCTAAGCCTTCTTAGATCAGAAATAGTTGTCATTGAGTAAAGGAGAGGAATGAATGCTGCACTGTCCTTGACCGGGCTAATTACCAAATACTTTAGATTAAGGATATTCATCAAGTAAACCCACAAAAGAAGTGATCTAATAAAAAATACTGTGTAAAGAGCTTTCATCTCTGATGAGATTACTTGCATGAGTCAGTTGAAAAACATTCACCTTTGTTCACTGACATTTAAGAAATTAAGGAGCTTGGAGCTATTCCTTGTGTTGTAGTTACTTATTACTTGCTTAACCACCAATTGATGTGTCTATAATGCAGAGGATTAATTGTGGAGAAATTACATATGATAGCTAATTTGGTATTTAAGTCTTCCTTAATTGCTTAGCTAAAGGATCATTAACAACGAAACTTAAAAAGATTAATTATAATAATAACTACCAAAGCAAAACCATAACAATTCCCTCTATTGGTATGGCATGATATGATGTCTCATTTAACAGCTCTGCCCCTAAAAAGCTTTGCCTGAGAGGCAGAGGAGATTCTGAGCCTTGGGAAGATGTTGGACCCAGCTACCCGCTTTGGCTGGGACAAGTATAACAATGCAAGGCAGAGAGCATGGAATTGTCTGCCTTGGGGTTAATTTATTAAGTGCCTTTTTTAAATTAGTCTGCTGTCTTCCCCAGAGTTTGTGCATTCCTGACAGCACAAGAATGTGTGTTAGTGAGAAGAAGAAAATAATGAACTTTTTCATGCAGTTGTCAGTGGAGTGTAGAGGCCATTGCAGCCAGGTCTGTTGTGTGTCTATCCCTGCTCCATCTAGATGTACAGAACAGTAGAGGTGTGAAGGAAAAGGGATTTTGCCACTTCTTACAGGCTTCATATGCTGACGAGTTTTCATTTGCAGGGATTATCTTTTCAGACATGTTTTCTCTGTAGATAACATTTGAATCCAAATGGTTATATCAGCTGTGGAACATCTTGGATATAGCAGCACATGTTGTGTAGTATGTAGAAGACAGCCAAGGTGTTGATGTAAGCATCCTCTTGTCACCTTTCAGAGGTTTGTGTGGCTCTGCTGCTGCAGTTTATATCTCTATTTGGCCCCTGAAGAGGACAATCCATCTGCCTATGGATAACATACTGGGAACTCCTGAAGGTTTTGATGTCCATCCTTATTCTCTGACCCTGCTGGCTTTCTGTCACAGCCCAGGAACATCAACAAAGGAGCAGACAAAGGCAACTCTAGGGAAGGAGAAGGTTCTGGTTAAGGTGAACAGTGCTGGGCATCCATCCCAACCCAGACTTTGTCACACTAAGGAGATTAATTAGTCTGTGCCATGACAGTCCACCCAAAATGTGTTGGAAATAATAGTCACCTGTTAGTTTAGAATAGTTTATTTTCACAAGTCCTACCTTACAGGTTCTCCACTTTTTATTCACACATACTCTTGGCAGTAGGAAAACAAATGGATCTTATTAATTTAACTTGTGATGTAAAGAGCTGTGTGGGGTTGCTAGTTTCTTGGAGGCAATCAAGTTTCTTATTTAACTTGCTGTTAACAAGTGATTTTTTTTTTTAAAAAAGAAGTAATGCTCTTAGAAGGTCATTTGACTTTCGAGGGTTACTCTACTTTGTTAGCCAAAACACTGAAACCTTGTGTCCTTGGGTGCTGATTAGTGACACTTTAATAAAGTCATTTCAAGTTCAGTAGACTGTATTTTCCACCTTTTCTAATGTTTCTATGGTCACAGGGAAGTGACCTGTATCCAATCTTTTAAAATCTTTTAAATGCAAATCTTTTAAAAGTTACTGTGCAATTTTGTGAACCAGATTTCTTCATGGGTTACAGAAAGTGCCTTTTTTTTTTTTAACAGCTACAGCAGTGTCTTTTCTCTTTATTTTCTGTTTTCCTCCTCTCTTTCTGGTGATGTGACAGCAATTGACTGAACTTGGGTCTTTTGGGATAACAAAGGATTGAGAGAAATCTTAAAGGTTTTTATTGCTGCACTTTTTTTTCCTTTTTCTTTTTTTTGGCTGGGCCAGGGCAGACAAAGGCCTTTCCACTTGATTAGAGAATAAGGCTAACAGGGCTTGGAGTGAAAAATATCTTTGCATTCTGCTCTTCTTTTTCCTCCAGTGAAAAAAAAGAAAAAAGTGGGGTTGGGGGGGAGGAAAGGAGCAAACTATGCCTAATCAGCCACAATTAAATCTTTCATGGTGAACTCTCTTTGGAGGAGTTAATGCATTTTGTTTTGCCTAACAACTTGAGTGAACATTAACAACACGTGAGAACTGAGGGGAAGAAAAATTATGGGTGTCTTTTTTTCTTTTTTTTTTTCTGAAGGAAGAGGGAAGAAGAGGGCAGGTCAGTGACTTGATTTTCATGGGAAGGTTGACTCTGGAGCGCTCGCATCTCCGGGAGCGGAGCGGAGCGAGGGGGGATTGGTGGCTGAGGTTTGGGGAGGGAGCATGGGGGAGCTGGGACTGCATGGGGGGGAAAAACAAGGGGAGATGGAAAACAAAGGCCAGAGAGAACAGTAGCTGCAGTGTCCCGGGGCTGAGGGGCTGCTCCTCCTCACTGGTGGGTATGTGTTGAGCTGGGACTCGGGTGGCTGTGGTAGAGAAATCTGTTGGTGTAATGAAAGCAACTGTCCTGAAGTGAGAAGCAGTTTGTTCTTTGTAAGGCTGAAGGAGCTGTAGGATGCTCCCCCATGTGCACAGTGGAAGGGTACAGATGATGCTCATTCAGCCCTCCTGTTCTCATTGCTGAAGAACAGCCCAGGCAAAAGAAATTTGGGAATCCAGATGTGTTTTCCCAGGATAGCCTGTAGTACTCCTTAGGAAAGAACAGTATCTGAAGGTGGTTTAAATATTAATTTCAATATTATTGAAATGAATTTTTCCTGTTTTGTTTTTACTCTGTTTAAACAATAATGTGGCCACTGAGGTGTGCTCACACAGATACATCAGTCCTTCTATTTTCACTCCACTTGCCTGGGTCCTGGGATTTGTTTGACACAGAAGCCAGACCCCACTCTCTCCTGGAATTCATGCAGCCTTCTCACCTCTTCTCCTCCAAGGGAACTGTGCATTCCCCAGCCTCTGCTCACTCTGTAATCCCACCACCTCTGCCATGCACATCCCAGACCCTTCCCTCTCCCTCTTCCACTCCTGGGTGCTTGTTCCCAGTCACAGCCCTATTCACTTGCCCACCAGACCTCAAATCATCACTTACCTCTTTTTAGCCAATTAATCCTCTTGTCTTTCCCATCCTTCTCTCTCCCATCATTTCCCACTCTCACTGGATGCCAGCAGTTCTGTCCCCAGCCAAATTTCTTTCTACTGCAGTGGGTTTTCCATCTTCTTCCCCAGGAATATTTTGGTCCCTTTTGAGCATCAGGTGCTGGATAGATCATTATGCAAAGTAAATGCAGAGTAAATAAAGGAAAAATTCAAGAAGCTCACACTTAAAGTGAAGTTGCAATATGTTAAATACATAATACAGGAGTATTAGCTGTAACCAAACAAAAAAATGTGGATTGTATGTGTTTTTGGAGGTAAAGGAAACAGGACAAGAGCCAAAGCAAAGAAGTCTGGTCCTTAAGATGCTGCCTGAGAGAAGTTCATGACAATCCTTAAGGTTTCTCCTTTGGCCTTGTCTGCCACATCAAAAGGTTCTTCCTTCAACTAATTCAGGTTATTTAGAACTGGGAAAACTGAGTGGAAGCCAGAAAAAAAGTTGAGAAAGCATCCTTTGCTTCTCCAAACCCAGTGACAAAATTGTGAGAGAAGGAGATCTATGAATGATGGGCTTCTGGAGAGCAGGGGGCTCATGAATATCTATCAAGATATGCAAAGCTATTTAGTTAGGTGTATAGATGGAATGGGTTCTTCTGGGATGTGCTACCTCATTTTTTGTCATTTGCTGCAGTACTTTTTACTGGCTTTTTAAAATTTTACTTTATTTGTTTGTTCCTTAATTGCTTAGCAGGTCTTGTGCAAGTACTTTAAAAATAAAAAATAATTTAAAAAACATTCTGAAATTAATCAGATGAATTTTTCTTTTTAAAAAGCTGGGGTTGTTGTTCACAGATGTAGCTCCTAAAGGACTGACACAATTGCTCTGAATGGGAGCTGCTCTCTGCAATGGCACAGAACAGCTATTCAGAGCAAAGTCCTCAGTTGTTTGATGCTGGCTGAAAGCAAACTGACCCACGCTCCCCAGCATCCAAAAAACCCTGGGGTTAGAGCTGCACAAAGATCACTATAGGAAGTGGCTAAGTTGGTTGGGTTTTTTTTTTTACCACTGGCTTTTATCTGAATCCCTGCTTGGCTTGAGCTTTAGAAGTCAAATGAGCAGAAGAAATGAAGTAGATGATTTGAGATGTGTGTGGGAAGAATGGAAGCTGAAAGATTGGCTTTCTGAAAGCTTCGCTCAGTTCCTGCCTCCCCAAAGAGACCACAGGGAGGTTTATTCTTCCTGACTGCATCTCTGCAGCAAAATAATTGTGTTGAGGATGGCACGGTGAAAAAAACACTTATTGCAGATTATCTTTATTTTAATGGGAGATCAAAACAAGACAAAACGAAAAAACAAAACAAACACAAAACCCCAAAACAGCAATAGGGGATTGTTTTGGATAAACTGAAGTGCTTAATGGATCACTTAATAATGAAGAATGGCCTCAAAGTCAGACGTATTTCTAAATGTGATGGCTGTAACTAGCATGCTGTATTTTACAAAGCAGGGCTTGGCAGGGGTGCAGCCTGACTGGGCTTTGCTGAGTGGCAATGGGGGACTCTTTCTGCTGGTGGGGTGATGATGAAATGATTTGAATGCTGGAAGAAAATCAGGAGTTAGGTGTGGGTGCACTGGAAGCTCAGGGCAACCTTGTGGGCACTGCAGGAGTGGGACTGGGACGTGGACTCTGGAGCAAGTGTCTCCAACCTGCCTGAGATGAATCTTTCTGGGTACCTCTCAGTGTTCTGCCTGAAGGGCTGGGAGCAAGCCATGGTCCTGGGGCAGGTCCTCAGCACCTCCCAGAGCAAGCACTGCCCTCAGATTAGTCTGAGGGTGCCCTAATCCATCAGTCCTGGGAAGCACTTCCAGCTGTAATTGGTCTGAGCTGTAATCTTCTCACCTTGCCCAGCAGATGATCCATTTTTAGCTGACCTGTGGGATACCAGCCTGCCTGTCCCTGCAAGTCACTGCTGTCAGGTCAGAGGTGCCTCCTGCTTGTGGCATTTCTGTAGCTGCCAGCTCAGTGCCCCTGGGAACCAGGGACAAGAATTGACCGAAAAGGGAACATCAGGAGAAGATGGTATTCAGGTGTTCAGAGAAAGCTATGTGGTATTGTTACTCATTCAAGAAAAAAAAATCCACTTTCATTGACTTTAGAGCTAGTGTATTAAGATATCAGATCATGGTACTGTATGTTGTAGATTAAAAAAGTGTAATGTAGGCACGTTGCATTAAATGCAATGATACCTGTGAAGAACTTGCTAATTGACAGGTTTTTTTACAGAAATTTTTACAGAAATTTACAGAAATTTTAATTCCAAAGCTGGAATTTGCTGGTGACCCCGTGCACACTGCTGGGTGACTGTGGTTCAGCATGGACCAGAAAATTTCTGTTCTAGCTGTAAAAGCAACCTGGTAATGCTGCAGTGGTGCTCTCATTGCCTCCTGTTCCTTTTGAAGACTAAAATGTATCTGTCAGGCTTGCCCATCATTCTGTGGTTGGTGCTAATGCTGTGGTTGCAGAGCTTGCCTATAAGCCACACGTGCATTTATATCCCAGGAAATGTGTGTTTTTTTAAACAGACAAGGGGAAAACTAACAAACAATGGCTTGCTCCAGTTATCCTGGCAGAAAGGCTGAGTGTGCTGTGTAAATCATCTCACGTGGAGGCACAGGTTATTGTGCACCAGTCAGAAGTGCTGTGTGTTTTGGAGAGGAACGTGCTTTGGGAATGACTGCTTTCCTTTTGAGTCAAAACAGCTCTGAAGTCTTGCCCAGCACAATTCTCAGCTCTTGTCATTCCTGCAAAGGTAAATGCCCCTAAAATTGGCATGGATGAGCAAGTGAGAGGCAGGCTGCCTTGTCCAAGAGCTGCCTGCTCCACAGCTGCATCCTGCGATTGACGCGGTCCCGTCCGGAGAGGAGCAGCCCTGCAAAGTGCATCATCTGCTGCTGCCTGCCTGTCCCGGGGCTCACACACTCTGCCTGCTGAGGCTGCACCCCTTGTCTTGATAAAAGGCCTCCCAGCCATTGTGTCCATCTTTGAATTGTTTGGGGGATGAAGGCAGGTTCTGTGTTGGTGCTCCTGTGGGCACACGTGGTGGTCATTCTGTGCCCTCTCCTCCCCCGTGCAGCAGTGCACATCCATAACTCACATCCCTGCTGGATGCTTTATCCAGCAGCCTCTGGAAATACCAATTACTGGATTGTTTGGCTTCACTTGAGAGAGTAACAGCCAAGACTTGTGTGTATTTAGTGTTTAGCAATGCTACAGCTTTAGGGGATGGGATGCTGGTAGTTAGGTCATTTGGTGTAATGTGATTTCAGGTCATGCTTGCCTTTAGATCAGGGCTTGCTTTCTCTGCATGGTTCACAGCTCCATCTTTGCAGTGGATCAGCTCATCCTCTCGCAAGCCCAGAGGCAGGAGGTGCCCTCACCCTCCCTGCCCATGGAAGCTTGCAGCATCTCCAGGGTGCTGTCCCACCTGGGAGCGTGGTGCCTGTGCTGAGGGATAGAGAGGAGCAACCCAACCCACAGGGGCTGGAAAATCCCCCCCAGGAGTTCCCGTAATTCAAGGAGCTCTTGCTGATCCTGAGGGCAGGAGCCTTTCTGAACAAGCTGGTGGGGTAATCCAACCCTCAAGCTCTACTCAGTGTGGGTTTGGTCTGTGTGATGTGATGGGTGCTTCCTTAAATTACACGTAACTAGGGCATTAAGATAACTTTTTTTTCTTCTTTTTCTTTTTTTTTTTTTCCTTCCATGTAAATGAAGGTGTTTCCTGAGAGAGTGCCAAAAAAAATCCTGTTTGTTTGATAGGAAGTGTCTGTGATGATAGAGAAGCTACAGCTTTAAGCATTTGATGTTCAACACAACCAGCTTGCTCTGGAGATTTCTGACTAGCAAAACCTGGTAAGACACACAGTTGCCTTCAGAGATGACAAGTGAAGAAAAATGCCCCAAATGCATAACTAGAAGACATTTTAGGCAGAGATCTTTCTTAAGCCCTGTTCTTCCAGCTAATGGTTTGCCTGTAGTCAGGGATATTGGTCAACTGCTCCCAGGTGGCAACATCCTGAGAGCTAAAGCTGGAGGAAAGCTTTTTCCATAGCTTGTACCTGAGGCAGCATTGCAATGTATCCCTGTTTTTCAAGGGAGCCAGGAGGTAATTTGCCCAGAGGAAAAATGTGCAGTGTAACTGAGAGAGAGATGGAGGGAAAAGCTTGTTTGACAAATGACTTTTCATCCTCTATCTCGCAGGTTAAAAGTACGAACAGAATCATTCACCAAGCAGGGACTAAAAAGATCTTTTATAGCCATTTATATTGCAGAAAAGCACATGTGATCATACATTCTTCTTAGTCATTTGTGTCAGGCCTGAGCAGCACTGCAGCACTCCTGTCATTCTTCTTTCCAGTAACAAAATGAAACCTTTAAACCCTTCCCCCAGCCAACGGGGGAATATTCCTCACATGGTGACACTCAAAAACCCATTGACAAGCTGCAAATGATGTGTGAAGCAAACTCCAGGATTAAGTTTATAACCTTTCCCCAGGGGGAAAGAATTTGGAGGCAGGAATGAACTGGGGATAGTAAAACAATGGGGCACAATTTAGGTGGATCAGGAAGACTCATATTCATATTTAGCTAAATGAAAAATACCATCTCCTTGTGGTTTATGGGGTGTTCTGGGGGCTTTCTGCACAGGTACATTATTATTATATCAGGACATTATTTTATAGCTCCATTCCCAGGTTTTACTGCTCTCGCTAATGAGAAACTACATCTCTCTCTCTCTCCAGCTTTGCAGCTGGGATTTGAAACCATGATAAATAAAATATAAATGGCAGAAGACGGAGGGCTTCTGTCCTGTGGATACGTTTGCATCTTGGGTTTCATAACACGTGTACATTCCTCCTGGGGGGTTGTCATTTACTACCAACTTTGTTGTCAGATGGGTGTGAAATAGGCTTTGGGGGCTTTTAGCCACTGTTAAATTGCAGATGTTAATGAAGTGATGGAGCTGGGGACCTCCTTCCCTGTGGTAATCAAAGGAACAGCTAGTTCCTTCATGTATCTGTAAGATTATTTCCTTTCATCTGCCAGTTTTAGTTTCTTTTGAAGTAATTTAATCTTTGCTCCGTAGAAATTGAGAAAAGTTATTTTAAACAGCTCAGTGGGCAAAAGGGAGTCTTGAGACTGTGCAGAAGAGATGTGACCACAGGATTTAACCCTTGTCACCTGGCACTCACTGACATGGCTTTGAGGTGGTTGTCCCTGCCATCAGCTGGATGGCAGGCTGAGATGTGCCCAGACAGAAATGTGGCTCTATTGGGAAAGATACTTGAGGAGAACCACTCTATAAAGCAGTTTAAGGTTTGCTGAGTCTGCCACTTCCTTAACAACAACAAAAAAAAAGCCAAACTAAAAATCAGGTTTCTTAGAACCCTGTTCAGTCCGACCTTGAACGTTTCCAGGAATATTTCTGTGGGCAACCTGTTCCAGTGTTGAGTGTCCACATTGTAAAGAATTTCTTTCTAATAGCCAGTCTGAATCTCCTCTCCTCTGGCTAAAGCCATAACCCCTTGGCCTGGGGGAAAAGCCTTGCTAAAAAGTTTGTCCCTATGTTTCTTATGAGCCCCCTTGCAGTACTGGAAAGCAAACCAAAGTGCAGTGGTCTGGCCAGAGCTCCCCAGAGCCACCAGTTTATTTAGGGAAATCTTTTCTTTAATTGTCAGTCTGGAAGTCTCTGATGGCTCCCCAGCCCTCTTCTCTGCACACAGGTTACTCAGCAGAGTTGGGTTTTCTTTCCTGACAGCACACTTATCCAAAGGAAATGTCATGATGTCTTGCTAATGGCTGCCAAGAATGCAGAGAGCTCCTATGTGAAGCTGAGCCCCATCAGCAGGACAACACAACAGGACAAATCCCTCTTGTCAGGTTCAGATGTATGCTTGGAATCAGAAGTTAGGGCTCATGGTGTTACTCTGTCTAATGCTACCTTATCACCAGTATGAGAAATTACTGTCCTCTTTGTGGTTAGCTCATCAATATTCTCTCTTTTGGCTTTGGTTTTCAGTTTTTAAAGAAAAATGCCACTTGTTTTTATCTTCGGGTCACTGTGTGCTTGTGGTGCTCCAACTCCTGTGTGGGTTACTGACCATAGATCAGAGAGGCCTGATCTGTACTCTTACAGGAATTAGAGACAGAAACTATTGGGCAAGGGTTTTTTTTGTTAGGTATGCTTTGGATATGTGCTGCTTCAAAAGTGAGTAAGAAGAAATAACTTCAGGAGGATTAAAAAAAAAAAAAAAAGTTGTAGTAATAACCAGGCTCTGATTTATAGGAACTGAGGTTACTGGTACCATCCATCTATTTAATAGCAAAGTGTGGAGTTCAGGCTTGTTTCTATCCCTCCCTGTGAATCTCAGCACTCACAGCCTGGATTGTGGGCATTCTTCTCAGTGCACATCAGGAGCAATGAAAAGAGTCAACAAACAATCTATTAAGGTATTATAAGGAATGATGGAAAATATGCAAACACAGTCATCTACCATTCCCCCAAATGCAGAGGAGTCCCCTGTAGCTATAATGCTTCCCAGAAGTTAAGGACTTGGTCCCTCTATAGCCCAGCCATGTCCTTGGAGCATGATTTGCTGAGGACTGCAGGAGGAAGGATGGGGGTCCTGCTGCCCCTTGCCTCTGGAATGCCCTTCCCTCCCTTCTTGTCTCCTAACCTCTGAGAAACATGGGACTGAGTGTCTGTGACCAACAGCATGAGCTCTTAGGATGATGTCTTACAATCTTTCCCTTAGCTGGGCTTGTGTAAACAGTTTTCCTTGCTGCTCTTCAGAGAAGGGAGCTTACTCTGCTATCAGGAGTGTTACATCCTGAGCAGAAGCTGAGCCATTGCAGAGCCTGACATGTTTTTCCTCCAAAAAGAATTGAAATACCACAGGTTCTGATTCCTGAAATACTCCTTAAAACAGTCAAGATATACATGTGCAATCTTTGGACACATACTATTTGAAAATAGAATAATGGAATGGTTTAGGTTTCAAAGGACCTTAAAGATCATGTAGTTCACACCATGCTCCCAGGGTGCTCCAAGCTCCATCCAACCTGGCCTTGAACACTTCCAGGGAGGGGCTTGGCAGAGAAGCTCATGCTGGATGTCTGGGCTTCTTGTTTTCAAACAGGCTTTGTTTTCCCTTGCTTTGTTGTTTTTTTTTTTCTTTTGTAGTCCAGTTTTATAGTAGCAGTACAATAGCAGATTGCTGTTCTCCATCAGAAGAGCAGAGAAGAGCCTCGTGCAGATCCTTGGAGGTTATCTCAGATGGTTTTCAGATGATCATAGAAGGGGACTGTGCCAGAAAAGTTGAATCATTGCTCCAGTGTCATACAAATGGCTTGAGTTTTCCAGAATGTTTTCGTGTCCCACGTAATGCCCACATCTTGAATTCTGAGCTCTGAAATGTTTCCTCAGTGATCCTGCGGTGCTTTGATGAGAAAAAGCCTCTTTGAATTACAGGGATTGGTTAGCTGTCTTTTAGAAAAATAAATTCCAACTGGTCTTTTGTTCCCCACAGAATGATAGGTTACTGTGGCATAAAATAGAAGTTCACTCAGACTGCACATTTTTGTTCTGAAATCGGCAGGAGGAGGAAATGCTGATATGGGTGTATACATGGGAGGAAGATTTATCAGAGGAGCATGCTTTTCACACACCCTCTCTTTTTTAAAGTTATGGTCAGTAAATTATAGTCTTCCTTCCCTTGTTTTTGAATGCCAAGTAGATTTCTAACAAAATTATTTATATGCCCATCCCTTTCAAAGATGTAAAGCATCACCAGGTCAGTGCGAGGCCTCAGTGTCCAGTGTAAAGTGGGAGATTGGGAAAATTCAGACACAACCTCCAGCCTTTCCTGTCAGCACAATTTCTTTCTCAGAAGGCAAGATGGATAATTATTTTATTACCAATAGTTTCTGAATCAGTTTCTTGCTGCCTATTTTAAGGTGTATCAATTGCAAGATGTGCCTTGCTGTTGGCTGGCTTAAATCTGCTGTAATTTTGAGCATCTTGATGGCCATTTTGCTGTTTGTGTGTTGAATTAAGGCTGCTGGTGACAGTGGCAGCAGGACTGGGTGTGAGGACAGTGCTGGGAGGGGGGTGGGCACTGTGGTACTGCCTGGTACCCTCTGCCTCACATCACATCACATCACACACAGGTCTGCTCCTGCTTTCTCCAGCATCACAGCACCTCACGAGTTAGAAGCTACTAAAAAAAACCCCAAAAAACAAGCAAACAGAAAAAGGAAAGTTAACCCACCTGAAATCATAAAGCACTAGATGCTGTGGGAAGCATTTTCCCCAGATTAAGCAAAAATACAGGTATAAAATGTCTGCACTTTGTTGTTAGACCTACTAGACATATTCTATTTATATTGGTGAACTTGCTGAGACAGTCAGGATGTAAGTTTCAAAGCAAATGAATGTGCCTGTGTGCTAGCATAGCCTTCCTCCTTCAGACACATTCTTCCTGTTTCCTTTTTGGAGTTTCTCCTAAAATTAGTTTCTTTCTGGCAGTAAACACAACTCAAGACTTTATATAAAATATTATGAGTAGGGGGGTAAAATGTTCCTGGTTTTACTGTTCTTGCTGTGGGTCTGGGTGATGCTGGTAGTGATGAATTAGTACTACTTACTCTTTGACTTGGTATTGTTTTCAGCTCAACCATAAACGACCAAACCACCTTCTGAAGGGTTTTGTAACTGGGCTGAATGATCAATAATTCTGCAGAAATGTTTATTCAGATTTTGTTACCTCTCTTTACCTTCTAATGGACAGCTCTACTTAGTTTTATGGTTACCATTTGTCTGAAGACTTAACACCCCTTCGCTCCTCCTGTCTGCCCCCACGCTGTGGTGGCCAGAAGGACTTCTGGGGTCCCAAGCAACTCAGAATTCCACTTGGATCCATCATCTTGGAAGCCACTTGGTTTAAATTCCCTCACCTCTGTGTATTTCGCTGTTGTTATAAAATCGTCTCATCTTCATTAAAAAAAAAAAAAAGAAAAAGCCGAGAAATTGGTGAACTAGAACCAAGGAACTGAGGGAAAGGCAGTGATCTGTAGGTTCCATCAGGCTGGGTTTTGCTGTACTACAGCGGGAGCAGCAGAGGGAGCACAAGTTAAAACATCATCCCATCATCCCATCACCCAGAGCTGGACCTCTCTCTGGTGTCATTGTGCTTGATGGATGAGGGTCAGGAATGAAAAAAACCCAGCCCAGCCCGGTGAGTTTGACAGAGGATAGGAAGATAATGTCCTCTGTATGAAATATGGAGAGGTAGCAAATGCAGATGTATCCTGGTACAGCTTCTGGTATCCGTGCAGCTCCAGGGTGTCTGGTGTCAGTGGTTTGGTGCCAGGGTGCAGCTGAGGGAAGATGGATGCTGTGTGGTTTCAGAGGGCTGTGGTGCTGCCCTTCCTTGTGCTGTGCTCCTAACAGGCCTGAAGCAGCAGATAAATAACTGTAGGTATTGAAAGGGAAAATGCTGATGGCAAACAACTGGCCAAGTTGTCTTTGGCAGGTGAGATCAGAGCCCTGCCTTGATCAGCGTGCACCAGCCTGACCTGACCTCCAGGCAGTATTTATAAAGCAGAACTTCATTTCCTTTGACTTGAAAATCATGTCCAAAAAAAAAAAGGTATGTTCCCTGAAGTCCCTTGTGTCCTTTCAGACCTGGGCACTGTGGGCTCTCCTCATTGCTGCAGCCCTTGCCACCCCACCAGGCAGGCACAGGGGCTTTTGGAGGGGCTTGCTGTCATCAATAGCACAAAATCAGATTTTGTCACTGTCATCTTAACCCTTAGGCTCACAAGTTTGTCAGCTGTTTTTCCCATTATCAAAAGTTTGGGCAGGATTGAATTTCCTCCTGCCAGTCCCCAAAGCAAAGTCACAAATAGGGTCAAAGAGGAGATACACATATAAATAAATATATAGATATATTTCCCCTCAAGGACTTTTAGTAAACAAAATACAAGCTTTAAGTTTTTCCTTCAGATTAGAGCTTGCCCATAGCAAATCTTTGCTTTGTTGAGTTATTCAGCAGGAGTAAAGGTTACTGAAACATGCATAGATGGATGGCTGGAGACCCAGTGGGATTACTTTGAAAAGCCCTGGCAGCTTTGGGGGCATGAACAATTTTCAACCTCAGAGAACAGAAAAGAGTAGAAATTTATTTGTGTGGAAAAAAAAAATGGCTGGTGGACTTTCACAAATTCACCCTTTCCATCCTGCTGTTTTATTCAGTGCTCTGCTTGGTTTCTGAGGCCGTGGCTGCCTGTGTATGGCAGAGGGACTGCCAAGAAATAAAAGGTTATCTGAGCAGGTCAGGAGCCAGCTCATTGTTTTCCAGGGACCCTTGTTCAGCACTCAGAGACACCGTGCAGAAGTTGGATGCACAGATGGCAGCATTTATTATTCATTACCTATAAAAATAATTGCCAGCTCCACAGATTTTTAATGTAATTTCTTGATAGCTGCTTTAAAATACCTTCTGGAAGTGGCTATTTATCCTCCTGACTATTGATTTTCTTGTTTTGGGGAGGCTTCCCCTGTCTATCTTGTTCTCCCTTGAATCATCAGCTGGACTCCAAGCTTGTAAGTTGCTCTTCCCAAACCTCTATAGAGTTTTTTTGTGCATCAGATCACTGGTCTGCTGCCTCCCATGGCCATGAAGAGGTTGGTTACCTGTTCTAGTCTACCTTTGTCAAAATTACTCCCTTTTCTTACCAGAAACAGGGGACAAGTGATCCCAAGACACAAGTCATCCCTGTTACCAGTGATGGATAGAAAGGTGAATTTATCCAGTGTTGGTACTTTAACCATCTAATAGTCCTAAATGCAGCAGTTCTAAGGAAGACCTCCAGATGCTGATATTGGGAGGTAGATTTTTTTTTTTCTTCCTGCTTTATAATGGTGCTGGCTGTATTTATGCCATAAATATGAATATCATTTATCACATACCTTGGTTCAGCTTCAGGCAGCTGTTTTTTATTGAAGAGCTGATCTTTTTTCACTGGCAGGAGAGCTCAGAAGTGAAAGAAGTAGCACCCAAAGTACAAAATGCAGAGCCCAGTATCCTCTGTAAACTCTGTTTTAACTTCTAACTTTTCCTGCTTGTTTAATATAAAAGTTGGGGATGGATCTGTGGCACTTTTTGTGGGAGTGAGCTATAGAAGCAGTTCATGTGTGCCTCTCTCTTCCCAATATCCTGTAAGGGGAGAGATAAATGCACATTTGCAGCAGAAAACCAAAATAATTGTAATTTGTGACTTAGTTGGGGTTTTTTTGAGGTAGACAGTAAAAAAACTAATGTATGAGAATGTCAGGCAGCTGTGAAGAAAATTCAGAGCTTTGAGACTGGATTTACTCAGTCATTTTTGCAGTTGAAAGACCTCTCTGCAAATAAGGAGGCAAAGCCAACTGTGTTTGTCAGCTCTGCTTTCTTTCCATTCTTCTTTCTCTCCTCTGAGGAGCAGGGTTTGACCTCCAGAGCTCTGCTTGCTGCTGGTGTTTAGTGATGTCCCTCTGGTGCTGTTCCCTGGTGGTGGTGGTGATGGATTTGTCTTTGTCAGGTTCTGGAGGCAGTCAGCTATCTTGTCAGCTCCTTGGTTCACAGGGAACAGCAAAAAAGTGAACAGTTGCATACCTGGTAGATCCTTGTTAAAAATTTCCTTACGTCTAGAGAGCAGTTTGCTTTTTCCTAACCCAGCATTCAGTTAGCAAATCCTTTCCTGTTTCTCAAATATTTTTCCTGGGCCTTGAGGGCCATCCAGACAACTGCAGGGCTGTGCAGTCCATGGCAGGGGTACTTGCAGCAGCACACGTCAGCTTACAGAAAAAAATATGGTGTAAGGAGCCAGCAACAACTTTTGTCTCCAGGAGATAGGGAAGGAGGAGGTTCTCCACACAATTGATAGATCCACAGTGGGGACCTGATTGCCAGAACCCATTGTGCACACCAGCAGTTGGTGTGGGCTCAGGGGGATGTTGGACAATACATGGAAACCACATCTTAGTTGAGAATCCTTGAACTGAAGGTGGCTTGAAGCTGAGGAAGTTTGGGGGAATTGTACATGTCCCTGGGCTGTTTTAATTCCATGGGCTTAGACTTGATTTTTCAGCCCTAAGTGGGATGGTGAGGATAGGGAACAGGACAGGGACAAAATCCCAGCAATTAATGATATTCTATGTAAGAAAATTTTTCTGTACACGCTTTTCATGGATCCCATGTTTCAGAAATAACTACTGAATAACTACTCTAGCAGGGCTGTGGAGGTGAACCTTTGGTGTGACCCAGGTGTGATCATCCCTGAGCTGGTACATAGCAGGACGGGCAGGTCAAAGGCAGGAAGGCAGTGGCAGAGGCACAACCTGAGCAGAGTTTCCTTCTCTGCAGTCCCATCACTTTATTGGACAAGAAAAAAAAAAGCTATTTTTGGCATGCTGCATCAGGAGAGGGATTGCTTTGTCACTTGGAGAGCTTTTTAATAATGAAGTTTGAAATGACTCGTAAGGGCATGTCCAGGGAATTAAAAAATACTTTAAAAATACTTTTAAAAATACTTTTTAGTGTAGATTTCATAGAGTGGTTAGAAAGTGCCTCTCTTGGATACCACAGGTACAGCTGATCCTCTCTTTGGGCATGGAGATGAACCAACTACTAGATTTCCAGCTTTTTCCAGCCTGATTTTATTGTGTTTGTAATGCAGGACAGGAGAACTTGGCATTGTTTTTAGGACTATTAATCCTAGCAGGGTTGAATAACTCAGACATACCCAAATTTTAGGCCAAGCTGAAACAGAGTATGATTAACAAACAGCAATCCAAGCTGCAGTGCCCCAAAACAGGAACAAATGTATTCTGAGCTGGAAAACAAATCAAGGGATTTTCAAATGAACTGCTATCAGTGGGAGGAATTTTTGTATGATAATTTACCTTTACTAACTAATATCTTTACTAACTAACTTGACTTACTAATATCAGTTACTCCTATGGACATACTAGGTAGGTTTAAACAACAACAACAAAAAAGCTACATGATTTATTACTTTTTTTTCCCTTTTTCCTCTTCTCCAGTGGACTGGACAAGAAGCAAGGGCTTGCTTCCAGCCATGGATCTTTCTCCAGCACATACCTGCCCCAGATATTCTGGTGGTCTGTTAAGGCAGATGCTTTCTCTGCAGCCCAGGGCATTGCATTCTTCTGGCAGGGACAAGGAGCCCCAAACCAATGCTGAGCTCAGATTTCACATTTGCTTCTTATCCCCTGTTGCTGCCTTGATGTGCATCCCTTTTTTTCAGTTCTGAGGATGTGTCTCACAGGGTCAGGAAGGGCAGTGTTTTTCCGGCCCCCCTGTTCATTTTGAATCTTTTTCAGTTATAATTCTGTTAATAACGAAAGCTTCATGCAGGAAAGTCTTTTGGTTTTCATTTAGAATTCTTCAGCTGCTGCACAGTGTGTTTAGGGAAAGGGTTTTGCCCCGGGCAGCATTGTGTGGGGCTAAGACAGAAAGGCATCATTGCAAAAACGTGGAGAGAAAGTGGTTAAGTTTTTGTCTCTGCCTTTCTCTGGGCATCTTCTTGAATGTAAAAGACACCAGGGGTTGCTAAAATATTCATATACTGACACCTCTCTAGGGTAGAGGAGATGTCACCCGAGGAGGTCAGAGTAGGGATAAATAAATAATGCACATTTGGAAGGCATTACTGGTAAGTCAGGGCTGAGTGAGCCACAGGTTTTATTCAGTTAAAGTCAAGTTGCTCCAAGTCTGTGAAGTCTGAGGTGGGAGATCTCTGACCTTTTGTGGTCAGGGTTTGATTAATATTCTATAAAGGCATTATCCCAACATGAAGAGTATAACTTTAACTCCAGAGTGTCAATATTTGCTTTTAAAAAATGTGTTTTGAAAATCCATGCAGGTATGGATACATGCCTTAGGGAAAGACAGCAAATAGCTTTAAACCCCCAAAGAAAAGAAAACCAAACAAAGCTGAGGTAGTATTTAATTATTCTTTTTCTAATTGTATTTTAGCCTCTGTTTCTTTGATGAGAAATGGAAGGGGCCCTCTTCCATCATGTACTCTGTTACTTAAAATAGCTCTAGATATTTCAGTTTTGGGTAAAGCAATAAGTTGGAATTTTTGCATTTTTGTGATTGTTTTGTTGTGGTTATAGCTGAAGCTTAAAATCCTAATGTCCTTTACATATGGTGTGCCAAAATAGATGAAAACTGTTCTCTGAACTTTACAGATGATAATCTGTCTGCCAGGGACAGATTTCATTAGGGAAGTGATGGGGGTAATTAGCATGAAGGACAGACTTAGAGAAATGGGAGACATTTGTCACAAAGAACCCTATAAAAATATTTCCTTCTGTAAACACAGCTGCTGTATGAAATGTTATTTTAAAATATATCGTGTCATATAAATGTCTAATTGACAGCTGAGCTATTGCAGAATGTAATCTGGGTGTATAGGTCAGGGAAAGAAAGTGATAATTCAGTGGCAAGATGTTTTTTGACACAGTAGAAACAATTTCAAACTTTATGTATGCTTCTCGTGTACCTTTTCTTCCAGGACATTTTTTCTTCCCATAACAGTGGTTTCAGCACAATCAAGAGCCTGTTAAAGAACACTACATTGGGGTATTTTTTCCCCTGACTTTTTATGGCCAGGCCTGGCATTAAAGCCTTCAGCTGGCAGTGTGTAGGTGGCAGCATTTACCTGCTGCACTTTCCTCTGAGATCATTTCAAGTGGTGGGGATGATCAGTTCTCAGTGCTGGAATAAATCATCTTTCAAAAAAAACCAACAAGGATAAATACTAATTTTGTTGCAATGACCAAGATAAAAGGGGTAGGTGAGCAGGGAAAGATGCACATGCACTGCCTGTGGGTTCTTTATGTCTGCTGGAAAAGCAGCAGTCCTACTGAGGAGATGGCTTTTCCTGCAGGAGAAGAGGGAAAAGCACTGTCTGCTCTTAGGGTCTGAGTGTTTGCAGTGAAAAAGGGCAGTGCTTGTGGGTCCTGATGAGGGGACCCTCTCAGCCAGCATCCCTGCAGCAGTGTTCTGCCTTCCCCAGAACCAGCAGCACTGTTGCCTGGGGGGTTTCACTGCAAAAATTCCTATGCCAGTGTTCTCCAAATAGTTTTCACCTGTTTGAGGTTTGACTTCTTTTTCTTATTAAATGGTTTGTTTCTTGTTATTGAAGTTTAACTTGAATAACAAATGTGAGCAATACAGAAATTCTGAGAGATCTCTGTTGGATTTTTCTTATTTATTTAGAAGCACTTTAAGTAATTGTGTGCAGAAGGATTAGACTCCCCTCAAAAAAAAAAAATAATCTTGCTATGAAATCCAGGTTTTGGGCAAGTAAAATGCAGTTTTCAGAAAGTAAACACCATATGGCACAGAAACTGAGTGACTGGCAAGCACCATGCAAGGCAGCCCGTCTTCATTGTGCAGCACTGGGAATACTTTTAAAAGAAAACTTTCAAATTGCATTGCTGATGGCTTTTCAACTAGTTTATTCCTCGACTCTGACTCGCTTATAATCTGTTAATCTGTTATTATAGTTATTATTATTATTCCCATCACCTTGACACTATGCAGGCAGCTCACTGCCAGCATCACCTCGTGTGCTTCTGAGCAGGCAAGGAGCTGATGCAGGTGCCATGCTGGGAAAAATGCTCTCCTCAGCCTTTACACTGCTAAGTTAAATGATTAAGCTGTGTTCAGTGTGTGCCACAAGGATCACAGATCAGTATTCTACTTTCTTCTGTAAACTCATCCAAGGAGTGTACAGCACGGAGTGCTTCTGCCTCAAGGAGTTTGCAGGATGAGTAAAATCATCAGAGCAGTGTGCACTGGGGAAAGCTGAGAGGAAGTACCCAAGACTGAAAAAAAAATAATAATCACATTATTATTGTTGACTCATAATTCTGGCTATTTTATTCAATACAAAATGAGAACAAAAACAATACCTGGAAACTCCATGGTGTCCAAACATACGGGGTATCTCACTGCACAGGGTTTTGAGTATTCTAAGGTTTTTATAAGAGTCCATGACTTTGCAAGTTCTGTTACCATAAGGGCTGGCAGTGAAGCATAGTAAAGTAATAAAAGGGCAAGGCATGGAGCCAACTACTTCTGTTTGTAGTTGTGGTGGTGATGTGCAGAGCAGCAGGAAGAGCAAACCAAAGGCAGATGTTTTTTGGATGAAGTCTTGACCTCTGTTGGTGATAGTGCTAAGGTGGTGCTGACACTGAAATACCCCTGAATAAAAGCTTGTGTTGGGTGATATTTGAGAGGGATACAGTCAAGGCTCCTGCATGCCATGGGTGGTGCCAGGCTCCAGTTGGAAGCTGCATTTTGGTGGCCATTCCTCACTCTCAGGTTGGTCCTACCAACTCATGGTCAGAACTGTTCAGCTGAACAGATTTCCTGAACTGTTCTGGTATCACTGGAGAAAGGATTGGATGGACCCTTCCAGGCTGGAGGCAGGACCTAGTGTGCCCTTGCTGCTGTGGCTGTGGCTTCTCCTGCTCCTTTCCAGGCTTTTCCATCACTGCTCCTGCTCCTTTCCAGCACTGCAGCATTTCCTCCTGATGCTGACCTGAGCTGACTTTGCTGCTGGTTAAGTCCTCTGATTTCTAGACACACAGACCAGTTTGTTCTCTCTCTTCATGCTTTAAGGCTATTTCCATATCAGTTCTTCCAGTTGCCTTTTTCTAGAGTGTAGCTCAGCAGTTGTTGGGTCACATTTTTAAGATATTTACTGATAAATTGTTAGGAATTAAATTTATTTCTTCTTTTTTTTAGTTTGTTTTTAAACTGTACCCTGTAAGTAGAGGTGTATTTTCCAATAGGGTCTGCTGAGAGGGTCTGGTTTTAAGGCTGTATATGGTAGCAAATGCATTGACAGCTTGGTCTTTGCTCTTGAGCATCAGCTCTGTAAAAGTTACCCAGGTTACACTTGTTAAGGGTTCCCTGGCCCTGTTTCAAACAAGACACACAACTTTTGTTGCTGTGGTGCTTAAAGTTGTACAAGTATTTTTTTTTTATGCCCACAGGAAAAAAAAAAAACCCAACAATTCAATTGAAATACTTAGTCACCTTTTCTTAGTCATATTTCAGAGGAACAAGATGGTATCAAAGCCATTGTACACTTATGCAATTTGAAAGGGGATTGTGGAAAGAGTAAAATAAATCTTTTTAGTTGGCCTTATTTTAGTGCGTGGTTGCTGTTTTCTGTTTTGTAGCAGATGACTAACATAATGGACCACTTTCTGGCAAAGTTAGTAAAGTCAATAGGGTTTACACGGGCAGGAATTGTAAAGTAATTTAATTAGGATTTCAATACTAGGAAATAAGCTCAAGTTTGGAAGAAAAAAATTAAAGTGCTGCTCTGTTTCTGTGTAGTCAAATTGTATTATTTGTCAAACTGGTTATCACATTTGTGGTGTTAATAGAGTAACTCTTAGGATGCACACATAAATGTACAAAAAATAAGTGGAGTGGAGATGTCCTCGTACATAAATTAGCAAATCTTATAAGCTACTATGATATAAAGTAAGTGTGGGACAGAAAGGTTAATTAGGAAGCACCAGTGAGGTCAGTGACTGTATAGTATAAAAATCAGTGCAGAATCTGAAATGCTTCCTGTGATGATTTTCTTAGTTCAGCTTTGTTATTTAGTTGTGTGTTAAGTTGAAGAGCTGCCAATACTAAAAATCATGGTTTGTACACACTTCCTAAATCTGCATATTATGAAATTATTACTGTTTAGTAAGCCTAAGAACTAAGTTGTAAAGGTCATCAAGCTCTTAGTGGAATACAGTGGATAAATATGATTTTGAAGCTACTTCCATGTCCTCAATACACTTCCATGCAAAGTAACTGATGATAATGTGTGTCACGAGCTGCTTTCTGATGCTGATCTGACATCCATGGTGTTTTACCAGGGACTGCTAGAAATGCAGGAAAATACTTTAGTCTAACATTAAGGGAGAAAGGATCTCTTCCTATGTGCCAGACTGCTTCAGGTAATTATCTGTCAGTTTTAGAAAACTGATTGAGGATTCTTATTTGCATTTCTTCTGTTCATTAAGCACATGTTCATTAGCCTCAAACAGAGAAATGAGCAGAGGTTGTGGCAGCAGGGATGGATTTACCAGAGGTGCCAACAGGGCTTCCAAGACCCTGGTGTGTAGGTTCTGTCTCCTGGGTCGTGGGGATGTCCTGGGACCCCAAAATGCTGCCCAGTTGGGCTCCTCCATGGGGTGAGGTGCTCACCTTTGCTTGGCTGTGTCCATGCTGTGCCATGGGGTGGGCTTGCAGAGCCCCTTTGCAGAGCTTTGTAAGGGTGTTTTATTTTTTCTCTGCAAGACTTCTTTTATTTTTCATTTTCTTGTTTTTCTCCAAGGGCTACGATGGGCAAAGTTTCAAAGCTGACATAGAGTGTAATTATCACAGGCTTCAATTGTGGCTTTGCTGCTGCTCTAGATGAAAGGTACTGCTGTCCAAAGCCTGCAGATCCTGGGGGAAATGAAAGGAGTTGGCTTTGCCTTGTTCCCTGCAGCTCTGTGTCATACCTAGTGTGCCAGACATCTGGGGGCAAGATGCAGTTAAAGTGCAGAAACTGCACTGCAGGAGGGGCAGGAGCACATGTTGGCCAGCCTTGCTTCCAATAGTCAGTGCTAGAGAAGCATCCTCATCCAGTGAGATGTTTCCCTGCCCAACTGGATCATCTTTAAGGTCCCTTCCAACCCAAACCATCCTGTGGCTGTATGATTCTAAGAGCATCAAAGGGTTTCAATAGAGTCGCAGTGAATAAGCTCAAATATGGTGTGAGCAGGATATTTTCCTGGTTCTGAAGTGTCTAGACCATCAATATATGTAGCAGCATAGAAAAGTAAGATATAGCAACATCAGAGTCCAGCCTTTGTTTTGGAGCTGGGTGTTGTGGGACTCACCATCACCTCCACAAGAGCTTTACCTGAGGGTGCTTGGTGATGCTACAGGAGACTGCAGATGCAGGGACTCAGGCAGGTACCTTGCTGTGAAAAATGAATATTTAATGTCTCAGTGGAGAGAAATGACAAGAAGACAGAGGATCATTTCAGTTGCAGTCAGCCCAGGTGAACTTGGGAGTTGTGTGTGCTAATGGAAATTCTGTGCTTGCTCCACCCCAAGGTGCAGACCAGGGGATTAACAACAAAAGAGCTCTCCCAGTTACCCCATCTCTCACTGTTCTTTCTGAAGTTGGTAAAGATGTTGTGGCCACCATTATCACTATGAGAAGGTTTTGATTTGTTGCCATTGTTCTATCTGGAGCTCTTTGGCTTCCTTGTTTTCCTTCTTTCCACTGCTCGGTGGCTTTCTCAGGAAGCTTTCAGGAATATTATATTTGTACCTGGAAATAATTTTTACATTAAAGATTTTGCTCTGAAATTCTCCTACATTATGCTGAGGAAAAAACGTAAGCTGTGTTATTCCCTGTGGAAGGAGCAAACTTGGCTGAGATTTAGGAATTTTAGGTGGTGGTGGAAATAGTACAAAAAGGGGAGAAGAGGCAGCATTGTTTTCTCGACCTCTCCAACAAGCCCCGGGGTTGTTACTGCAATTTGCTTGGTGGGAGTCAATATATGACTTTCTTTGCTTTAATATATATATTTATTTTTTTTTGCCTACCCTCTGTTTCTGTTCTCCTACGCTTTATTGTAATATAATTTCATGGCAAACTATTCCATTTCCATCCTTAAAATACTTCTTTCTCAGTTGTTTACAGAACTATCAAAAAGCTTTAGTTTTGTTAATACAGTGCATGATCATCCTCTAATCTGTTCCACATGGACAGTGGGCCAGTTTGCACACCCAGTGCACAGAACTACTTGCTTTAGTTAAAACCAGTAAGACTGATGCTGATGCAGTTCAACCTACAAGATCACACAGGAAAATGTTTCTTAAAAATCACAAGCCACAACATGAGCACCTTATTGAGGACATGAGATGCTTTATCAACTCTGGGGAATGGAGCAGCAAAGCAAAGGATGAATGCCAAGCACCTGAGCTTTGGTTCAATCTTCCAGAGAATTAATTATATCTTTTAGTTGTGTATTCAAGGGTGCTTAAACTCTTTGAAGAACTTCTGAATCTTTTATGGTTACATTTAAACAATCATTCTGATATTTTTTGTCTTCCTGTGGGTATTCTCCTCGAAAGGAAACCAGTGATTCTCAGCATTGCTAGAGTTTTTTCTACACATTTAAAAAAAATCCCAAGGCTTGTACTAAATGACCAGTGGTGGTGAACATTGGAAGGATCAAAGGTTTGGCATGACCAGGATAACAACTGAAAAGCCTCAAGTGCTATAATGGAAGGGACAGATGAGTTGCTTTCGTCAGGACATCAGACAGGGACCTGAGCAAGAAAAGTCACTTTGGTTTCACTTGTGCTAGAAATACCATGAGAACTGTTCTCTTGTGGTATTCCTGCCTCCTGCCACACTAAAATTAAGATATGCAGAAATGCCAGCATATTTATTTTATTTCTTTTCCCTTTAAAGTTTACTAAGTTTATCTAAAAACTCACAGTTAGTTTTGACTTGATTGAAGGGAGGCTTTGGTTTGGTCATTCTGCATCTGCAGTGGCCCAACTGGGCTCCTGAACATCTGTGTTTGTACTGTAATTCCCTGCTCCTGGTGATATTTCTGACTGGGTAATCAAGGCTTTCTTAGGACTCTTCACAAGAAACCCATGTTTTTCTGATGTCCCTTGGGAGCAGGTGGTGTCAGCCATGGAGTGCCCCAGCAGGAGAGCTGCAGTGTTCCCTCTGTCGTGTGTCTTAAATGTCACACCTATAGGTTTAATTAGGTGGTTTATTTAATTTAAAGGTGTGACATTCCCATCCTTGAACTGCTACTGCTTACTTTTTCCATCTTTATCCATCTTTTTTTTTTTTCCTGGCATAGATAGAAATGTCCTTCCCAGTTCAATCCATTTCTGATTACGTGGCAGCAGACCTCGTTTAATTAAACACAAAGTTCTAAACCAAATGGTTCCCAAGTGTATAATGTCGTGAGTGTTTAACACAGACTCACACAAAAAAAGGAAAAAAACCAAACCAAAAAGAAAAGCCTGACCAGCAAGTGTTTGCCAGGTATCTGGAGCAGGTTTTGTAGCCAGAGGTTCTGCTCCTGACAGAGCAATGAAGCTGTGCTCCTGCTTCTGCTTCCAAGGGCTGGGCCATGGGCATCAGCTCAGAACAGCTCTGCCACATCCCTCTGCCTGCTCTGAGCAGAGGGACAGGCACAGCAACCTCATCTTTGCTCTGAGCATCTGCACACACACACATCAGATGCATTAGAGCAGCTCCTGGGCCTTGGTGCCAGCCCAGCTCCACTGAGCTGCTATTTCTGGGCAGAGCTGGGGAAGGTCCTAGTGTAGTGGGGTGCCCTGTTGAAGGAGAGTTCAAAATAACTTATTCCAACACTCAAGCTCTTGGTTTAGACTGCATGAATATTAACTGAGCTACACGTGTTACTCATTTACCAGCACTGACAAAATAACCTGTATTTCATTATGGGTTTGGTGGTGAAGAAGGGGAAAAAAACCCACAGGACTGCCTGAGGCATTTCTTATCATTTTTATTCCTTGTACCACTTTGTTAAGCTTGCATTGATTGTGCAGTTGGATTTTACTGGGTTTCCACATACACGAGTCTGTATTTTTTGATGTGTATTTTAAAATCAGTGTTGTTACTTTCTGAATTAAGCAGGGTTTGAGTGGAGCATTCCTTAGCCCAGTCTGAATTCCCTCTGTTGTGTGTGAGACCAGGCCTCCTTTTAGAGAGCAGTAAATGATGTAGCACTTCAACAATTAAAAATATGGGTTTCAGAAAGAGCAGGAATGGCAATGTGCCTTTAGAAAAAACTTTTTTTTTTTTTTTTTCCTGCTTGGCTTTGCCAGCAATGGAGTCAGACCCCAAAGCCCCATTCATCCTTACTGCATCCCATCCTCAATGAGCCTTTTCAGGTGTTTCAGGGATGGAAGTCAAGGTCCCAATGTCCTGTCCTGGCTACTGGCCTTCTGCTGGCTGGGGAGGAGTTGGGTTTGCTAGAGGAATGATGCCAGAGCCTGTAATGCACCTGAGCAATGAGGGACTGGAATCTGCAGCTGTTTGCTTTGCTTGCCCTTTCTCAAGAGTGGAATGTCCAACCTTTCCTTTCCCTGTCCCTTGGGGGGTGTGACACACACCTCTGGGACAAATCTTTGCTTGGCTGGACCTGAGAGGATTCTCTTGGTTGCAGTGAGCCTGGAGAGCCCCGGGAGCATCTTTGCTCCTGGTGAGTGGTGGGGCTGAGCACCCAGGGCTCAGCATCTCTGTCCCGAGGGGCCACCTCAGGATGGTCCTGGGGTCCCTGTGGGGATGGGTGCTGTGCATGCAAGGAGGAACTGCTGCAAACAGCACCTCCTGGAGTTCATTTCTGCATGGTGTTAATTCCTCTGTTCCCATCAGCATGAGGAGGGACACAATCCATCAGCCACTTGTGTTTGCTCTCGGGCTGGTAATTTCCTTTGGGTGACTCTTCTGCTGGGCCCCTGGCACCCCTGGGTAACTCATTCTGCATCTCTGCTAAAAGGGGTGTTTGCACCCCTGTTTTTTCAGAGACCCATTTCTTTTCAGCAGCATCAGCAGCATCAGCTGGGCTTTGCTGGGAAGCAGCTACAGCAGGTAACTCCAGGTTTCCAGACACTGCCTTATTGTCTGCACAGGCTGGGTGCAGAGCCCTTGCATACCTACTTAGAATCAAGGTTGAATTACCAACTTTTTTTTGGCATTTTTATGTAAAATGTTCTTTATTATGGTCTTCGCATAGCTAAAGCATGACTCACTTGCAAGCCAGAATAGATTTTGGCCACGCTGCATGATGAAGTGTTCTGGATGCAGTGAAACATTTAATCAAGACTCCAGGCAGTGCAACTCCCAGTGGCCACCTTAACCCCCCCCCAAAAAAAACCCCAAAACCAACAAACAAAACCAAAAAACCCCCCAAAAAGTTAGTTTTTTGGCTGAGTTTTTTTTTTTCTCTCATTTTCTCCCCAGATCTAGTCTAAATCAAACTTGAGGGAAAGAGAAAGAAGAAACAAATGAAGGCACATTTTCCTTGCAGCACTAAAATGAGTGTTAAAAGCAACACAAGAAGTGACATCCTTTTGGTTTTAACTGATGATGTGAGCAGATTTACACCTGATTTAGACTAGATACAGGGAAGAAATCTTTTACAATGAGGGTAGTGAAACACTGGAAGAGGTTTCCCAGAAAGATGTCAGAAGTTCCATCCCTGGAAACATTTCAGGTCAGGTTGGATGGGGCTCTGAGCAGCCTGATCCAGTGGAGGATGGCACTGCTGCCTGCAGGGGGTGGACCAGGTGACCTTTAAATGTCCTTTCCAACATAAACTATTCTATGATTATTTTTTTTGTTAGTGTCAGTTAAATCACTGAGGTTTGGAAAGCACTCTGATCCCCCAGCATTTTTAGAAAATATCAATGCAAAAGTGAGTTGGTTGCAAAACAGCAGATCACCATATTAAACTCCACTTTACAGCACAATTTTAACTCCAGGGAAGTTATGTGGTGTTAAAATACTTGAATTAGAGCCCACAACATAAAATTACCTGGGAAATTCCACTGCTACTTATAAATCTTATGAATTGTGTCTCCCTGCCTGTTTGTTTAATAGTGAAAATGAAATGTTGAAAAAATGCCCTGAGCCCTCATTTTCCAAGTGGTTTCAAGACTGGTGATCAGCAGGAATTCCTCGTGCTGTAATTCCTGCCCTAGATGGGCTCAGACTGGTGCCTTTAGCTGGGTCAGTCTTTCCTGCACTGGAGTGATAGGAGCAGGCACTTTCTTGCCCAAGCACCTATCTCCATCACCCAAAACTGGGGACTTTGCCTGGCAGGTACCAGGGCTCTGGATTATATTCTCTGCACTAATTTTTTTCAGAGCTGTTACCCCACATCTCAAATACCAAATGGCTGCTGCTGCCCCTGGACATTCAAACTTGAAAACTTGGTTTCCTTTCTCCCCCTCCAAACTGTGCCTTTTCCCAGTTTTCATGTGTGTTTTTTTGTTTTTTTCAGGGTTTTTTTGGTTGTTTATTTTTTTGTTAGTTTTTTGGCTGAGTTTTTTTTTCTCATTTTCTCCCCAGATGCAATCTTCCCACAGTTAATAGTGGGCTTCTTAACAACTTTGTATTTTTCTTTAACAGTTTTGCTGGGCTGCAGCACAATAGAATAATGTGATTTTTATTGTATGAGGATTCACTGCAATTGTTTCCCTCCTGGAGACTGGAATATTCAGATACCTCATGCAGTCTTTGTTGGAGCAAAACCTATTGTCTTGTCCCAAGACATTTTCTTTTAAAATGGGCTTTTTGTCTTGCCATGGAAACTGTAAATACACATGGTCTGTAGTTCAGGTTTTCCACCTTCCTGAACTGTATTATTGATCATTCACGTAATTTTAAAACATATTTATTTTTCACCCCTCTGCTTACTGTTTGCCTGTCATTTAGCTCGAGCAAGGTGGGCAAGCAGTTCAGATGGCCTGGGAGGGGGTTTTCATTGTTAGAAGCATTATTTTAGAGATTTTTTTAGGGCGTCAATATTATTTTATATATATTTTAAATATATAGTTTTAAAGAGAAGGACTTTTCTTCGTTCTGGAAATGGATTTTCCTTGCTTGTACTCTGATAATCTTTCTGCTCACTTCAGTCTGGAGAAAGCACACATGCACTGGTCCTGCAAACACTTAGTGTAATAACCAGAACTTCACTGCTCTGAGTAGCCAGTAGGATTGCTCACTGCAATAAAAAAGGAATCTGTGCATCTGTGTGTGTTTCACTGGCTCAGCAAAGCAGGATTTGCTGGAGGAACAAAAAGGCCCAAGTGATGGAGGCAGGAGAAGATTTACTGGTGCTGGCCAGATTCCTCAGTTAGTTACAGGGATGTGAGGAATTACCAGTTGAGTTTTTTCTCTTTTCTCATCACGAATGAGATGATTTAGAATATTTACCAAGGGATGGGCAATGCAATCCCTCTGTTAAAATTGGTAACACACCACCAGGGTCTTCAGCAGAGAAGAACGAGTGCCTTGATTTGTTTGGGGCTTTTTCTTTTTATGTGAAGGCTTGATTTGGGTTTTTTTATGTGAAGGCTCATGGAAAGGCTTAAGCATAAGCAAAAGTCTTCAGGGCAATGTGTGGCAGTGCTGCCTGTGGATCATTAGATGGCATCTCCTGGGAGCATCCTGGCTGGGAGCAGAGGAGAGAAGAATGACTCAACAACAGATAACATGAAAGAAAAGCTGTTGCCTTTCCCCTCTGTTTGATCTTTAATCAAAAAGCTGTAGTGTTTGAAGAAGAACTGAACGTGTGAGACATCTGGGAGTTCCTTCCTTCTTAGATCCTGTTCTATCTGTAGATCTCTGATGGAGCACGAGCATGGATGGGGTGGCTGGAAGCAGGAATTGCTCCATGTCTTAGGGGACTCCTGGGGGAACTTGCTGCTGCCACATGAGCTCATTCAGGTTTCCTCTGGCACCTTTTTCCCCTCGTTTCCATTTGATAAATGGGAGAACTTCAGAAAAGAGGTCTGTCTATAAGCCCTCCTCACTTGGAAAGAAAAGTAAATGTTGCTAAATGTAATAAAACAGAGGTACAGGTTCTGGCCAGATGAGCCATTGGCTTGTAGAAGAAGGTGTCAGGATCAGATAGAAACTGACTTGTTGCCTTTCAGTGCAATGTTTTATTTTAAATACCTTTGTAGCTCATAAATCCTGTGAATTTGGTGACTAAAATAATTCCTTGTTACAGAACAAAACTCATGCTAAGCTTTTCATGTTGAGCATGGAATTTGTCTAGCCTGTTCAGTAATAATTGCCTGGGGTACTAGTACTTTTTCAGTGGATTGCTTCTTTCCTCTAAAAAAATGAAACTTTGTTTTCACAAATGTTTTTTCATTCATTTTTCAATTCAGCAAAAGATTTTGAATAAGCTCCTAAATAGAAGAGTTGGACATTTAGTTCACTACCAACTGGGTCAGGATGTATACTTTCTTAAAGGAGGCCTTCAGCATAAGAACTTAATGGGCTCTTTTGTTTTGAGGAAAATGTAAAGGTTTTCCTCAAGTCTTTCTCAGCTGTGTATTACACACCAAATCTCTTCCATCGTCAGGTCCAGCACTGGTGGAAATGTCAGGCTTTCTGCAACAGTTGCCTTTGGGAGGACAGAAAGATTGGAACATCCTTTGGGATGTGGTGTCAGGAAGCCCATGACCCTGGGGCACAGCCAGGGGACACCCAGATCTGTCACCAAAGGGCTGCTTGGCAACAGGTGGCCTGTGTGAAAACAGAACAACAAGAAAAAATAATATTATGGCAGGTGACTAGAAATGGTAGAAATCAAAGAATTCCATCTGCCTTTCTCTGTTCCTTGCTGAGCCACAGTGACAGATATCCTTCAACTCCTCTGCTTGCTCATTAGTGAGTCTTCAGACTTTGGTGGCTGGCTAACATTTTGGTCCAAAACAAGTAATTTTATTTTTTTTTCTTGATAAATATAAACCAGCAGTATCCTCTCTTCTTTCTTTCTTTCTTTTTTTTTTTTTTTTAATATTCTTTCTTTCTTTTTTCAATATTGCATTTAATATCCATACCTGCAAAAAGGGAGACCGGAGCTCTGCTGCTTTTTGAATTGGCATCAGCAGAGCTCCAATCTTGCTTATGAAAAACTAGGAGTGAAGAACATACAACAGTGTTTCAGGAGTCATCATTGCTACTTGGAGAAGCGTACAGATATCATTTGTGAAAAGACCATTTATTTAGGTGTAGGAGAGGAGCTGCTAGTGGGGCAGTACCATTTATCTTTGTAATCAGAGGAGAGCTTTGAGAGAGACAAAACCAGATTGTTTTTTAAAAAGCAACGTAGAGCACAAGGGTGTTTTTTCCTCCCTCAGAACGCAGTTGCCAATATATAAACATTTCAGAGAGAATTTTACACCACCTCATCTTTATGTCAGGCAGAATTTAATGCTTGAATGATCTCCTGCTCCAGGACTTGGCAGCTGTCCTCCAGGGACTGACTTTGAGGATTACAGTGACAGTCCATCAGTGGATCTTTTCCAATATAAACTAGACCAGGACCATTTAAAATCAGTTGCTATCAACAAGTCAAATTTACTTTATTTATGTTAGAGCCTGTCCTATGAGTATTTTATAACAATGTGAAATTTTAATATCCAGAGGGGCTTTTCTTGTTGCTGGTGTGATTTGGGAATGCTCTAATTCATCTGATTAAGAACAGTTTACCTGATTTCTTTCAAAACCATGTGATTTGTAACAATCAGGTCCAATCAGTGTCCTAATTCTCAGTGCTCACAAACTTTTCCTGATTCCTGCTTTTATAGGTGGAAATAACACTTCAGGATATCAATGACAACCCACCAGTGTTCCCCACTGATATGCTTGATCTGACTGTAGAAGAGAATATGGGAGATGGATCCAAAATACTGCAGCTGACAGCTATGGATGCAGATGAGGTAGCAGCATGGTTTTATATTTGAATATCTGTAGTAGAAATGTTCTTCTGACAGTACTTGCTTTTATCCATTCCCTTTGTGAGAGCCATGGTGGTCGTGTTTTAATCTGCATTTGGCCTGTTCACAAAGCTGTGCTCTGGAGTCACACAGGGGCAAACACACCCAAGCAAGTGAGACAGATACTCTGGTTACCTGAAGCTGCTCACTGGTTTGTATATAATGAGTTAACCTTTCCCATTAATGCCAAAAAAAAAAAAAAATGCCTCTACATTTTGGTTTTATCAGTCTTCTTATCAGTCTCCTCATACACCCTACTCAAGGACCTGACAAAAGTGTTTGACTGCCCAGCTTGTGGTAAAGATTTATTGACCTTCAATTTAAGAGCACAGCTTGAGATCTAAACTACCTTTGAAGCAGAGATGCAGAGATACTGTAGTTCAGCCCCATTTCAAGGTGTGCAATAAAACTGAAACAAGAAAACGTTTGATAACGCCTGCTCGCCCTTTGGCTGGAACTATTTTCATCAATATTATCCTTTCCTAAAGAGATTGTATTTCACCAAGAAGAAGGGGCAAAGGCATGATGCTGAAATGTGTGCTCCTTTCATGAACTGCCTTGCCAAATCGTTTTGTCCCCTTAGAGTCATTGCTGTGAGGATGCTGCAGCCAAGGAACCAGCAAAAGCTTTTGAGCAACTGATGTTAAATACTTGGCCAGCCAGCCCAGTGAGGGGTATTGCAGCCCTGTATGCATCAGGCAAATATATCCACATATAATTTGAGTGATTCATTTCTGTTGGAAAGTCAGTTATAAGAATGTTAAGATATTGTTTTGTTCACTTGAACTGATTCTGCTGAGGAGAGGCTTAAAATAAGCAAGATAAGCATGCGAAGAAGTTTGTCTTGTTATTAAAATATAGGGTTACACTTGTTAACAATGACCAATTCTTGCTTTCAAATAATAAGGTAACTCAGCCCCCTCAAGAGGACTCAGTTTTTGACCTTTTTTTGTGTTAGCTTGGTCAGTTGTGCTGTGATTGTTAATTGATGTACTTAATCTTACTGCTGCAGAGGGGACCACTTGGAACACCCTCAGGAATGGTACAAATGTGACTATGAACTCTAAGTTCTTTTTATTTTCTGGTAGGAGCCTGTCAGACAAAAACTAGCACTTTAGAAAGGTTCATATCTGTAGCAAAAAATTGTAGCTGTTTATCCTCAGAGTAGAAGAAATAAGCAAGCACAGCTCTCCTGAGTTTCTCCAGGAGCCACCTCTGCTGGCTGGTGGAGCTGCCACCTGGGTCCTCCCTCCTTGCATCCCTCCTGCTCCTCTTCCCTCCATCCCATCCAGAGGCTGAGCTGATCCTACTAGCAGGGATTTAATTTAACCTTTAAACACAAAGCAGGAAGAATAAAGACTGATCCCTGTTGAGAGGGAAGATGTGAGACTGCTCAGTGGCTCGAGATTAAAACGGGTATCGAAGCTGGATGGTATTAACTGGATGGGATCCTTTTATGAGCAAAGGAGCAAAAAGCATCTGGGCAATCTCACCGTTTCACATCTCATAAATAAAAACTCAGTACATGTGCATCTTTACTGGGGCACTGGGGCGAGGAAGGGGCAGGGAGGCTGTTTGTGAGAGGAAACCCTCCTGAAAAATATCGGCCAAGTGCGGTTATGGGAACGATTCTTGTCTTACTGAAAATGATGTGTTTTTCCTGGCAAATAACTTGATTTGACCACTTGTGGTTTTGCTTAGGGAGCCAATGCCCTTGTCACATACACGATTATCAGCGGGGCGGATGACAGCTTCCACATTGACCCCGAGTCAGGGGACCTGATAGCCACCAGGCGCCTGGACCGGGAGCGCCGCTCCAAGTACTCCCTGCTGGTCCGTGCTGACGATGGGCTCCAGTCCTCAGACATGAGAATAAACATCACTGTGAGTGATGTCAATGACCACATCCCCAAATTCTCCAAGCCTGTCTACTCCTTTGACATCCCAGAAGATGCCACTCCAGGTAAATAGGAAATGGGCCTAAAATATGCTGGGTTTTTTTTTTCTTTCTGTCGGTCCACGGGGACTCAAAGGGGGGAGGGAGCAGCAGACCTGTTTGACTTGTCTAGGAGACAGAAGATGCTGGAGGCATTTGGTGAGGGCATGAATCAGATGATGGGGTAGAGAAATGGAGGGAGTCACCTCATTTGGAAAGTTTGCTTGCTAAGAAATCTGAATCAGATTGAACTTTTTCTCAGCGGGAAATAGAGAAGTTGTTGCCACTCAAATCCTAAATACAGAGTAGGGATTGTGCCTGGGTCCAAGTAAAAGCCTCTGAGTGCAACTACTTAAAAATAGTAAACAGGAGAGTGTGAGGAGGAACAATGTATAGAATACAAACAGTATAATGTGTCACAAAAATGTCCTGGTGATGCTGGAATTGGTTTAGTTGAGCTCACTTCCCTGAGTATGACCTGGTACTCAATTCACAAAGAGTAGGATTAGAAAATGGGTAACAATGCAGTAATACAATGATTCCTTAATAATATTCCCTACATGAACTCAGTTACTAACCCTAACATCATTTTTTCTTGATGCTTTGAGTCCTGTTTTTGACAATGCTTTCGTAGAAAATCTAACCTTTAGATAATCAGTTCTGGTTCTTAAATATTATCACCAATCTCTTAGCTTGGTTTTTTTTCTTTTAAAACCTGTTTCATGTGTGAGAATGTTTTGATGTTTAAAAGTTATGTTGTCAGTTAGAAAATCCTTAGGGGAAAAAAACCCCAAAACTTTTCAAGCCCTGTTTTATAATATGTCTCCAGATGAGAAATTAATATTATTCTCACTAAAAAGTTTCCAGTTATTTATACAGGATGCTAGTCTAAAAGCAGCATCTGCTGGTATAAGCAATGGAAGCATCTTAGAAACTCATTCTGAAACATGAATAAAGAAAGAAGAAATAAATGACATGGTGGTAGCATTCAAGCTCCTGTTGGAGCTTTGACTTATAAACGTGGGAGGCTGAACTCGGGGAAACCAAGATTGTTCCCACACCTCCAACTTTTGCATTGAGTCCTATAGTCCTATTCCCAAAATTCAGTGGTGTTTTGTGTTAAAGGATTTCACTGCAGTCAGCTGCACCTCTGGAATCTGATCTGGAAGCAATCAAGATGTCTGTGGAGCATGGGGTGGTTTGGCTGCTGATCCCCCGCTGTGCTTCTCTCTCTTGTCACTCAGAGTCCTGAGGCTCAGGATGATTTAGCCAGAATAACCTTCCACTTTCAGAGGAGGCTTCTCTCTTTAATCCTTTATGGGGTGCACCTTTCTGCCTTATACCCAGCTCAGCAGTGATGGATGCTGAAGGAAAAACCAGTTTCTGGAGCAGCTGGCAGGTTTGTCTGGAGGGGAAGAAGCACGGCGAGGTTTCCCCTTCATGGCTCCACTCCTTATCCCAGAGATTAATCCACATTCCCCTTGCAGTCATGATTGGGAATTGTACCTTCCCTGAGCCCCAGGGAGTCTCCCTGCTGAGGTTCCCCAACCCCACTGGAGAGCTGATAATCCCATCCAGCTTCCCATCCCATGTCTCTTCACCAGTTCATGTGCAATCAGGAACCTTAAAGTAGGGAGTGCTCAAATGGATGTAAAAGCATTTTCAGATGGAATAAAGGAAGTTGTAGCACTGTTCTTCATTCTGATGATAAGTGATTTTCATTGTCATGTTGCTTGAAAATAGTTAATTGTGCTGCAATGCGTGTAATTCATCTGGTTCCATGGCAAAGAAATTATTTATTTTCTTGGGAATGAGCTGATCTTAATTATAATTAATGTTTGAAATACTAAAAAGTGACACTTAATTTCCAGACTTTAGTAAGACAGGTCAGTCGTGCAAACTGACTTTGCAGAAATGAAAACAATGGCACAAATTCATCAGGAGTTGGATTTCAGGAAACTGTGAAGGACAAACCCCTATAAGGTTTCGAGCTTTCTAACCACAGTTACCCTGCAGAGGCACCTTCTCAAAAAACAGAGCTGAGATGTTTGGTGTGTACTGACATTTCAGTCTCTGCATTTAGAAAAAATTATCTAGAAGGTTTCAGAACTTGTATTTTTCTGCTGGGAGGAGAGGATCCTTTGCGTTGTCAAAAGGAAATACCTAGCCAGGAGAGAAGGGTTTAATCTGGACACCTTCCCATTCAAAGATAAAAACAAATATTCCTGGCCATTTCTTGGATTTGTTATGGGGGTTTTTGTTTAGTTTTTGTGTGGGTTTTTTTTCTGGTTTTCTTTGAGTAACCTTTTAAAATAAACATCATACTGAATGCTGTTCCTTTTCTAGTAATTAGCCAGGCAGTACTGAGGCTTGAATCTCTCCCAGAAGATGCCATGCAGAGCTGCTGGGTGAGGAGCTGGCTCTGACCCCACCACCAGTGCCTGTTCTGATTTTGCTGTTCTGTCATGCTGTGCAGGTTCTCTAGTGGCAGCCATTCTAGCCACTGATGATGATTCTGGGATCAATGGGGAGATCACTTACACTGTGAGTGAGGATGATGAAGAGGGAATCTTCTTCCTGAACCCCGTCACTGGAGTCTTCAACCTGACCCGCGCGCTGGACTACGAAGCGCAGCAGTACTACATTCTTACTGTCTGTGCTGAAGATGGGGGAGGCCAATTTACTGCCATCAGAGTCTACTTCAACATCTTGGATGTCAACGATAACCCCCCAGTGTTCAGCATGTCCTCCTACAGCACATCTGTGATGGAGAACCTGGCTCCAGGGGCTGCCATTCTCAACTTCAGCGTCACCGATGCGGATGCCGGTAGGCACCTCCTCACCTTCTGCATCTCTGGTGATAAATGCCCAGAAAGGGCCAATTAGAACAGTCCTTAAGGTGCCATCATATGCTTAAGAGTCACTGCATGCTATGTAAATAGAAGTTATTTTTGCCTGAGAGGTAGTGGAGTGTCTGTCTCTGTTCAGAACCAGCCTGGATGCCATCCTGAGCAAGCAGCTCTGGGTGACTCTGCTCTGGCAGGGGGGGTTGGCTAGGTGACCTCCAGAGGTCCCTTCCAATCCACACCATTATGTGATTCTTTGATTTTTCTCATATTTCATATTAGGTTTGAGCATGTGGTTTCTTCCCTATTTTTATTTGCATTAAAATAAGCTTTAATCTTGGGATTAAGTAGGGCATCTCGAAGGTGTTCATCTGCTGAAGGGTAAAAGATACAGTTTTATAGCTTACTCAACCATTTGCCATGCAGTTTGTGTCCAAGCAAGATAACTATAGAACAGGACCATAAAATACATTAAAAACCATTCCATAGCATACTGCATTTTTATGTGTCCACAGACATTAGTCAGTGTGACTATGAACAAAGTTATTCATAGCACTCACAGTGACTTTACAGGTGGGGTTATTTTTGTGACATGTTAAGCCACCTTGTCTCCTCAACTTGACACTGGCTCAGCACAGCCCATAGAGATGTCTTCTACTGAAATGGGTGCTTCAAGTGCATCTGCATGCTCAGAGGAATCCTACTTTGTGTATGTAGAACAACTGAGCTGATCAAGGTTGTTCAATAAAACAGTTTTTCCTCAGGAGACGTCGAGTGGTTGAACTCAGACATTTTTGTGGCAACATAAATTTTGTGCTGATGAATGGAATTTTCCATGGCAAGAATTGTGCAAGTGGTTTTGAGATCAAACTGAGAAAGTGAGTGAGCAGAGATTCCATAAGATAAGCCAAAAAGGCAGGAGAGATAACTTGGTGATACTGGCTATTCCTGCATGGATCTCTTTCAGCACTCCTGTTAAAGCTTCTGTTTCCTGTAAACTGACAATACCTTGGAGGAGGAACTTGTGTTTGCATCATGCATAACCAGGGAAGAGAGTGTTCCTTCAGAGCTGTAGATAAATGGGGCTGTGTCTCAGCTGTCTCCTCTTTTATTTATTTTCCTGTTAGCAGTACAGTGCTTGGTTTCAAATCTTTTTGGAAGCTGATGTCACTTAGCTGTTAGGGGTTTGTTTTCCTTTTCTCTTGCACATCATATGTTAATTTCCATCTGAGTGCAGTGGATGTGAACTCTATCATAGCACTGACATATCATTTTACATTCATCATACACTCAGTTATCAAGGAAGGCAGTGAGTATCTGAGGAGCAGTGCAATGAAAAGTATCTTGCCTTTTGTATTTTCTGGCACACTTATATTTCTAACAGGCTGGATTTAAAATTAATAGGGCAGAAATTTCATTCCAAGAGCGTGCCAGGTTGAGTTTCCTCATAGGACTGTAACTTCAGCAAATGTTATCATCTATTGGTTTTTCTATTTCAAGCCTAAATTTTGTTATTCTGTCATTTCACATTTATCTGTAGCACAGAAATAGCTCGTACTCTTCTGCATGTGGCTCACAGATAATGCACTCAATACACACAAATACAGTTTAGTTGATTACTCATGTTATATAGACATATAACTCATGTTAAATGATCCCATAGTTTGTAGGAGCTCTGAGAAGACATTGTTCTATAACCAGGTATGCCTGTTGGTTTAGGATAAACACTGATAAAGGACTAAAACGTGGTGACAGTGGAAGTGCTCCCATTTTCAGTTTCCTGTTCAACACAGCCCTTGGGAAACAGGAGCTGCTTGCCTCAGCTTGGGCAGATGTAAACCTCAGCTCCAGCTCCTGGTTATTTACAGAGCAATAAGGATTTCAGTTTCCTTAAAAACATTCCTTTTGAGATTCAGATTTTAATTTTTTTCCACATCAAATTAACCAGAAAAAAACCTCAGGGCAAAGCACAGGCTTGTCTATTTGTACAGCAAGATAGTCCTCCAGGCAGAAAACTGTGGAATTTCCCACTTAAACGCTACAGGTATTTACAGAATGGGTGGAAGAAATAGTTATGGGTTGGTTTGGTTTTTTTCTCATTAGTAAATAAATCAAAATAGAAACCAGACCATTAAAAAAGCATCATCATGAAATCAGTGGCTCTCTCACTCAGAGTTTTATCAGATTAACTCTCAGATTAAATAAACCCAAAGCTCAGCAGAGAGGCTGCCTCTATTTCTTCCTAAGACAATCTCAGCTCCCAACGTGTGAAGAGGGAATGGGTAAAGCAAACTGTGTTTAAAAAATAATTCATTAAGTGGCAGTCCTGGCTCCAGGGGTATTTAGACAACTCTCCTGCTTCACAGTGTTGAATCTATAAGCATTGAGGGCATCAAAACCTAGAGAATACAGGGCTGGAACAGCAAGGTACATGGAAGTGAGATGAAGGACAAGCAGTAGGTTTTACAGGATCACCATAAAAAGCATTGGGGTAAAAAGAGTATTTTTTAAAATCCCTACCCATCTCCAAAGTCAACAGACAAAACTCCTGAATTAACAGAAAATACTTTGCTGGAATCAGAAGACTTTCATCCCTATAATTTCCAGTACTGAAGGGCATCTGCAAGAAATCTGGGAAGGGACTTTTTACAAGGACGTGGAGTGAGAGGACAAGGCACAACAGCCTTGAGCTGGAAGAGGGTGGATTTAGCTTAGACATTAGGGAGGAATTCTTTAGGGCAAGGATGCTGAGCCCCTGGCCCAGGCTGCCCCCAGAAGCTTTGGCTGCCCCATCCCTGGCTGTGTTCAAGGTCAGGTTGGATGGGGCTGGGAGAAACCTGGTCTAGTGGGGGTGTCCCTGCCCATGCAGAAGAGTTGGAACTGGATGATCTCTAAAGTCCCTTCCAACCCAAACTATTTTCTGATTCTATGGTAGTCATTTTAAAATGAACAAAAAATAGCCTTGCATTAAACTGTCACAGTGCCTCCCTTGATCAAAGTAACATAGAAACACTGGTATCTGGCATGTAAAGGTATTAATTTCTTTAATTGCATTAAAATATTTTGTTTTTCATGTTTGGTTCTATTTATTTTATAATTGAGTTCCTACAAGAGAAGGAGAGAAGGAGAGATGCCAATTAGAGTAGCCACTGGGGGAAAGACAAATGAGAGCAGAGTTTTCAAGTCTAAGCATAATCAGCAGCAGAGATTAGTAAATGTAATGCAGGAATGATGTTATTATCAGAGCAGTTCAGTCAGAGAGAAAAGAGCTTCTTAGTAAAAATTGCAGAGTACACAGCAAAATAATCAGCCACTTAATCAGGCAGCTTGGTTTCTTTGCATGAAAAAGAGAGTTTGAGGGGTAAATTAGTAGTGAACTCCCTGTTAAACTACTGATGCTAAATCACAGTCTTTGTGACCCAGAAAAGAAAACAAGATTTTCAAAATTAATTAAGATATGGGGATTTTATATATTTTTATATATACATAAATGAGAGAAGACTCATTTTAATTAGCTGTTCACAAAAATTAGTTGTTTAGAGTGAACTCTGGAGTCAGAGCAGTAACATTGATTTCTTGTATGGCATGTTTAAGGTCATGTCATAGCCTTGTCAAGGGCCAGGATGCATTTCCCTTACTGGAATTGTAAATTGACCATAATTGTTGGTTTTGTTTTGATCATAAGATGAGGGGCTGTACATCTGATATTTTGGAATCCATGCCATATATGGGGAGCATTCCTCATCCCAGTACTCACTCTTGGCTTGCTCCAGTTGGGCTTGGGAGTTCCTGGTCTTGGCATTTTTTGCTTGGGTTGAAGAATTAATGAAATAATTACATTAATAATAATGTTGCTTAGTTGAACTGGGGAAAACAGAGGGAAACATCTGTTCTGTGAACAGGGGAATTATTAAATCTTGGTTTCTAGAGAAAAACCCTTCAAAACCTTTATGCCTGATGATTGTGGATGGGGAATAATTACAAATGTTGCCACTGTGGAGCTGCTGCTGTATGAAATGCAGATCTCTGCCACCCATTCCCTTTGCAGCCATTCCAGTTAACATCCTTACCCCTCTCCCTCTTCAGCTCTTGTAAGGAAATGATTATTTCAAAGGCTTCTGCTCCATGAAACTTGGCTGAAATTAGCTGATGGATTCAAAAATGGCATTAGGAGGCCGAGCAGGCAGCAGGGCATATATTGATTGTGGGAATGAGGCCAGAAACGTTGATATTTTGCTCAGTGGGATGAAGTCACTGTTCTCTGTCTTTGTTTTCCCAACTCTCCAGGCTCCAACTCTGAGCTCTCCTTCAGCATCACATCCGGAGACAGCGCAGGGCAGTTTGGCATCGACAGCCGCGGGGTGCTGAGCATCAGGCAGCCTTTGGACAGGGAGAAGCAATCCTTCTACAGCCTGGTCCTGCAGGTCCACGACATGGCCCCTCTCCCAGCCACCCGCTACACGAGCACAGCCCAAGTTTCAATTATTCTGCTGGATGTCAACGACAGCCCCCCCAGTTTCATCTCCCCCAAGCTGACCTACGTCCCCGAAAACACGGCCATAGACACCGTGGTGTTCAGAGCTCAGGCAACAGATCCTGACAGTGGTCCCAACAGCTACATCGAGTACAGCCTGCTGACACCTGCTCTGGGCAACAAGTTCACCATCGGTACCATCGGAGGGGAAGTGAGGCTGACGGGGGAGCTTGACAGAGAGGCTGTTTCCAACTACACCTTGACCGTGGTAGCCACAGACAAGGGCCAGCCCTCCCTTTCTGCGTCGACGGAGGTGGTGGTTGTGGTCCTGGATGTGAATGACAACAACCCCCTCTTTGCCCAAAAGCTTTACAGAGTAGAGGTGGGGGAAAATACTCTGACAGGGACAGATGTAATCCAGGTGTTTGCTACGGATGGGGATGAGGGCACCAACGGGCAGGTCCGCTACACCATCCTCAGTGGAGATGCCAGCAGTGAGTTCCGGATCGACTCTGTGACAGGAGTGATCACGGTTGCCAAACCTTTGGACAGGGAGAGGAAGGCCTCCTACACACTGACTGTTCAGTCAGCTGACCGTGGGAGCAGCCCCAGGACTGACACCACCACAGTCAGCATCATTCTGAAGGATGTCAATGATTACATTCCCACCTTTGAACTCTCTCCCTACTCTGTGAACGTCCCTGAGAACCTAGAGACGCTCCCAAAGGTTATTCTTCAGGTCAGTGCATCCAGCAAACACACATCTCCTGCATGCTCACCATAGGGCATTCATGTATTCTGTCTTTTCTCCCAAATTAAATCAGTGCAGGACAATTTAAAAGTTGGCTGTGATCTTACTTGCATTGGTCATTGGCCTCTTTTCCTTTTTGCTTGTTTTAAAGGGCTTGGTTTTTTAGGTTTTCTTTTTCTTTTGTTTTTCTTCCCAAAAGTTTGTATCATGCATTCAGGTTTTGTTTGTGTTTTCCCTACCTATCCTTCCTGCACTCAAACTGCAAGAGAGATTTCTCTTTCATCTCAATTGCAGCTTCCATGTAACAAATCTCTCACTCTGGTAATTGCCTACATGGGATGGGGCTCTGTGCCAGATACTGGAAAACACTGACTGGATTCAGAACATGCAATGTTTGGTACAGGTCTCAGCCTACTCCTGATCATCTGTGGTTTTCACTGTGTTCCAACATATTACTGTATTTATACTTGAGAAGAATAAGTAATCTAGTGTGTAATATTTTTATCTATGCATTTAAGTTCATCACCACTGGGTTAAGTAATTCTTATAATTACAGCTAATACCTACCAGCCAGGGGAGTTGTGTCAGGGGAGGTTTAGATTGGGTATTACAAAAAATTTCTTTACTGAGAGGGTTGTCAGGCAGGGGAACAGTCTGCTGGGGCAGTGGTGGGGTCACCATCCCTGGAGGTATTTAGAAGACATGTTCATGTGGGGCTTAGGGACATGTTTAGTGGTGGACTTGGCAGTGCTGGGTTAACAGGTAGACCCGATGAGCTTAAAGATCCTTTCCAACCAAAATGCTAATATTATTCTAAAGCATTTGTGTTGATTTAAGGTGTTAATTTAGATTATTGCCCTAGAAAATATTTCCTCTATCCCCATATAATTTTATCTCCTCTACCTTCATCAGCCATTTTGGGTTTTTCTTCTCACATGTGTGCGTTGCTTTTTGTAGGTTGTGGCAAGGGATGATGATCAGGGCCTGAACAGCAAGCTCACCTATGTGCTGGTGGCTGGAAATGAGGAAGGAGCCTTCACCCTGTCAGCCAGTGGGGAGCTGCGCCTGGTGCAGAGCCTGGACAGGGAGGCAAAGGAGCAGTACCTGCTGCTGGTCACAGCTGCTGATGCAGGTAAGGCCAGGGTGTCCTGGGAAAAGCTTGTTTTCCCTTCAAAAACATGGAAAATATTCTGGATAGAAAAAAGAAATATTTTCGTGATGGTTGGTCTGAAGCTTTAGTGAGTGGAGATTGGTACCCAAGCTTCTGTTGAGAGCTCTGGGCTTACCTGATGTCAAATGGGGTTCTGTTTCTGGAATTCAGGATTTTATCCTGGTGTCTGGTTGTCTGATATTAGTAGGGCTCACTGCAGATTTAGGTAGGCTGATTTTTTTGCCCTGCAGTAGTAATTGGTCCTGCCTAGGCTATAAGAGCCTCATGCATGGCAATAAAATATCAATGTAAGTGGCTTTAAAACCCAAGAGAATGTTGTTATCAGAAATCAGGTCAAATCAATGGATGGAAACCAGCTGTGGAGTACTCAGTTATTCTTACCAAAATCCTACTCTTGAAAAATAATGGCAATTTACATCTTCATATTTTAATTTTCTGCTTGGCTCAACATCCAGTCATACATTTGCTCCAGAATTCCAAGTGTGTTCCAGGGCCTCTCAGTTTAAAAGAGGACTTGAATGCTTGTTATAAAGATTAATTACACTCTCACATGAGGTATCTGAGCTCAAAATAGAGGTTTCAGATTAATTTTAGTAATGAAGATATCCTGTATCCAGATATCCTGCATCATATTCTGGACTGATCTCTGGTCCCCCATGCTCTGATGGAGATAATTCACTACAGAACTTTTTCTTAATTTCTAGTAACAAAAATAGAAGCAACCCCAACTTGTTGACAAGTGAATAGTTTTGTTTCTGCCATGCTGTGTGCAGTGCTTTGTGTCAGTGACAACATCTGTGATTTGTATTTTCCTATTGCAGCAGTGCTCAGGTATTTCAGTCTTAGCAGAGCTGAAGCTGCAAAACACAAGTTTAGGACTTAACATATCCTTGGTCTCAACACTCCTGGCTAGAGATACTCTGTGCTTTGTGCTTTTTAATGGCTTCCCATAAGTCTGTAGCCTCAAACTGATCACTTGTGCCATGGACTTGCTTGGGTTTGAGCATCCTTATGTTCCTTCAGAGCTGAGGTTGGCTTTGTCAGGCAGAGCAGATCCTGGATGTCTCTTTACCCTCCCAGCCAAGCTGTCAGGAGTCAGGACTGTACAGGACTTATTAGCTCTACATACAAAATAAATTCTTCAGCAGCTGCTAAACATTTATAAGAAACTCTCACAGGCATCTCTAGCTCTTTGCCCAAGGTAACAGTTTCTTTAGAGTGCCTTGGTTTGTATTTATTTGGTAATGCTTAGAAAGAAGGATTTTGGGTAGAGACAATTCCACCAGGAACACGCACAGGTAGCACTTCTCTCTAGGACAGCAGTGCCTGGCAAACTGTTACAGAAAGCAGACTTGTTTGACACGATCCACCTGCATGTTATCTTTGAAAATAAAGCAAGAGAGAGAGGTATTATTCTTTGCACTTTGAATTATGCTTTTATTAGCTGCAAGGAACAGTCTTTTGGATTGTTTTTAGCAGCCCAAGCAGTCTTGCCTTATATGGTGCATCTTACAGATACAGGGTTTCTCTTCTTGCACAGATGAAAATCGTGGTAGACATCCAGATGTGGTTACCTTGGAAATGTCTGGGTAGCACAGGAAGGGCAAAATTCTGTCTGTCCTACCCACTTCCCATTTTTCTTCACACTGCATCTTGATTTTTTATAAGCTGCACTGACTGGTTTAAAAATATTAAAGGATGATATCCTGCTCCTATAGATGTGTGTGCCAACACTTCCCTTTCTTTCAAGGAAGCAGACACATCACATACTTGGAAGCACCTCTAGACATTAGAACTGGTGAACTCTCAGCTTGGTCTTGGCTGATCTTCCTGATCTCCTCATACATCACCAACTATTTTTTGCCTTATGTTTAGCATCACTTTATCAGCTTGCAGGTGCTGTTCTTACAGTCTTACCATGGTCTGTGTATGGGGAAGTTGACAGAAAAAGAAGGCTTTTTAATTTTTTATTATTTTTATTATTTTGAGGTGTCAGCCCAGTGTACTGAAAACAGTCCATGGCCTCAGAAGGGGCAGCTGGCATAAGAGGGATAAATTACCTGTTATTCCATCTTCATCTCCTTAGGGGTGCTGTAGCATGTCCAGCAGCACATCCCCTGAGCCTGTTTGCAGCAGGGGAAGGATGGGGACACAGTGAAGCAGCAGCCCCCAGGGCACTGGGCTGGCAAGGCTGCACGGGATGCTGGCTCAGACATCTCCATCTCCATCTCCATCCCTTCTCTTCCAAGACCCAGAGCTCAGTCCTTGAATTGCTGAGAGCTGAGCTGCCCCTAAGCACATTGGGCAGGTCAGGCAGGGACTGTGGCTGAGACCACGTCCACCAGCAGTGGGAATTCAGGCAGTTGTTGAAAAAAATGCTTTCCCAAGCAAGGGCTCCCCTCAGGCCCAGAGAAGTCAGTTTTGATTTATGCACCATCCTGGATCTGGCCCAGCAGTTCTTGGCTCTGCCTGCAAATCCTCCTCCCGGTCCTCAGGGTGGATCCTGGGTCAGTGTGGAGTCTTCCCCCTGCTCTGGAGGAGGGAAAAGCAGGATATTCCTTCCCTGGTGCTTGTCTCAGTGATTTGTGGCCATGAAGCCTTCTTCATCTCCAGTTTTCAGAAGACAGCCTGCACAAAGGTTCTTGATTTCAACCTTGTTTTATCATCCCTCTTCCCTCACTTCTGCTCTCCCATCCTGCTGGAGCTTCTGCTGGGTCTCAGATACCACTGAGCAGTAGGGATTTAGAAAGCCATGCAGAGCATCCATCACTGGGAACATTCAGCATCTTCCAGAGCCATACACCTCTGGCTTTGATCAAGAAAAAAACAGAATTCAGCTGTAAAATTTGCCCCTTCCAATTCTTGCAGCCCAGGCCCTCAGACCAGAGTGTGGGAATTATAAATCTAGTGACAGGCAAAATGATGGGCTGTGGGAAAGATGATGGTGTTTAGGTTGCAGGTGCTCCCCCAAACTGTCTGCTGACATAAGCACCAAGGAACATGACTGCAACTGCTTGAATGTGCCTTTATGAGTCTGTTTCTACCACATAAATATGTTTTTTTTTCGCTTCACTGCACCCTTCTTTGGGGCAAAATGGTTGGGAAAAGAGACCTTCCTCCCCCATCTGGTGGGGATGCAGCACTGGGTAAATGTTTGGCTCTGGCACCATGACAAGAACTGGTGCAGCCACTTGTATCATCCCTGTCTTTAGCTCCTTGAGCAGTTTTCTGGAGAAGATGCTAGCATTCCAACAGTCCTCCTCCTTTTTATTTATTGGTTACAGGGATGTCAAGTAGCACATCTGGAAACCTGCTAGCTGCCCAGGACTACTGTTAAAACAAACTGCAAGCTCCTTCTCTTGCTGTCATTGGTCACTTACACATTGCCACAACCAAACCAAAATCAAAATGTGATGTTCCTAATTAGAAGCTGTGTTCCTGTGGGTTTTTTTAATTAATTCTTTTTTCTTTTAAATGATCTGTTTACTGATTTAGATAAATACTTCTGAAAGAAACCATCCAGTGGACTGGTTATTATATTTAGTTAGCTGTTCTTTGTGTACATCCCTGGCCTGTATGAAAAAAATCAGTATATTTTTCCTTCAGAAAAGGTTGCTAACCAAATTATGAACTCTTTCTCTCAAGAGTGCAGCAGGGCAGCCAAGCAGAGAGGTTAAATCCTCCCCAGGAATTCTCTTTTGGAATAGGCTTTTGGTTCCCTTCAGCCTTAAAATCACATCAGACAATGTAGTTATGTTGGGAGTTTTAACACTTTAGGCTGTGGAGTGAAGGATGAGTGGGTTTCCTATTAGTGTATGAAAGAGACTCAAGGGTTACTGTTGTGTGAGATTTGTGCCTGGGCTTAAGGACATTTATACTCATCCTGGTTTCTGAGTATACACTGTATTTCTACTTAATGAGCAGCCTACAGTAGTGTGCAAGATGCTGCTCAGAAAGAATGAGTTGTATTTTAAAAACAATTAATTAAAAAAAAATCAGCATTTTTAAAATCTTGGTGCTGTCAAAACGACTCACAAGTTCCAGTTAGAAATGTCCTATTTTCCATGCTTTTCTGTGCTATGGCTAAATATACACTTCTCCTTAGGCTCCAGTGAGCAAAACGAAGCTGACATGGCTTACCTTGATGTTTAGCAGTTTACACAATGATTGCTCTCTCCTGTGCCCTTATTTTCTGCCACAGATGTTCCAAAATGAATTTGGTTTCTCTCCCAGCTCCATTTGTTTCCCTGCCCCTGTAGGAGCTCTTCCTCGTGTCAGTGCTGTCCACTGAAGTCTAGTTTTAGGAAAATTATTGTCCTTCTTACATTACTTTTATGTGAAATTCTGCTTCAAATTCTACTTTTTGCAGATCTTGGTGATCTTAAACCCATTTTTAAAATTCAACGTTACACCCTATAAATGTGAAGGTCTGCTGGCTCGTTCTTCACATACAAAACTACAATTTCAGGAAGTCTTAATTGCCAGGATAAAGCAAGTAAAACATGCACATATGGCCTGAAGCCTTATCCTGCTGGTTAATCTTCACTATTTATACAGGGTGTTTTTGGAGCATAATTCAGAATCCTGCATTAGAGGAATTTGGCTGTGGGATATTCAGGAGTCACAAGCACTCAGCAATTGCCTTAGTCAGCAGTCCCTGCAGGAGCTGCCTTCTCTGCTTTTTCTGTTTACAGCAATCACTTATAACAAGGAGAAGTCATTTGGTGGGTTTAAGAAAATATTTGTTTGAATGTCTCTGCCTTTCTTTTGAAGTTTCCATTCCTGGTGCACATGGCCACGGCCACCCCCCTGGGACACCCTTGTGAGCACTCATTTGCCAGGTTTTGTAATGACTTCAATGGTCAGCTGTGGAAAAATCTCCTTAAAAGATTCGTTTGCTGAAACGTAATTGGGAGAAGGCAACTTCTTGCTCTGAGGCTGAGTGCAGTCCTGGCTAAGAAGCCTACAGTACCTTTTTTTGTTTGTTTTTTCTGAGGAACATCCCCAGTGGTTTATCCCTTCCATGGTAATAGATAAAAAGTGGATGTCCAGGGGTTTGTGGCACATGGGATTAATACTTGTGCTTTTGGTGGAGGGAGAATGAAACCTGGCAGCCACAAATTGCCACCTGAGATCTGCAGTCCCCATACCCAGCTTGTGCTGTGGGCAGTGGGACAAGGCTCTTCCAGCCTTTCCTTCATGGAATTGCCTTGGAAAACAAAACAAAAAGCCATCAAGATAGATCAGAGGAGCAGAAACCCTGTGGCTTCCCCACAGGTAAATGTCTGTGTACACTGGAGGACTTCAGACTGCCTCAGGAGGTGTGTGTACCAATCCCACCCTTCCAGGAGCACATTAAATGTATTGCGGGGTCATTTGTCCCTGCTCTGAAACTGCAGCTCTGTCCCCACAGTTCCCTTCTTTACTCAAGTACAAGTTCTCTTAAATCAGCTTAGGGAACACCTACTACTTTGTACCCAGCTATCAGAACAAAACAGATTTTACACATTCAGAAATATGAAAAACCTGGATTCCTGCATGGGCTCACTCAGCAGCCACTCACTGAGCTGAATGAGAGAGGGGCCACCCCGTAAGGTTTTTATTAGGTTTGTTTCAGTTTTTGTCTCAAAATTATACAAGGCTCTTCACTAGTTTAAGGCTCAGCATGGAAGCCTGTAGTGAAAAATTGAGCAAAAAAATAAATAAATAAAGCCAAATCGACGTATCCAGCCAGGACAAATACTTGTGGTGCAATCTTGCAAAAAGAACTACTTCTTCTCATTTTGCATAGACACTCTCTTTTGTGTTCCCAGTAAATAAGGTCATCTATGTTTCAAATCCAGCTTTGTGTGCACCAGAAACCCAAGTGTAATGCCAGCTCCTTGCACGTTAGCTTGCTCGAGCTCCGTATTTTTTTTTAAACTCACCATCTGTGTGAGGCTCAGCACACTCTGTCTGCATTTAAATGCATTTAGAAAGATTGACTGCTTTATTGTGAAAGACCTTGTTTACTTGAGTGGAAAAGTTAATGCTCTGTAATAACACATAGAGCTTCCAGTCCTGGGACTCATTCAGGGGGTGTTTGACTGGGGAAGTGAAATCCTCTTTGTTGCAAAGCAACACATTTCACTGCAACAAAAATTCCACTTCTGTTAAATCGCTTCCCAATTTTCAGGATAATGATGTGTTTAATTTACCACAAAACATGGTAAACTGCCTGCAGTATAACTTTCGATTACTCATTTAAAGTAGTTTTATTTAATTCTTTTTCTTCCTTTTAGTGAAATGTATCTGTTGGGGGTTTGGGGTTTGTTTTGGTTTGTTTTGTTTTTTCCCCTAAGTCTATTGTTTGTTTTCCAGCACTCAATTTTGATATTTCAATACTGGCAAAAACTTTGGGTTCCTGGTTTCTGAGAAGAGCAATAGTTTAACTACCTGCTATGCTAACAACCATGACACAGACAGAACTCAGAAGCCATTAAAGCTTCAAACAATTTTTGGATCATGTGCCCAACACATTCTCCTATTTCTAATTTTTACTGCTTGCCACACAGTACCACACAGCCAAGATAATTTCCAATAGCATCATCTTTTCCTGAGCTTTCTTGAAGAACGTAAATGGCTTTGCAGGTTTCCTGCAATTGTTTGCTTTTATTATTCCATCCCACTGAGTGCTCTGACCATTACCCACACGTCCTGGTGTCCACCCCTGGCATGGAGAGCTGGGACTGGCAGTGCCATGGGTTTGTTCCTTCCCCATTCCCCAGGATATGGGGATCTGAAGGATCTGAAGGATCCCCATAGGATCTGAAGGAACCCTCCAAGAAAGCTGGGGAGGAACTTTTCACAAGGACATGAAGCCAAAGAACAAGGGGTAATGTCTTTCAACTGGAAGAGGGAAAATTTAGGTTAGACATTGGGGAAGAAATTCTTTCCTTTGAGGGTGGTGAGACACTTGCCTGGATTGCCCAGAGAAGAGGAGGAGAGGAGAGCCCCAACCCAGTGCTGGCTCAGCCCAAGGTTCCTCTTGTAACCTCCTCCTGTAACTCATCCTCCACCATGGGCCTCCAAGGAGCAGGGTCCCAAGGTCTGCTCCTTCTCTTCAACCCCAGATACATGTTTACTTACAGATGTCAGTGAAAAAGCTGACATTTTTGGAAGAACATCCGTGGGAAGCAGTTTTCTTCCTGGACTCAGTGTTACTGTTTTGACACTATCCCAGGTTAATCTTTATTTCAACAATGATGTGTGGACATTTGTGGGACTCTCTGCTTAATGTAAATGCACAGCTGTCACCTAGAGAGGAAGCTGCTCAGCTCATGGAAGCAGACCCCAGTGCAGATGGAAAATTCAAAGCAGTAATAATATATTGGTGTCATCATCTTTTAAATCTTAAAGACTTGATAGTCACCAAACAGTCGATCCCATCTCTACCCTTTAGTTGACCTAATTAACTTTATGCTCTCTGGGTGTTAATCATTAATGGTGCTTTCATTCCTCCACCTTTCTGGTAAACTTTTTTTCCAGCATGGGTATCCCAAGTCCCTGTGAGACACATGGGATTTTGGGATTTGAAAAAAACCCCACAGCCTAGTTGTAGTATAGAGCTAGAGAAATACTACAGATAAAAAGCCTCTGACAAAGAAATAATTGCTGCTTCTGCTAAAAAAAATCATTCAGACATTTTATAAAATGAGTAGAGATTGTGGTGCAAGTTGAGGAAGGGAAAAGTGTATTTTTCTTAGTGGCTCAGGGCTCTTTGTTGGAGTATTCAGAGGCTTGTGTGGCTGTGTGCAGTGATTTTTGTATAGGTTGTAACATGTCTGATTTATTAAAAACAGTTTGGGGGCATCCCGAGCATTTAGCTAATATTGAAGAATTTACACAAAATTTGCTGTACTTACTTATGCAAAATATGAAGTGCAGTCTGAAGAAGGAAGGAATGATGCTCTAGCACAACCAGAGTAACTGACGTGGGGAAGATTTGCTATCGAAGCAAAACTAGGAAATCTTGGAATTCAGCCTGACCATGGAAACTACTTCTTTGACCACAAATATGACATGTACACTTTATGAAACCTACTTATTATCAAGGGCCAAATCCTGTGGTCCTTATGCAAGCACCACTTTCACTGAGTGTTCACTGAGGACAGTCAAATTTGGTCCCAAGCTGTTTCTTTTCCATAGAAAATTACTTCATTTGTAATTTCCTCTTCTTATATTTCTCAGCAACTGCAGAAATGTGAGCTGGTCATTTAATTTCAAGTGACTAAAAGCTTTGACGAGTCTTGAGATTGCAACTTTATCTTTCAGTTGAATAGAATAAAGGAGTAAATTTGTGGATGTTTTTCTCGGAGGGAAAAAAAGCTATTTGGATAACTTCATAGACAGGAAACCAATGTAAATATGTTTTTCTGTCTAAGTAAAATTAGAAAGACATGGCTTCAATGGAAACAGCTATGAAAAAGAGAATAATAAAAGATATATGAATACACACCAGCCCACCATCACTCTTCCAGCACCAAGGCTGTAGGGCAGGCCCTGGGATAGTTCTGGACTGGGCTCCTGGGACAGGCAGCATTCCAGGAGCTGGATATAGGAAAATAAAGAAGTTCCTCTGATGATCCCTCAGGTTATGAGATGTATGGGATGAAAGACTTTGTCACCTCTCTGGTACATCCTTCCTGTTAGGAGGGTTGCAGGTCTGACCCCTCTTTCCCCCTTTTGCTTCTGGCACACCAGAAGTTTGCAGAACCAAGAAGTGACCTCGGTTCTGGGTACCATTCTCCAGCAGCAGCTTAGGAAAGACTTGACTAAAATGTAAAATTACTGTAAAGAAAATTGGTTCTGTCGTGGCTCAAACCAGGACAGAGCAAAAACATTTCAAACAGTAAGTTTCAGACCTGAGCTGAGGGTTAGCTTTCTTTTCCAGACTGAGCTGCATTAGTGATGCTCTTTGAATGTGACTTACTCAAGATTAATTTCTGAATTATGTATAAATTGTTTAATCACCTGTGAAACTTAACAGCTTTCAACTTTTCATTTCATTAGCAGTGAGATGAATGTCAGTTAAATGTGTTTGGAAGTCCAGAGCCTGATGACACATGCAGCAAACACCACTGAGGACTCTGTTTCATTTAGTGCTGTAATAATAAACACTCCACAGGCAATATTTCAGCAATCAAGAATGCTTTTGCAGTCTTTTCTATCTATACGTGTTTGGCTAAATGACAAAATAGGGGAGGGAAAAAAAAATAAAGGGTAAAAAAATGAGTCAGACTTATTGCCTTAATGTAATCTTCCTGGCTGAAAGGATATTAATTGGGAAAATGAATGACCTCAGAGTAGGGCAGAGCAGAGCAGAGAAAGGCCCTGCTGTGAAACCCAAACTCTTTGCCTTGCCTGTTCTTTCCTCAGCCCTGTGATCCAGCTTCATAGTCAGCCTTCTGAGATTTATAGTGTGCCCATCACTTGGAAGCCTTTCCCTCAGCCCATCTGGGCATTAAGCCAAGTTACTTCGCAGTATTTTGGGGTGAAAAACCTCCTTCTCCTGCAGAAGCTTCTGCCTGCTTCTTCCCATGAAGTGGTGTGGTGCTGCTTCAACCTCGCATGGAGCAACATCTGGGAAAATGGGGCATTAATTCTGAATTTACACAAGAGCTTGGTATCTGGAGCCCTGGCCAGGACCATGTGAGACCCAAGAGCAGAACCTTCCTCTTTCCCAGCCCCAAGGTTGAGGGACCCAGCACCCTGTTCATGTGCTGAGCTGGAAGGCTTGGATGGTGACCCAGAGTCTGCCTCTGCTTCCCCAGGTGACATCTCCTTCTGGTGGTCTTGGAACCCAGGGCTGGAACCAAAGCATTTCATTATCATTGTTTTTTTTCCCAGTTGCAAATGCAGAATTCTTGAATGTTTGAGGTTGAAGGGGGATGTGACACAGTCTTGGGTAAAATAGGTCATCAGCTGTCTTTTGAGTCAAACAGGGTCATAAGTCTCATGTTTTATGCTCCACTATCACCCTCTTCCTTTCTGTTATGCATTCAAAGAAATGAATGATCCCTTTTTTGTTTTGTTTTGTTTTGTTCTATTCTAGGGGCCCTGAATACAGAATTTAATTATCAAATGTTTTGCTGATTCTTTGCTGAGAACAAGTGTAATAGCCTGGCAAAACTAACATCAACTTGTAAAACTCTTCATTGTCTTTTTTTTTATTATTATTATTTTTTATTTGATTTAACAAAGGAAAAGCTTGAGAGAATAAACACCGAGAGATTGCACATGGATAAACATGATATTTCTCTCTTGTCTCTGCTCATCAGAGTTAAGTGTTAGAATAACAAGAGGAATAAAAGCCGTGGGTTAAACAAGTTCAGTCTGATTTCCTGTAAGCCAATATCCCACCCGGGCAAGCAATATTTGCTGGGATAGGTGGTTGCTTCTATGGAAAAACTGAGTCTGAGCAGGGCTGGAGCCTGTGCAGCCTGAGGAAAGGTCTCCCCAGGTCAGGATGTGACCGGCAGCAGCAGAGCCATGTGGAAGGCTGAGGTTTGCCACCAGTTCCACAGAGGAATAAATGGAGGGCTTGGTTTCTGGGGCTGTCAGCATGCCACCTTTGAGTGTCTTCTCTCAGAGAAATAGGAAAGTCAACCACATGTCCAAGTCGCTCCTAATTGTTACAGGAAAGCTGCTGAGCAGTTCCAAGACCAGCTTTTTCCACTGAGCTGGGATTACTGAAGATTTCTGGAATTAGATGGAGAAAGAAAAACAACTTCTTTCACTTCTTCCTTTCACGAGTTGTACTTTCTGTCGAGATGCCTTTGAAACAAACCTGACCCTGTCTTTTGGGTTTTCTTGCTCTGTGAACTGTGACATGCTGAAAGCACCAGGCTTTAAATCGGGGCTGGCAGAGCTCGGGTTGGTAGGGCAGTATTTGTAACCTCTAGCTTTTTGTATCCCACTTTCCTGCAGGGTCTCCTGCCCTCACTGGCACTGGAACCATTGCTGTCAGGGTGGATGATGTCAATGACAACATCCCCACATTTGCCTTCAGCTTCTATTCTACCACAGTTCCAGAGGATGCTCCCACGGGGACAGATATTTTGCTTGTCAACTCCTCAGATGCTGATGCCTCTACAAATGCTGTTATTAGGTAGGTGGTTTATCCTGATGGATGTAGGACTGCCACTTTCTCTGCCTGAAGGGTTTTTTTTTCCCCCAGTGTCCATCACCAGCGTGCCACAAAGCTGTGAGACACGAAAGGACAGCTGCAAATCCAAAGCTGAATTATTTTGGTACATTTGGCTTTTCTCTTGTTGTTTATAAGCTTGTAGATTTGTAGTAAGGACAAGCAGAGCTGCAGTGGTATTTTAGCTTTTTACCAAGTGAATGATACACGTTCAGGAGACACTGCAAACCACCAAAAAACAGTAAAAAGTTGGAATTTGGCATTTTTGCTTGAAATGCTAAATGGTTTGCAGAGCTGATGCAACTGAACTGGGCTGAACAGGAGCCATTCTCAGTTTCACAGCCATGGGTGGTGAGGATGCTGAGTGTCAGAGCTGAGCTGAAAATCACCCACTGAGGTCTGATTCATTGTTATTGGGGAACAAACCAGACTCATATCAGTTATCAGTTGGATGGATGTAGAGGTGGTCTCCTTACATTTAACTGTTGTGACAGCAAACACTTGTATTTCTGTTCCCTAACTTGGAAAACATGATATAAAAGTAGCTTCTTTATTTTGCTATTTTAGTTCACCTCAATTCATTCTTCAGAGTGTGGAAGAATATGATTGTAGTTGTAAGTTTTTTTCTTTTTTAAGGAAGTAAAGTAAAACAGAACCTTGTTATGGCAAACCAAGTGTGTATAAAATACTGTAATATTTTCATCCAGCTACAAGATAAAAATAGAAACTTGATGTTTTGGTATCTTTAAATATTTGAAAAGCATCCAAAATTACCATTTATTAAATTGTGAAACAATGAAGCTTTTAATTCTATTCACTCTTACTTGAAGAAACTATTTCTGGCAAGCTCCTTGAGAAAAAAGGATTCCATACAGAGAGTGAATGATTGTAATGACTACATCCCATAATCAGAAATTATCAAGGTGCTCTTGGGTTTCTTTCGTGTGGCTGAATTGCTTTATTATTTCTGCCATTAGTCTTTGTCATTCACTCAGTACCTCAGAGTACAGTAATTGATAAAATATTTTTTTTCCTTCATAATTAGCTCCTTCAAAATTGCTTTCAGGTTTTGTTTTACACTTTTTAGACTCAGGAACATTGTTTTTCTTGGACAGATTTTTTTCAGATTCAGCACTTAGAGTAAAACAAATCTTAAAATATGACTGGTATCACAAAACTGCCAGAACCCAGAGGGACCAGGACATGTAAGGTCTTCTTGTCAGAGGTGCTGAGCACTCAGAACTTCTTATTTTTGTCAGAGCCTGGTTCAGAATCAAATCTTTGGTTTCTGAAGATCGTATGTCAAATACTCTGCTAAAATTGTCATGTAAAGTAAAAAAATGAGTTGTGTCATACAAGTAATAGATCATTTTCTGCAGAACTCAGAATATCCGTGGCAAATGGAGTTTTTCTTCTTCCTCTCTTTTTAAAAAGAAAACAGAACAGTTTTCCTACCATCTCTCCAGTGCTAAAGCTTGAGCCAGTCTATGTGTTTGGAAGTACAGATGAGAAAGTCCTTGTCCTCTGTGACATCTCTCACACGGTTTAATGACTGCAAATCAGAGATGAAATGTGCCCAAACTGCTGGTGTTTAGGGAGATTGAAGTGGTGCTTGAGGCTTTGTGCACATTCTTCCCATCCTAGAAGCACATTGCTATGGCTGGAGAATAATTACATATGGCCATCACATTATCTCATAATTAAGCAATTAAAATATGCTCCTGGCATTCCGTAGGGATTAATGACTGAGCAGAAGTTGCCACAGTTTATTACACAGCCTGGCTGTCAGTCCTCTAGGTTAAGCTTCTGGCCTTGTGTTATTCCTTCTGTCATAATAACCTCTTCTGCTTTGGAAAAGGTGAGGATATTACTCTCTTTTGTAAAAGCCACTTTCTTGGGAGTTTTTTATGGAATCATATACTACCAAAAAGCTACTTCTCTATTGTACCAGGCTTCTCTGAAGAAACAGCACTCATCACAGCTGTGTTGGTTTTCAGTCAGGATTATAATATTAATTAGAGGATTTTTAAATTTTATCCAGGCTCGTTACCCTTTGTTTTGTAGAAGGCTTGTTATCAGAACAAATAAAATAATAAGAAAGGTAATATTTAATTGGTTACCTTTAAAAATATAGCCCAGTGGTCCAGACATCTTTGAGATCCATTCTGTATGAACACAAGCTGGGTAAGAGGAGAAATTCCCTGTGGTAGTCAGGCAGAGGCAGCCTGGATGGGGCACTGCAGGGAGCACACAGTTCTTTGCACATCACATCTTCCTGCACACGCCAATCAACACTCACATCCTGGTCCCAATTAGTCTCAATTAACATAGCTGTGTGGTTGCTAATTTGGTATTAAGTACTGTGAATAATCATTAAATTCCTTACTAGCTCAGTTTCAGGAAACAATGTAAATTTTAAATCATAGAATCAAAAAATCGTTTTGGTTGGAAGTTACCTCTCAGATCATCAAGTCCACTCCTCATCCTAATACTTATTTTCTGAAATTGTCATCCTAGTATTACAGAAAGCAGTATTTTTTTTCTAATTAATGTTTTGTGGATTGAGTGAAGGGGAAACCAGTAGTAGAGGATGCCTCTGGTAGGCAATTTTGAGCGGATGTCTGAATCCATCTCCAAATGGACAAAGGTTTGGTCTGCTCCTCATTTACCACAGAAATGTCTATGTTGTGCTTGGATGACAGTTCTCTAAATATGGAAGAAAAAAACAGTGAAGGCAGAAGGACAGCCTGAATAAAATCCATCAGCACAGTGTGCTGGAGAGTGAAGGAAACTGCTGTTACCTTCAGGCAGGAGAGGATCCCTCAGAGAATGCTAATCCCGATTTTCTTCCTTGTTTTTTCCCTCCAACAGCTACAGGCTTTCTGGTGGCAATTCCCAGTTCACCATCAACCCCTCAACAGGACAGATCATCACCAGTGCTCTCCTGGATCGGGAGGAGAGGGAGAATTACACACTGGTGGTGGTGGCGACCGACGGGGGCTTCCCCAGGGCCCTCTCCAGTTCCACCAGTGTGCTCGTCTCTGTCACTGATGTCAATGACAACCCACCCAAATTCCAGCACCATCCCTATGTCACCCACATCCCATCACCCACCACTTCAGGTAACCTATCACTAGCAGCTCTTGGGATGCTTCAGACTGCATAAACATCTTCATGAAATGCAAAGCTGAGGCAGAAGAAATGTTTGAGACCTCCCCGTGCAGGTTTTGTTCTCTTTGTTCTGCATGGGAATGAGTAATGGCAAGGATCAATATTTCACCTGCAGTTTAGCTTTCTTTTTTTTAACTTTGTTCCTTTTATCCAACATCATTTATTTTCCTGCAGTTAAGTAAACAAGGCACAGTGTAAGTGAGAACCCACTCAAACAAGTGATAAAGTTATTTTGCCAGGTTGGAAAGGCAATGGCCTCCTCTTTCCTCTGAGCCTCCTCCTGCACAGAGATTCTCCTTTTCCACCCTGGTCAGTTCTTACAGCAAACTTTGTCAGCCTCTTCCAAAAAGTCTGCATCAATATCAGATGTTAATGTTGTTGCCTTTCCTTGAGCTAAGTGGTCAAGTAACACAAAATGAAAGCAAAGCTAAGCAGCAACCTTCCTTTTGTGGAAACTACACCCAACTTAAAGTGACCTCACTCAACTGATTGAGTTGCTGTTTAATAAATAAACACACTAGAAATGGGTAAGTCCAAACTGCTAGTATTTTCTGTTTGCAGAATTGGCATAGCACAGGGAAAGGGAGCAGACTGTGAGAATCTGCATGAGGATGGAGATAATTTACTGAAAGATTCTGCTAATTTGAGATTATTTTTTTCCCAAGATTTAAGTTGGACTAATACTGTGACCTCCCTGCTGTCTCAGAACAGTAAAAGGATTTTATATGATCACTGTATTATTACAGATTCACCAAACCTCAGTTTGACTGATTAGCTGTGGAAGTTTTCACAACATGGTGTTTTCAGAGGCATACGTGGATATTTGATGCCTACAGAGAGGATTCCAAGACAAATGGTTTACTAAATGTATTTCCTTTAAAAGAACAAAAATATAGGGCTTATTTCCATGTCTTGGGTTTGCTCTCTAAATTTTAAACAATTGCAAATACTTCTCCTTTTTATGGAAGAATGAATTTGTTTACATTTCTTCCCAGTTTCCAGAACAACCTTATGAAATTATTTTATTATTGCTCTGGTGATTCTTTGTGTATTCTGAGTAGGACATGGTGCCTTTTTGTTGTTCTTTTTGGGGTGTTCCTTTAAATGTGTTTATGAGGAGTACCTATGGCATTAACTGATGTTTTCTGGCAATATATTTTTGGATGAAACTCGTTATAACTAGAAACATACAGAAATCCCAAGCTATGTTTACTCTCTTTTTAACTTAGCAAAAGCTGAGGGATCCGTGCACTTTTTTTTATTTGCAACTTCCTCAGTTGATCATCCACATTTCTTTAAAAGAAAATATTAATCTTTTTCCACAATATTTTGAAAGGCTGTTGGCAATGATGTTATTGGCAGGCATGGCATCCATTACAAGAAAGCAAAAACCCCCAAATTTATGGCAGTCTAATGTAGCATGTGAAATAGCTTTTTAAAAAAAAAAAAAAACAACCCAAACCCTCATAACTTTATGAAAACTTTTGCTATTATTCCATTGACAGGATATCTAGTGTATATTTTGAAATACAGACCTTAATTTTCTTGTTATTTCTGAATTAAGTTTAAAGGGGGAACTCGTATCATAGAACCAGAGAATGGTTTGGGTTGGAATGGACCTAGAGCACCATCCAGTTCCAGTTCCTCTGCCAGGGGCAGGGACTCCTTCCACAAGCCCAGGCTGTGCAAGTCCCATCCAGCCTGGTCTTGAAAGTAATAACAATAATAATTTAATTTCCTAAATTGAAGCAAAAATCTTAATTTTTATTTTTCCTGTTTCTTTTCTCACAAGTGTCCAAATACTATTCATGTCTAAATATTCCTCTCCCTGAGGTAGAAATCATTGCACATGTCAAAGAGTGACACGAAGTATAGTTTTAAGGGGAAGCTGTCAAAGTCATTCCTGCCTGTAAATGATTTTGCCTCGCCAGGCTGAAAACAACATGATTTTTATACAGGAGTGAGTGGGTATTTTCTAAGTTTCAGTGCCAGTAAAACATCAAGAGAATGTTCTGCAAATTGGTTGGACAGTGTCACATTGGAAAGATGTGCCCTGCATGAGATCTCTAAACTCCAGTGCAAAAAACAACCCTGGGCTCTCCTTGCAGAGAGGCAAACACAGGGGGGATGCAAAGAGTGCTCACAGAGTTGAACTAATAGTGAAGCATAAGTTCAAAAGCCCTGAAATACAGTATATTTGAGTTATTGCACTAGTGTGCAAGAGTTGTGTATTTCTGTGTGATTTTACCCCATCCCAGAGGACCAGCATGCTTTTAAAAATGCAGTCCCAATAGTTACTGTCCTCAGAATATTCTTACAGAACCAAAAGCAAGAGGCTGGTGGGGAGCAAGGAGCAGCATCTGGGGAACAGGGAGAAAAGGGGCTGGAAGGGAAGGTGGGTCTGGAAGGTGGATCTCTAAGGGTGCTGCCAAGTCACTTATATAAAAAAAACAAACAACAAAAAAAAGGATAAAAACAAAAAAACAACAGCAAAAAACCCAAACCAAACCAGCAAACCAAACCAAAACCCAGTAAATGATATTAGGTGTATGGCTTTCATAATGTGAATGTTCTAGAAATGGGATACTAGGCTTTCAAAAAGTTGCTTTTCCAGAGGAGATGTGTGTGCAGCCACTGACATCTTTAGATGCTTTTCTCTGAATGCACTCACCACTTCTCAAATGCTTGGGTTTTGGCTTTCTGAAGGTCTCGGGGACTCACAAACTTTAGCAGCTTGTGGGAAAAGCAGTTCACTTTGGGAGCAGTATCAGGAGGGGCACATTGCTCCAGGGCACACTTCCAAGTTAGAAGCTGCCATCAGTTTCCCACAGGTGGTGAGTGTGTTCACTAAAGAACTGCCCTAACTCTGTTCTCCTTTTCAGGCTCCTTTGTGTTTGCTGTGACTGTCACTGATGCAGATGCTGGCTCCAATGCTGAGCTCCACTATTCCCTTGTGGGCAAAAACTCTGAGAAATTCCACATTGATCCCGCCAGGGGAGCGATCCTGGCTGCCAGCTCGCTGGCAGGAGAGTCTGAAGTCACCATTTCTGTCCATGTGAGGGACGGCGGTCGGTACCCCAAGACAGACTCTACGACTGTCACCGTCAGGTTTGTGAACAGAGCAGAATTCCCTCAGGTTGAGGCAGAACAGGAAACCTTCACGTTCCCTGAAAACCAAGCGGTCGGCACGCTCGTCACCACTGTCTCCGGATCCTCAGCCAGAGGAGGCTCCTTGTCTTACTACATCGCCAGTGGGAACCTGGGCAGCACTTTCCTCGTTGACCAGGTGACAGGACAGCTTTCTGTGGGTCGGGCTTTGGATTATGAAGCCATCCAGAAATACGTGGTTTGGGTTGAGGCCAGAGATACGGGCTTCCCTCCCTTTTCCTCTTATAAGAAACTGGAAGTAACGGTGGTAGATGTCAATGATAACAGACCAGAGTTTGAGCAAGATCCCTTCATTGCAGAGGTAGTGGAGAACCTGTCCCCACGGAAGATACTGACAGTGGCTGCTGTTGACAGGGACAGTGGTCTGAATGGGCAGCTAAACTATGAAATAATCGAGGGGAATACGGAAAACAGCTTCAGCATCAATCGAGCCACCGGTGAGATCAGAAGTGTGAGGCCCTTGGACAGGGAGAAATTGTCTCGATACGTACTAACCATAAAAGCATCAGACAAAGGCACGCCCCTCCAGAGCACAACTGTCAAGGTTCTGATTAATATTTTGGATGAAAACGACAACGCTCCGAGGTTCTCACAGATATTCAGTGCCTCCGTGCCTGAGAACGCACCTCTGGGCTTCACCGTCACCCGGGTCACCACGTCAGATGAGGACATCGGGGTGAACGCGGTCAGCAGGTACTCCATAAGAGACACCAGTCTGCCCTTTTCCATAAATCCCAGCACCGGGGACATCACCATCAGCAGACCACTGAACAGGGAGGACACAGACCGCTACAGAATCAGGGTCTCAGCCCACGACTCCGGGTGGACCGTGAGCACAGATGTCACCATATTTGTCACGGATGTCAACGACAATGCCCCGCGGTTTACAAAGCCATCTTACTACCTGGAGTGTCCCGAGCTTCCTGGCATTGGGTTAAAGGCCACGCAGGTTTCAGCCACCGATCCCGATGAAGGGTCAAACGGCCAAGTCTTCTACTTCATAAAATCCCAGTCTGAGTTCTTCCGGATTAACGCGACCACTGGGGAGATTTTCAACAAGCAGTACTTAAGGTACCAGAACTCCAGTGGTTCCAGCAATGTCAACATTAACAGACACAGCTTCATCGTTACCTCCTCAGACCGAGGCAGCCCTCCCTTAATGAGTGAGACAACTGTCACCATTAACATAGTAGACAGCAATGACAACGCGCCGCTGTTCCTCGCTGATAAGTATTTCACTCCTGTTACCAAGAACGTGAGGGTTGGCACAAACTTAATTAAAGTGACCGCGGTGGATGACAAAGACTTTGGCTTGAATTCTGAAGTGGAGTACTTTATCTCTGATGAAGGCAAAACTAATAAATTCAGACTGGACAGGAGCACAGGCTGGATTTCTGTGTCATCTTCACTGATGGCTGATCTGAACAGGAACTTTCTGTTCGTGGTGAAAGCAAAGGATAAGGGTAATCCTCCGCTCTCATCTGAGGTAACTGTTGAAATAGTTGTGACAGAGGAAAATTACCACACACCTGAGTTTTCTCAAAACCGTATGAGCATTACTGTCCCAGAGAGTCACCCTGTGGGAACGGTGGTCAGGACGGTTTCAGCCCGGGACAGAGATGCTGCTATGAATGGTTTGATAAGATACAATATTTCCTCTGGAAACGAGGCTGGTCTCTTTGCTATCAATGCAACTACTGGTACACTGACACTATCAAAACCACTTGATTTTGAGTTACACCAAAAGCATGAGCTCGTTGTCACTGCGACAGATGGCGGGTGGGTGCCCAGAACAGGCTATTGCAGTGTCACTGTTCATGTCATTGATGTGAATGATAACTCTCCAGCATTCAGCCCTGAGGACTACTTTCCAAATGTGTTAGAAAATGCCCCCAGTGGGACAACTGTTATTCGTTTAAATGCCACTGATGCTGACTCTGGTCCTAATGCCGTGATTGCCTATGCTATTCAGTCCTCAGACAGTGACCTTTTTGTCATTGACCCCAATACAGGAACCATCACCACCCAGGGATTTTTAGATTATGAAACAAAGCAAAGTTACCATTTAACAGTAAAGGCTTTTAACGTTCCAGATGAAGAGAGGTGCAGCTTTGCTAGTGTCAACATCCAGTTAGAAGGGACAAATGAGTATGTGCCTCGTTTTGTGTCCAAGCTTTATTATTTTGAGGTTTCTGAGGCAGCCTCCAAAGGTACCGTTGTAGGTGAAGTTTTTGCAAGTGATCGTGATATGGGAGCTGATGGAGAAGTCCAGTACCTTATCTTTGGCAACAGCAGGAAGAAGGGTTTCCAGATAGATGAAAAAAGTGGCCAGATATATGTTTCGGGACTTCTAGACAGAGAAAAAGAAGAACGAATCTCTTTGAAAGTCCTTGCAAAAAATTTTGGGAGCATCCGTGGTGCAGACATAGATGAAGTTACTGTTAACATCACTGTCCTGGATGCCAACGATCCCCCCATTTTTACCTTGGGCACCTACAACGTACGGATCAGCGAGGGTGTTCCTCCAGGCACCCACGTCACTTTTGTGAGCGCCTTTGACTCAGATTCTGTCCCCAGCTGGAGCAGGTTTTCCTATTTCATCGGCTCCGGCAATGACAACGGTGCCTTTTCCATCAACCCACAGACAGGACAGGTGACAGTCACCACGGAGCTGGACCGGGAAACGTTGCCTGTCTACAACCTGTCTCTGCTGGCCATTGATTCAGGAACACCCTCTGCCACGGGAAGCGCCTCTTTGTTGGTAACTCTGGAAGACATCAACGACAACGGCCCTACCTTGTCCTCCAGCCAAGGAGAAGTCATGGAGAACAACCGTGCGGGGACTCTCGTGATGACACTTCAGTCATCAGACCCCGATCTCCCTCCCAACCAAGGTCCTTTCACCTATTACTTGCTCAGCACTGGCCCCGCAACCAGCTACTTCAGCCTGAGCACCACCGGAGTGCTGACAACCACCAGGGAGATCGACAGGGAGCAGATCAGCGACTTCTACCTGTCAGTGATCACAAGAGACTCCGGTGTTCCTCAGATGTCTTCCACGGGAACTGTGCATATCAAGGTGATCGACCAAAACGACAACCCCTCTCAGCCCAGAGCAGTAGAAATCTTTGTTCACTATTATGGCAACCTCTTCCCAGGTGGGATTCTGGGCAACGTAAAGCCGCAGGATCCGGATGTGCTAGACAGCTTCCAGTGCTCCCTCACCTCAGGAGTCACCAGCCTCTTCAGCATTCCCGCGGGTACCTGTGAGCTGCACTCCCAGGCGAGGTCCACGGACGGGACGTTTGACCTGTCTGTCCTCAGCAGTGACGGGCTGCACGGCGCCGTCACCAGCAGCGTCCGCGTTTTCTTCACCGGCTTCGGCAACGCCACCATCGCCAACAGCATCCTCCTGCGCCTCAGCACCCACAGCCTGAGGGATTTCCTGACAAACCACTACCTCCACTTCCTGCGCATCGCCAGCTCCCAGCTGACGGGCCTGGGCACCTCCATCCAGCTCTATGGCCTGCACGAGGAGAGCAACCACACCTTCCTGATGGCGGCCATCAAGCGCGGCAACAACCAGCACGTCAACCCCAGCGGCGTCGCCACCTTCTTCGAGAGCATCAAGGACGTCCTCTTCCGGCAGAGCGGGGTGCGGGTCGAGGCTGTGGATCACGACTGGTGCCTGCAGAGCCCCTGCCAGAACGGAGGGAGCTGCCTGAGGAGGTTGGCGGTGAGCCCTGCCCTGAAGAGCCACCAGAGCACCCCCGTCATCATCGTGGCCAACGAGCCCCTCCGGCCATTTGTGTGCAGGTGCCTGCCGGGCTACGATGGGAGCCTCTGCCAGACGGACATCGACGAGTGCCTGCCTTCCCCCTGCCACAACGCTGGGACGTGCCACAACTTGGTGGGAGGCTTCTCCTGCAGTTGTCCAGAAGGCTTCACCGGCATGGCCTGCGAGAGGGACGTCAACGAGTGCCTTTCCCACCCATGCAAAAATGGAGCTGCCTGCCAGAACTTCCCAGGAAGCTTCAGCTGCCTTTGTAAAACTGGCTACACAGGTACGCTTCTCCTCCTTACCTCTTAGGGTCCAGAAGAGAAGAAAAGAGGGCAGAAATGTGCCTTTTTGGTACATTTCATCATCTTGTGTGGAGTGAGGTGGGTGTTGGTCTCTTCTCCCAAGCAGCAGGCCATAGGATGAGAGGAAATGGACCCAAGTTGCACCAGGGGAGGTTTAGGCTGGATAAAAGGAGACATTTCTGCACTGGCAGGGTTGTCAGGCACTGGAACTGGCTGCCCAGGGAAGTGGTGGAGTCACCATCTCTGGAGATACTTAAAGGATCTATAGATGTGGTGCTGAGGGACATGGTTTAGTGGTGGGCTTGGCAGTGCTGGGTTAATGGTTGGACTTGATGAAGTTAGAGGTCTTTTCCAAGCAAAACAATTCCAAGAGTCTATAATATAAGCATCCACAGCAGATGAAGGGGTCAAGCAAAATGAGGTATTTGTAGTTATGAAACACAGAAGACCAGGTGCCCACAGTATTGTTTCATTTTAGCTCTGTCTTCAGGCAAATCTCACTTACCTGATTTTTGTCAGAACAGAAAAATTTTTACCAGAGCTATTTTAATTTATTAAATATGTAGAAGCCATTCCCAGTGCTGAAGTATGATTTCTTTTCTGTTCTTGTTATTGTTACACATACTGTGGTAGCATTTCAAGCCTGCTAGGAGTGTGCCAAGCAAGAAAATTGCCCTCTGCCCCAAATTGCTTACAGTCATACAAGACAGAAAACAGATGAAGGGGATGGGAAAAACCAGAGTTTGGACAAAATGACCAAGCGTGTCTGTTCTGTATTTTCTGTATTTTGTTCCTTTGTTGTTCATTTTTTTTATTAACAGCAATGTCTGCAGTGTTCCTACCTCTCCTGAGTATTCGTTCCTCTAATACTTATTACACACTCAAACATAGCAGCATTTTATCCCCAGCGAAGCAGGCTGATGGTTACTTCTGCTACCAGGCTGATATTGAAGGAAGGTCAGAAGAGGGTTGATTGTTCTTCTGTTTTTTTGTTTTTTTCTTAAACCCCATTATCACAGGAGATGTGGTACACATTGCAAAGAAAAAGGCTATTCAGTTTCAAAATAAAGGTTTAACTTCCTCATGAAAGGCTCCAGCAGAGGATCCATACTCAGTGTTGAAGGTTTGTTGGTGTAAGGGACACTGATGTGAGCTTTGGGGTGAACCTCACAGATTCACAGCTGAGCCTCGGGTGAAGAGCAATTATTGTTAATTGCCAAGCAGTTCTAATTAAGTTACTGATCCAGGATTTTATTCCATATTGTATTAGTATACATAATTATTTCGCCAGGAGTATGGCAAAGTAATTCTAGGGCATCTCTGATTATGTGGACATATGTTTGCTGGTGCAGCAAAGCCAAACCCTTCATTAGCTCTATCAGCATGCTGTAGTGTGTGCCTCTAGTCTATAATTTGAAACATTAAAGAAACATCTGGATATTTTTTTCTAGTATTCAGGCTCATATCTTACTGTCCAACCCTTATGTCAGCTAGAAGTGAAGGTCTACATGTGAAAAGCTTGAAAAAAGTCCTTTAACTAAGAAAAAGTGATGAGAGACTCTTGCAGTTCAAAGTGTTGGATTTCTTTCATGCCATGAATTCAACGTGGCATCTGATACGAGCTTTCTTAAACTCCCTGTCAACACACATCACTGTAAAATACACTACCACTGAGGCAGACGTTTCTATTTGGGAGTCAGATCTTTTAAAATCAGTTAGCCATTGCAGAATCAAGAATTATTTAAGTGTCTGGAGATTAATTGATTAAGACAGAAACCAAATGTCACCAAAGTACATAATTAAAAGCCAAACTATCTTTGGAATTGACTCTCAGCAGAGCTTATTGGGTAAGATCACAGTTACTATTCAGTGCCCTTAGACACTTCGTGTCTGCAAAAGCAGATTTGAAATATTGTAAATTTAATATTCAGTAGGTTCTGCAAACACATGTTAGAATACAGATTGTTAGAGAATGCTTGACATAGAGACTATTATGTCACAATTATACTGCCAAGAAGGAGACCACAGCTGCTTGCTCATTTAATCCTGATGCATATGTGATTAAATAGAGCCATAGTGAATGTAAAAATGAAGCCTGAAACTGTTTCTTTATGAACATAAACCTTGAGTGCCTTAGCAAAACAAAACCAAAAAAAAAAAAGACAACCAAAATAGTGCATTTCTAACTCAGTCGACCATACACATAGTTTTGTGCTTCTCTTGGAATGAAAATGCAGTCCCATAATTGAATTTGCATGCTTGGTAAAAAAATAATATTTACACAATACTGTGTACAAGTAGAAATCAGTGTTTTCTGAGACAGAGTCTCTGTTCACCATAAATTAGAGTACATGAGCTATAGACCTTTATAATGATCTACCTGAAAACTGAGTCTTGCTTTCCCTTGATTTATTATGTTTTGTCAGCTGCATTTCACTTCATTATACTGCAAAGGTAATGCAGCTCTTTTCACTGAATAGGATTATAAAGGCTGATTACCTCAGTGCAGCATCATTAAGGCTGAAACAATCTGTTATAATTACATCTCTTAATGATGATCAGGTTTTGTTTTGAAAATAATCACTTTGTGGAGGGAATATACGTTGTGATTTACAGTAGTTGTCTGCCCTCCCTTTGAACCCTTCATATCCTGTTTTCCAGGACTCATTAAGATGAAGGAATGTAGGTTTGTGAAATTGTTTCAACTGCAAGATGAAAAAATATTAGAACTTTGAAAGATGGACACGGGAGAACCACAAGAACTAAAACTCTCGAATCAGCTGAAATCTAACCCAAAAGCATTCAGCTGCTATCTGTTCCTGTTACATTTTTCAATTAAAAAATATAATTAGGAAGTTAGATTTTTGCATAACCCCCTGTGTGTGATATCATCAGCTTGAGGTGATGACTGCTGAATGCTGTCTGGTATCAATTATCCAGCATTTTTCTCATGGTCTTCAGAAAAAAGATCTTTCTGACACAGAAATGAATACACAGATTATTGATATTTCAGCTGACAGGAGGTCTTTACTAAACTTACTGGGGTGGCTCTGGTTTGGAGTTTCCTTGGGTCCCAAAACACTGGCTGAGAAGTTCCCTTCCCCTTCATAGAATCATAGAATCGACTGGGTTGGAAGGGACCTCAGAGATCATCAAGTCCAACCCTTGCTGGATTTAATAAGTTTCTACTCTTTTGGTCCTTAAACTGTTTACATTATTTCTTTATTTTTCAGTTTCTAAATCTCATCATCTCTTTGGCAGGCTTTTCTAATCATCTTGCTTTACCAGAGCAATTTATTAAAAATGGAACATCCATAGTGATAAACTAGAGAAGCATTCCTGAATTATACTTTTGCCCTGCTGCTATCTGGCTGAGGGAGTCTTGTTTTCCAGAGTAAGCATGCTTAAATGCATTTGAAGAGGAAAATAAGCTTCATAAACATCATTATTTCAAGTGTAAATAGAAACATTTTCCCTCATTCTTTGGAACTTAAGTGAACGGTGAAAAAATAGCTGAAATTTCTTCTTCGTTTTAAATAAATATTAGTTTTAATAGCTCTGATGGATTGTCAGATCAGAGTATTTGTCTTCTCCTGTGTCAAAACAGTTGGGTTAAAGCAAACACACTTTTATTAGTTTCATGAATTATTCAAACAATTGTTAAATATGAAGATGATGTTGTTACTCACTGGTTAAAACATACACAGCTAAAATAAACAGCAATATTCTGATGCTGACTCAGCAAATATGCCAGCTTTAATGCTAGCTGAGAAAAAGAAGTGTTAGCTTGAATAGAAAAAACCTGAGCAAGTCTTATTAACTATACTCAATTTTTGTGAAAACTAAGAAAGAACTTTGAGCTGTTTTAAGCATCACTGCATGTCCTTGGTAGCTCAAGGATCTATGCCATCATTTTAAAATAAAGAAAACAGGAAAATCTAACATTAAAAAGTTAGCTCATCATTCAGTCATGGCCATTAGAGAATAAAATAGAAATAAATATTCCCAAAGCAAAATTAGATGACACTGGAAACGTTCCCTGGATTCCTGGTGAATCCCCAGGTTGGGTATTAGCCACAGGAATCCTCAGCTCTCCGTGCCCATTCTGCTCCCACACGGAGGGCTGCTGCTCACAGGACAGAACTGCCTGCAGATTTCCTTACTTTAAGCAGAAAATGGTGAAATTCTGAAAAAGCTGATGGAGTCAGTACAGCCCAGTCCTGGTTTTCTGCAGTTTCAGGGAGCCACACATCCTGCAGTGCTGTCATGGGTTCTGTAGGAATTCTATGTGGCACATAAGAATGGACACCCTCTGTGCAGGCTCATGCAGCTCTTTTACCCTTAACATCTGTTTATATGGTGTGAGGAATAAGACAATTACCACTGTTACAAGCAGCATTAAGGCAGTCTTAGCCTTTGCTATGTATAGATACCCTGGGCTAGATGCAGTTCAAGGAGAGGTCTGGAAGAACGTGCCTGATTTTGCCAATTATTGCAGAGAAACATGAGGGACAAAGATGGAGGTATTTAAAAGATGTCTGGATGTGGTGCTTAGGGACATGGCTTAGTGGTGGACTTGGCAGCTCTGGGTTAAAGGCTGGACTTGATGATCTTAAAGATCTTTTCCAACCCAAATGATGCTCTGAAGTTCTGAAGAGCAGGCAGGGAAGGCAGGTACCAGAAGTGGTGTAGAGTGGAAGTGTTGCTAAAATGATAAAAGCCCAGCCATGAAAAACTTAGAAGTGAAGACCAAAACTTCTGTGGTTAATGGTTCCATTCAAATAGAATTTTAGCTTTGTACAGAGAATCCCCTTGTCAGCATATGGCATCTGTTAAAATCTTCACTTTTCCTCTTGGTTCTTTTCCTTGTTGAAAAAATTTATGTGATTTCAGTTTATTCTCTGGTGAATAATATTTACCACACATGACAATGTCTGCTTAGAAAAGGACTGTATCTAGGGCAACTTGCTTTAGCTCCAGAGGGGAGTCAGGAAGGAGGTTGTAATTGATGAGGAAAAATAAGGAAAATCATATAATGTACAATAGCAGCCTGTGTTCAGCAGCAGGCTGTGTTCCTGCAGGATCCAGCAAGGGCTGTCTGTATCTCCTGCACACTAATGAGTGCATTGGATTCAATAAGGGAGAAAAAATTATTTCTTTTTTGTTAGCTCATCTCCTTTCATTTCATAGTCTCTCTTGTGGGGACACCAGTTAATTAAAAAAAATAATTAAAACCAACCCACCAATACCTATACGAGATTATAACAAAGTTGAGACATTTGAAGATGAAAGCTGATTTCTCTGGACCATGTATCCTGTGTGTGCCCATGCTGGGAGCAGTCTCTCTGTGTCCTCTCCCCATCCTCCAGCCACAGCTTCTCCCTGGTCCCTCCTGGCCGTGCCCTCAGCATCACTCACCAGCTCCTTCCCTGCCCACCAGCATGATTACTGATTATTGATGGCACCACCAGCATGGCTTGGGTATTCACCTGCATACTCTGACCTGGAAATTCCTTTTATTCCCTATCCACAGGGAAAACGTGTGACTCCACTGTCAATTACTGTGAGTGCAACCCCTGCTTCAACGGAGGATCCTGCCAAAGCGGGGTGGAGGGCTACTACTGCCACTGCCCCTTTGGTGAGTGCCTCTCTCCCTTCATCTTCCTCCCTCTCCTGCCTCACAGCAGACACTTTCAGCAGCTTTTAGCAGGGCTGAAGGGGTAAGATCCATCCCTACCTGAAGGGGTAAAAATCCATCCTTCTTCTTGCACCCTGCACGCTTACAAGGTGCGAGGAAGTTGCTGTAGTGTTAAGTTAGAGAAGGAGACTTTGGGATGATAGTGAGTGGAGAGGGCTTGGTTTTCTTTGGAGAGATTTGCATGATTTGTTCAATATCTGTAGAGCAAGAACTCAGCACCCACGTTTTTCTGTAAGCAACAACAGTAGATATTGGCACTTTTATATTTAGGAAACCTGACCGAATCAAGCAGCTTTGTTAGCCCACAGCTATCCTTGCCCATTCAGTTCTTATGTATTACTAAAGTTCTGAGTTCCAAAACCAGAGGTCAGTTCTGAGAATCAGAAAAGCATGTAGTACTGCCAAAATAGTTTAGTAATTATTGGAATTTAATTATCCCAAATTTGGTTTGGTGAATAAACCCAATAAAGGCATTAAACAACACAGATGCTCTGGTGTTTCATGATATAATTGCAGCAATATGAGTTCTGAATGCAGATTAATCCAGGATTTTCATTGTTCATATAAAAAAAATATGAAAGTGAATGCAAAATATTAATCAAGAAAGAGAGAAACCTGCAAAACTATCTGCAGTGTTTAAGGCTGCTGAAAACCCCCACACATAAATATCATTCTTTATTCAGATTTGTTACTACCCCTGAACATGGTTTTCTCCTAGCATGAGGATTAACTTCTGGTTTCTTTCCTCTGTTTTGCATTTCTGCAGTTTTATTAATTTCCTGTATGGTCACATTCCATTGTAAATGTAACTAATATTTATAAATTAAGCTTTTCTCGTTGCCACTGCAGTTTAAAAAGAAAAACAGAGGCAAATTATTTGACAGAGACCTGAAAATAAAAATTTAGAATGCACCAAAATATTCAGGTCAGTAAAAACACTGAGCAGGCATAATGTTTTAATCATATGTCTGTTTGTATCATAAGTATAAAAAATGAACTAATCAACTACTGATTGAGAAAACAGCTCAGATAACATCTACAAAGGGAAAAATAAGCTCAAGCTGGAAATTTATTTCCATAACTGGATTAACAAATGCCTGATTATAATTAACAGCAACCATATTTGACATAGCTGTCAAATTCAGGTTTTTTTTGTCTTCTAAAGAAATGGTAGAGCTCAAAGAGATGTACTTCATTTTTCAATAGATGTAGCTGTCATTAGTAACTAAATTTTTAAGTTTAAATATATATAAATATATATTTCAACACGCACTTGTGTGATAATAGGTTTCTTCTGCTCACATTGCATGTTTTTAATCACCCATGGGAGGTTTCCAGAAGAGCCCACGTGCCATAGCCATGGCTGGAGCACAGCAGAACTTTGTTCCTGGGAGAGCCATCAGTGAGGGGAAGAAATAACTAATGCCAGATTATCTGTTTTATTGTGCAGGTGTTTTTGGGAATCATTGTGAGCTGAACAGTTATGGCTTCGAGGAGCTGTCCTACATGGAGTTTCCCAGTCTGGATCCCAACAATAATTACATCTATATAAAGTTTGCCTCTATCCAAAGCAATGCCTTACTGCTGTACAACCACGACAACCAGACCGGAGAGGGAGCAGAATTCCTGGCCCTGGAGATAGCAGGAGAGAGGCTGAGGTTCTCCTACAACCTTGGCAGTGGCACCTACAGACTCAGCACAGCTAAGAAGGTGTCTGATGGGCAGTTTCACACAGTCATAGCCCGGAGGGCTGGAATGGTAAGGAATGCTGGGCTGAGGATTGGAGATGAGTTGAGCCAAGTCACTTTGGCTGCCACACGAACATAAAATTAGCAACGTTGTGTTTGCTTGCTGAACCTCCAACTTTGGGAAAAAACTCGCTCGTTTCTGTCTCACTCCAACTGACTCAAAGACCTAGAGTGGTTTGATTAGAATCGTGATGATAAAGAGTGATTAAAAAAACATGTGCAGTGCCCCACTCTGCTCTAAGTGTGAAAAATGAGAACCCAGAATCATTAATGAAATACATTACTACAGATGAGGCTAATTAACTGATGCAGAGTACAGGGGTGACTATCAGGGGAGGCTAATTAACCACAGTATCTACAAAAAGTCTCAAAATAATTTTTCTGAACTTTTGGAAAATAGAAACAGACAAACCTAGAATTCCAGGCATCCCTCACCTCCTTGAGATTTTACCAGTCTCATCAGACTGGAAGCCTGGCTTTCCTTTGTAGCACACATGTGAAAATGGCAAAGGTGCTACATCAAGAGGGTTTTTTTGTGGGAAAGGGTGAGAGTTGTTTTTCTTTCTGTCCCCCAGAAAGCATCTGAGGGGAGGAATTCTGCCAGAAACTGGACTGGGACAACTGATTGCCATATACCTGGTACTCTGACCCCTCTCCCACCTTCATTTTTCTTCCAGTAAATGCTTTCTGTTTCTCCTCTGTCATTTTTTGACAATATTTCCAAAGCAGAACATGAACCAAATGCTCTTTGAGTTCCAGCCAAGCTTTTTGACTCCACAGTGTTTGACTTAGAAATGAAAGCACATCTATTTGCCATCAGTAATCAGTAACTATTGCCCTACAGCTCCCTGCTCAGACAGAAATGGCCAGTCTGCAGAATCCCCTACTCTTCCCATGTTTGAAATTAAAGTCATATAAGAATAATATATGGTTGGAGCTCCACGTTTTGTTTTATATATTCCAAGCCAGAAGTGATGTAAAGAACAAAGGAATAAACTGTACTGCCCTGAGTCTATGCAGAGGCAGTGCTGCTAGACACAGCCCTTCAGGGATCCTGAGCTGCAGGGCCAGGATGTCCTTAGGCACAAATGTCCCCAGAGCAGCAGAGGGATGTGTTACCTTGTGGTTTGGGGTTCTTTGGAGGACAAGGGTTGTCTCCTGACCTCCCTAAATGATGTTTTCCTCTTCTCTCCCAGAGATTCTTGAGCCTGTAACCTCATTTTAGCTGCGTAGCATGAGCCCTGATTTCTCCATTTATTGAAGGAGTGGGTGGCTTAGTCCTCAGCTGGATCTGCAGATCCATTGGTGTGTGTTAGGAGTTAAATATCCAAATTAGATGGAGGATAATTGTGATGTTGAGTAATGACTCTGTATTAGCCTGCCTTAATATCAGACCCTTACTGATCTGCATCACAGTTTCTGAATGTTAAAGCCCCCAAAGGTGCACCTAAAACCAGGAAAGGCACCAGGCTTCCATTTTAGCTCCTAAATTAGTGTGATATTTCTTTCAGTTAAGATGCAAATGGGTAAGTATAGGAGCACACATTAAAAATGACACCAAATAAATGAAACACACTAAATTAGAAAACAGAGCAGGAAAATGTTTTACTTGTAGATGTGCCAGAGGGCTAAGCTACAGAAGAGATAGCAAAAAAAAAGAAAAAAAAAAGAACTATTAACAGAAAATTTGGTGTGAATGGTTCAAGCTGAAAGCAAACATCTATGAAACCTGTAGCTTTGTGGGATTTTTATTATTTTGTTTTTAATGTGTAAACTCAGTAGTGTCAGCTGTTTACAAACATGGTATGTGAAAGAATCGCTTTTGTCTTAGATATTTATGCTGAAGGAAAAACACCTCCCAGGTGTCCCAAACTGTATAAAATAGCCTTCCTTCAGGATTCCAAATCTGTCATTTCCTACAGCACAGTGGGATTTTATCGGAAACTGGTAAAATCATTAAGTTGTCAGTCCTGAGCTATTGCAGAGTGACAGGATAGAAAGTCTCCTAATGCAGCAAGGTAACCGTAGAGTAATGCTGAAGGAACAAGCAGGAACATTTGACTAACATTAGAAAATAAATTGTATGAAGTCTGCTCCAAGTAAAATATATTCTCAGATGTCGAGCCCCTCAGCTGGGGCTGCTGCTCAGCTTTCCCAGAGCAGAGCAGGGTGGGTTAGGGGGAAGATTACACTGATTGAGCTAAGAACAAAAAAACACAATTCTGGTTTTTGTTGTTGATATTCTAGAGGAAAATATGCACGTGTGTGATGGTGTGCAGACCCACCAGCTGACTGTTCTTGCTATGAATTGTTTCATTTCTACAGGGCTCTAATCTGCTTTGGAACTGCAGAATGACTTTTCTGGGGAGAAGCAGGTTTTGCTTATTGTGTATGGAGAGAAATTCAAGATAAGTTTTCATTAAAAATAGCAAATTGAACAATTCAGGCATCTGCAGGGCATGATGTAGGGCTCAGAGCTATGGATTTATTTGGTCAATACAACGTGTCAGCTCACACTGTGTGCTTGGAAATAGCAGGGACAATCTGTGGGGATTTCAGCAAGATGTTTTTAGTGAACTTAGTGGCAGACAGGAAAAAAAAAGAACTATTGCAGAGTAATGACATACTGATAGCTGTTGCTGTTTGCTCAGCTCCTGTAGAGTAACTTAAAATATAAAATGAGTCATTTTAAAAAGTAAAGTTGGATCTAAATTTGCTGTAAAACTGTCCCACACATCCTGTTGAAACCTAAGAAGTTGATACGGACAATTTGGAGATTGCTTTTGTGAAAATTGGTGACAAGGAATAACTAACCTTCAGGGCTGGATTTTTTTTTTCAGTGCATCTGTTATTAATAAATTGCTGTGGTGAAAATTCTTTGCTAAATAAGGAATAAAATTAAAAACCCCTTTTAAATCATCAGGAATTATTTCATGATTTTAGTGAAAGCTTTGATTAGACTTTTAGTGATCACAAAATAAAGTGCCATGTTTCCCTTTGCTGTAAATGGCTGAGATAGGTTACGAGGCAACCTGGTTGTCTGGGGCTTGGTGGCTTGGAGGTGATAATGAAGTTGAAGCCAGCTCTAAGAGCTGGTGATGCCTGGTACTTCCCTGAGCTTCAGCCTGGACCCCTTGTAGGTACCCACATACTCAACAGCCTGCCCAGGGAAGTGGTTGGGGTGACCCAACCATCCCTGGAGGTATTTAAAAGATGTGTGTGTGTGGTGCTGGGTTCACAGTTGGACTTGATGATCTTAAAGGTGTTTTCCAATCAAAATTATTCTTTTATTGTGTGTTTCACCACTATCAACACAGGACAAACATCCCTCACGACCTACAAGCCTAAGAGGTGACTTAATCATGTCCACTTGGTTATTCTTTGAGTATTTTTGATTGGTTGATTGTTGTTTTTAACTAGTCATCCCAGTGCTTTTACTCCCAGCTTTTGCAATCTGCTTTTTATCAAACTCAGGCAGTGTGTGGAATGTCACAGCCAAGCCCCTGGCATTTGGAGGGAGCAGCACTCTGATCAGATCAGGAGCAGGAGTTGGTGCGAGCCAAAATAACTGCAACTTGAAGAAGGAAAAAAAAAACAAGCATGAAAGAAACCCTACCCAAATCTGAAAACTTTGTGTTTCACTGATTCTCCTCTGCATGAAGCAGACAATGAGCTCATTCTCTGTTAGTGCCCACGTCTCAGCATTCACTGTGTTGCCACAGACCAGAGTTGTTCAGTGGCTCTGATGAACCCTGAGATCCTGACTGACACAGTAATTCCCATTCTAGTTGATTCTTTCATGTAATATATTTAATCATGGATATTTCATGTGGTTGGGGACTACAGTCTTGTACTGATCAGCATATCTGTGGATGGCTTTTGCAGGCAGCTTCCCTGACAGTGGATTCCTGCTCTGAGGACCAGGAGCCAGGCTACTGCACAGTTAGCAATGTTGCTGTTTCTACTGACTGGTAAATAAATATTCACTTTGTGGGTTGCTTTTTTTTTTTTTTTCCCCAGTAAAATAAAAAATAAATCACCCTCTAAAGCCAAAGGAATTTGGGGGAATGGTTACATGCCCTTTGCCCAGCCTTAAGCAAGGAATAGGCACCTCATCTGCACTCCTTCAGAGGCTCCCAAGTGTCTTTCTTCTGTCTTTCCAGAAGCAAATTACATTTTCTACATGTATGGCTACTTTCTAATTCAGGCAACACTTCTGCATGGAGTTTATCTGGGACAAGAAGTTGACTCAGAAACCCTCAACTCTTGGCTCTGTCTCTGTCCCCAGGATCTGGTGGCACACAAGAGCTGTATGGCCATGGGTGGTCTGGATTCTGGGTAAACTGGTGTAAAACTTATTGCCTAATACCATGAGATTTCAGATCTAGAGTTCTCAGATCAGCATATCAGGTGCTCATCATTACTGACACTGTAAATCAAAGCATAGATTGTGTTACACAGCACTTCTCTTTCATCAGATTGATGTCCTGCAGCATTTAGTGCTACAGATCTGTAGCAACTTTTACATCTTGAATCATATTTATCTTCCCATAGTCAGGCTCAAACTCAAAATACTCTTACACCAGCAGCCCCTGTATCTCACTCCAGTGTTCAGCTTTGGGCTCTGCTTTAGTGTCACTTATTTATTTATTTAAGCTGCACTTCTCATTTCTGTAAAGGTGTAAAAAATGGCATCACCTGATTGCTGCTTTATTTATTTAAAAAAATAAATATTTGGAGTAATTACTTTGACAATGTTTCCAGTAATTTCCGTATCTCATCTTCTACAGTTTTTTATTTCTTAAACATTGGCCAGTACAGAGAACAAATCTTTCTTTTGCATCTTTAGAGCCTCTTTGGAGCTATCAATAACTTTAATCCCCGTCACTTTGACTAATTTCTTGCAATAAACATGATCATATTTCCTGTCACACGGAGTTTCCTTGCCAGCAAAGATGTTACATCTTTGTAAAATAGTGAATCCATCTTCCAGCTACTTAAATACCATCTACAGTTTTAATTATTTAAATGATAATTGATTAAAAAAACCTTATTCATTATGATTCCAAGCATGCTGCTCAGTCAAGTCAATTTGGTAGTTGCCATTTTTTATTCTTTCTCTTTTGTGCCATAACAAATAGAAAGTCATTATCTCTGCCCTGAAGAGCCTAGAGTTCAATATATCATGAAATAACTGAGTGTGAGTTTGTAACTGTGAGTTCTCTCCCTCTTCCCTTCTAAATGGAAAACACAGATCTGGAAGAGGCATTTTGGCTGATTATTGCAGTTTCTGTGTTGTCATTGCTACCTTAATGTCCAATACTGACAAATTATTTTTCTGACTTTACTTGTAGGACTCTGGATGTGCAACCAAACCGAGTCACAGTTGGTGGCATCAGGTCTGTAGAGCCCATCCTTCAGAGGAGAGGACAGGTGGAAAGCCATGATTTTGTGGGCTGTATCATGGAGTTTGCAGTCAATGGACGTCCCCTGGAGCCCAGCCAGGCTCTGGCAGCTCAAGGAATCCTAGATCAGTATGTCTGCTATATATGGTATCATCTGGACGTGTTTACAGTAGAGGAAGCTCTCAGGAAAGTCAGATGGTATTTCATTCAGGCAGCTTCAGATAGTTCTCATTAAAAAAAAAAAAAATTAAAGGACTGTAGAATTTATTTTAAAGTGCAAAAAAACGCAGGAAGAAAGTGAATTTTTATGAAAGGTTCACAGCAGATTTACAGAAGCTTCAAAAAAGCAACACCTTCACATTTCTGGTGCCAGTTGTTATGAATGCTGCTTTGCAGGCTGAAGTAGAGTACCCTCTTACTGGGTTTCTTTGTAAATACCACCTGGGTTTGGCTGTACTCATACAGTTTGCTAATCCTCTGCTCCATTTTATTTCTTTTTAATCATGTCTGTTCTGTCACTTTGCCTCTGTAGTATCACTGAGGTTCCCTCATATCCTCCAAGTGGCCTTTTGGATATGATGGACTATGTGAGTCTACTGTTACTTTCCCACCTCAGTGGTTGAAAATCAGAGCTGTAGCAATAATGTCAGTCTGTCATCCAAATTTGCAGCTCACCCTTTCTCTGTCAACCCCCAAATTTGTGCTGTTTGTTGTGATATGAAGTCTCAGGAGGTCTGCAGCATAAAAAAAAAGAAACCAAAAAACACTTAAAAGAGTTTCTTCTCTTGCATAACAGACAATGGTCATTCCATTGTCTCTGGATTCCTTTCTTTTTTTGTAACTTGATGCCAAAATTTGGAATCTGCTTAGAAACACGAAGAGTCTCTCCACTTACTGCATTTCTGGGGTGAGGGGTGCTTCCCACCACGTTTTCCCTGCTGGTTTGTGCACATCCTTCCTTCAGCAGAGACTTTTCCTCTTTGTTTCAGGTGCCCCAGGCTCGAAGGTGCCTGCACAGCCAGCCCCTGCCAACACGGTGGCACCTGTGTGGATCACTGGTCGTGGCAGCAGTGTCACTGCAGAGATGGCCTGACAGGAAAGCACTGTGAAAAATGTATGGAGGGGTTTCAACTCTTATTTGTATTTAGTGGACACCTCACTGTCACTGAACCTCATGCCTTGAAGGGTTTCCCTCCAGGAGCATGGAATAGTGAATGCTGTAAAGTAGCAAGCAAGCAGCATCTTTGCTTCTTAAATAATTTTGAAGGACAAGTCCACACTGGACTTGTTATCTTTCATGAGCTGAAAATAGCAAGAAGTTACATAAGTGATGTTTTCTGGGCTGTATATCACACATCAGGTAGCATGCTCATGTAAAACTACTGCTTCCCAATAATCCATAATCAGAAACTAAAGTTATTCCAAAGGAGGGATTTGTCTGCTATGGGTAGGTAAGAGGGCAAGGGGGATCCCTGCCCTTCACACCATCACTGTGGGTGTGTGCTTGTGGCTTCTCCAGTGCAGGCCTTTTTTATCAAGTGGCCATCAGGTTATACACAAGAAAATATGGTAAATGTAAGTACAAGCAAGCCACTTACACTCTGGGGTTATTGACTCACGTATGGATAGCTCTGTGAATCAAGACAGGATTGTCTAGGAGAGCAAAGTGATTTATTTCCCTGAAGTTGCTGCATAATGCCTGGGCTTTGTTTGCTTACATGTCCCATTATTGTTTAGATGATAGATCTGCTTTTATTGTGCCTGTTTACTGAGGAATTTAGCTATAATTTTAACAGCATTTGGTAGTTGCCATTTTTTATTCCTTCTCTTTTGTGCCGTAACAAATAGAAAGTCATTATCTCTGCCCTGAAGAGCTTAGAGTTCAATATATCATGAAGCCCTGCTTGCAGTAATGGAAACACTAACATCCCTGGGAAGGAATTACAGCTCTCAGAGCCAATTTATTTTTTTTTTCCCCTACTCCCCCACTTGTTCCCTAGCGAGTTTAATTTACTATTGACTGATAGCAGCAGTAAATTACCAGCACACTCCCACTCTCAGACACACATTCTGGTTGAAGCCAAGGAACAGAGGGGCTGCAATGGCTGCTGACAATTCCCTGCTCCAAGGAAAGGTGTTGGCATCAGGCAGCTGATGGCCGGGGCTCACAGCTCACAGCTTCCCTCTGCTTGCCCCAGATGTTACAGCTGACACTGCCTTGTCCCTGGAAGGCAAAGGACGACTGGACTACCACATGAGCCCAAAGAAGAAGAGAGAATACATGATGAGAGTAGGTGCTGGGTCGGGGCCCCCGGGTGTGGAGCGCTTGGAAGTGAAGTTCCGGACGAGAAGCGAGAGCGGGGTTTTGCTTCACGTCCAGGAGAGCAGCAACTTCACTACTCTGCAGGTAGGATTGCAGCTAATGCTGACTTTGGTTTGATTGGACTGCCTCATGCCTGTGATCAAAATCACATTTTTCCATTACTCTTGCTGTTTCCTTTGTAAAATATTAGGTCTTTAACTGGAGCTAGGCACTGCTCCAGCATCATCCATCTTCTCAACAATTCCCTTGCTGTTTGCCAAGGTATCAGAAGATCTGATGGTTTTGTATCTAATCAGTTTTGAATAGACTCCAAGTAGTGACTGGTTTAGGGCCACAGGAACAGTATGCATTGCCATATTTCTTATCAACCTTAAGTTACATTCTACAGAACAAATCATTTCATTATTGCCTTTTTATCTTCTGATTTTTCAGGCCCCGAACCCAGACCCTCCCTAATCTACCAAACAATTGCCAAAAAGTTTTCATTAATTCCTACTGGTGTGGCTCATGCTTATCAAACTAGGAAGTGAGGGATAACTTGAATTCATGAGGTTACCCGTAGACCAGTGTCAATAGCAAATTATTTTGAGATTGGAAGCTGAACTGATGCTTTAAATGCCACACAGTTTTAGGGTTTTTGACCCAAAAATTTTATTGCTGCAGCAGTTACTTTCCTCAAGAGAAAGCAATGGTTCAGACCCTGGCTATGACTCAGTCCATTTGCTCATAACTCTAAATGAGCACAGCAGTGATGTTGGCAAGCTCCTTTATTGGGCTGGTGCAAGATCCAAGTTTCCTTGACTGCTGCAAGGCTTTCCAGGTTTTTTTCCCTGAGTTTTAAAGAAACTCGTACAGAAATTCACACTTTCTAAGCTTCAGCCCCGTGGATATTCTTCACCTGGCTGGTCAGAGGCACAGAGCTTTCCTGACGTGCCATTTAAGGAGCAAGTCTGCATGGCTTCCCTGGTGTGTGCTTTTACTGCATCATTTGATAGGGAGTTTCTGCCTCAGTCACATTACCAGATAAGCTCTCATTATTTTCAGTTCTGGAGAGAGAAAAAAAAACCCACAAATACTACCATTTTCTCTCCAGTAGAATTTGCTAGGTCAGCTCCACAAGAGTTATTTAAAAAAAATAAAGAAAGAGTTGCCTTTCCTGGCTAGGAAGCACTGGTGGTGTGTTTACCCAAACAGCCTTTATTATTGTTAATATTGGTGAAGTTATACAAGCAAGCAGAGGGTGTCAAGTCCCAGACCCAGCTGTGCAAGGGCAAAGAGCAGAGCTTTGCCTAGGAACAGATGCAGGAGAGGTAACATCATGGTACTGATTATTGCCAACAACTTTCAAGATGGACCCTGGTTAGCAAAGCTGTAGTAATTTCAGTGTAATTATTGTGGTGTGGGTTCTGCATGTTCAGAGCAGGTATCATGGAGAGACCTTCCCTTGGCTCTGGAGCCAACCCACACGTAGGACTCCCTGGTTCACTCCCAGGGCAGCACATGAGCTTGAGGGACTTGTGTTTACAACTCTCTTGTCAGTCTTCAAAATGGACAAATTTATAGCTTTTGGGGTCTTTTTCAATACATTTGTTAGCCAAAGTGAAAACCTGCAATGTGTTTTTTGATATTAAATCATGCTGGGGAAAACTTACAAGTCCTGTGGGTATTTCCATGCCTCCACATTTTTTTTCCTCTAGTAGTTAACTAGTCTTTGTGTAGATGGGTTTGGGGTAAAATTAGAGAAATGGCAATTAAATCAGATTGCCTACCTTGTTTTATCTGAAAATCTCTGAAATCAGATGCATCACTGTAGCCCTAAGATCTATGAGTTGTATGAATAGAGAATGTGGATGGGGTTTGGAGCAGCCTGGTCTAGAGGAAGGTGTCCCTGCCCATTGTAGGGGCTGGACTACATATCTTTAAAGGTCCCTTCCCACCCAACCCATTCTCTGATTCAACATACTGAGTTGCAGGGATAAATCAGAACATAACTCATTTAAATGATGTCTCATCCAGTGGGCCATAAATCTGTAAAGGCTGGTGCTCAGGTTTAAGGCAAATAAGAAGCAGTTTGTTGAATGAAGAGGACTTACAGTATTGGTGAAGTTGGATCATCCTTGTAGTTAGAAACATGTTTGCTTTAGTGGTTAGTTCTTTTTGTTATAATCTACTTGTCAGTTGCCATGCCATTTAAATAAAATCCAGAAATGGATGTTACTTAAATAAAATCCAGAAATGGATGTTACTCAGTATTGTCAGCATCAGCATTTCTTTCAAAGTTAGAAATATGTTCTAAGGAATCAATATGACCTTTCTTTATTTTTTCCCTGGCTGAAGAAGCCGTAGCCTGTTGTCTCTGGAAATCTTATTTTCTGAATGCTGCCTAGTACATTGTTTATCAATCTGTTACCATCAGTCACATGCAATTTTAAAGAAACAGAAATAGAGAGTTATAAATCAGTATGGAAAATATCAGTTACTGAAGGCAAATAACTCCACAGTTCTTCTCTGATGTGGAATTAGAAGTTACTATTCTATGCCTAGTCTTCCCATTCACTATGTCTAGTCACCATATCCCTAGTCTATGCCAGTCTTCTCTGATATGGGGTATTTCTTTTTGCTTATATAAAGACCAAAGTACAAGCTAGCATTATTATGGAACATGAAAGACAAAATGGGATTAACAAAATACAGGCACAGATAACATGTATATATTCTGCCCACTTAATATTTTTATAAAAGTACTTTAGATAGAGGGAAGAGGTGTTTATTATGTTACAACAGTCTTCTGTGTGACTGTCTGCATTTGCACATGTGGGGTTTTCTTTGGGCTGGGTGACAGTTCAGAAATAAATCACCATGTTTGCCAGGAACAACAGCATCCTATCTCAGAGGGGCAGCTTTACCAAAGAGTCCCTCAAACAATACACTTTCAGATTTTCCAAATTATTGGGTTTATAAATGAAGTGTGTGCACATATTAACCATTGTATTTCTTGATCCAACTGGAATACGTGCTAGATACGTTGGGTTCAGGCTGCTGCCAAGACATGAGCCTGCTCTTACAGACATATTAAAGCTGAGCTGTACAAGCACAGTCCTCAGCTTGCATCACTGAAAAAGTAACTGCAGAGCATTTAAGAGTTTCTGGAAATGAGAGCAGCATTCTTGTAGCTGGTGTGTCACCTCACAGTTCTTCCCAGGTGAACATTATTTTTCCTGGAACAAAGCAGGCGAGGCTGAGGGAGCTTTCAGCAAACCTGGAGCATCGACCATGCCTGCCTGTTCTGCACACTCCTGCTGCAGGTCACACACTGACTGCAGGTGCAGTGAGGAACGTGGGAGGGAAACAGTCAGACAGTCAGCTGGTTGGGCATGTAGGGCCAAAGGGGCAGAATATGGACAAAAACCTGTGACAGGTTGCAGAGCCCTCCCATGTGAGGTGACTGCATGTTTGTGTGCCCGTAGGAAGCCAGCTCAGAGTCCTGTGCAGTGTATCAGAGGCTGGCAGGCTTGGATGTTGGGGTTTTTTTTTAAACTCCTAGATCTGAAATGCAGAATTTACCCTGATCTGGTTTTGGGATCATTTACTACTGAGCTAATACGAGAAGAGGTTTGAAATCCTGCATCTCATGATTCAGTAGAACTCTGAGGCGTCGTTCCAAGAGGGAAAGCCAAAAAGTTTTCATTAAATTTAATAGTACCTTTTTTTTTTGCTTAAGAGCTCACAAGTTTTAAAGCGATTTGCTCAAGTAAGTGCATTTGAAAATCCCCCCAAAATACTACACTTTGCAAGTCTTCAGAAAGGTTTCCTACAAACAATTATTTTTCTGAAAAATGCAGATTAGCAGCAATACCAGGTAGGCATTGGGAGTCTTGCTCAAGTCCTGCCATGCTGAATGTATTCCTATAGTCCGTCATGGTGAAAGTGAGATGCCAGTTCTTAGAGCAAGGACAACATCTGTTCACTCTGCAAAGCATTTTCCACACTTGCATTGAAGAACAAGGAAGAATTATTCTTTGATTGATTAAAATGTTGTGTCACCTCTGTGCCCTATTACTGGCCTCTCACTAAGTTTTTCTTCTGTAAGAGCAGCCACAGGATTGTAGCCCTAAGTTTTCTACAGATGCAACGAGGTATTTAATTGCAGCTAATTTTTTTGCTCTGAATAATTAATGTAGTGTCAGTACAAAGCAATTATCTGGGGGAAAATACCCTGAGGCTCCCACCAAAGCCACGCGTTGCTGCTGCCGTACTAAGAGGCATTACAGTGGTGATGTGTGAATGGTTTTAAAATTCTGCATTTCATTGCTTTCTGACCAGATAAAAGGTGGGAAAGTGCATTACATATCGGATGCTGGCATTGCTGGGAAGGTGGAAAGGACTGTCCCTGAGGTGTATGCTGCAGATGGGCAGTGGCACTCCGTGCTCCTCCAGAAGAACGGCTCCGCTACCATCCTGGCTGTGGACAGGACTCACACCAGAGACATTCCCCATCCCACGCAGGACTTCGGTGGGCTGAACGTTCTCACAATCTCTTTGGGAGGAATCCCATCAAGCCAGCCATTCAAGAGCACGGTTGCAGGTGATTTTTATTATTTTTTCTAAATAAGATGTTCATAAGTGGGTTTCAGCACACAGAGGGTCTCAAGGGCTGCAGAATACGCTGTAATTCCTGATTAGTAACTCCTATACTTCTGTGTTTTGCCAGGAAAATTGCAAATTGAATGAGTAAGGGCTGCAGACTTTGTTCCTCCAATACGTGTTGCAGCCTTGTTGTTTCCAAAGCAGGCACTCCATCTGCAGGGCTTTTTGGAGGCAGGAGGGTGGATTTGCTTGCTTGTCTGCGAATCACTAGCTGTAATTTAGTTATGCTCATTGAGAAGAAAAGATCTTCTTCACCTAGATCAGAACCTGGAAGATCAAGGGAAACCTTATACTTGGGTAAAAATGCTAAACAAGAACTTCATCTCTTTAGGGGTTTGGTAATTACTGCAGGATTCAGCCTGACTTTAACACGATATTTTCTGAAACTCCAACTTCCTCCAGCTTTATCCTGCTGTCAGATGAAGAATAGGATTTATTTCTGAGCCACAGAAACCAAGGATAATAGCAAGCCACCCTCTGACCAACATCTAGCTGTTAAGAAGTAAATCAGTTTCCCTGAAGAGTTAAAGCAACTGCCTTACACCCTGGTAAACGCAGTAGACAAAATATATTTGATATCATTCCCCCAGTGATAAGTAAAGATGGAAGTGGTTTTTAGCTACAAACTGAGACACTCCAGACAGTGCAGGCACAGGTTGTACAAAGCTTTTATATTGAAATCTTCCCGACTTCAAGAATTGTGACCAGATAAAAGATCTTTGAGTGGAGCGTTCTGAGTCTGTTTGAAATGCAGTACAGAAACATATGGATGCTGTGCTGACCTTTACCCTTTTTACATCTATGTTTTATGAGCAGTGTGTGCGTGGAAAAACCAGAGGCTTTTAGCAAAGCTAGAACAAAGAAAATTGAGGACTCTGACTTCTCGCCACTGCCTGATGCTGTGGCAGGCAAATTAGGAGTGTCTGGCTCCCATTAGGAATGCACAATCCAAAATCTCTTATTCATATGATTTTATTTTATTTTAATGGTGGATTACATTGTGTATGACATACCATGGCTTTACAAGGGGGAGGTATAAAACTCTGCATGAACTCAGTGAGTCAAAAATATCTGCAGCACTGTTAGAGACAGAAACAGAGAGAGTGAGGATACCAGGGCTGGGAAGCTGGCACATCCAGTAACATTTCCAAACCTGAGGAGACCTGACAAAATCCCAATTGCTCTTTATCACATCACTGCTGCCAGGGCCCACCAAGCATGAGGTAAGGCAATTGGCCATTCTGCCTGGGTTCCCATCTGAACCTCAGTCCTCCATTTCCTTTTTATTTGGGAATGTAGTAAAAGGGGAAAATGAAAACATAAAGTAACGCTGAAAGAAAATGCTTCTCTTTCAGAGTGGAAATAATAAAGAAATAGCATGCTTGCACAGCTTAGAAGGCTCTTCCATGTCCCTTTGCACCACGACTTGCATCTCAGTGAAATGTATGTGATGTTCTGCCCACTCGTATTTCATTTCTGACATCAGAGGGTGTTCAGATTTTAAAACAACACACTTTGAAAACCAGAAATCTGTAGTAAATATCACCTCAAAAACTGGGTTAATGGTTGGACTTGATGATCTCAAAGGCCCTTTTAAACCAAAACAATTCTACGGCTGATGGTCAGAGTGTCTTTGACCTCTGTTGGCCGTGCAGGTCCTGACACTGACTACTGCTTGTCCTCCTAGGCTTCGATGGCTGCATTTCCTTCCTCAAGTATGGTGGGGAGAGCCTCCCCTTCTCCGGCCAGCACAGCCTCGCCACGCTCTCCAGAACCGACCCTTCGGTGAAGATCGGCTGCCGCGGCCCCAACGTCTGTGCCAGCAGCCCCTGCTGGGGGGAGCTGCTCTGCATCAACCAGTGGTACTCCTACCAGTGCGTCCCGCCGGGTGCCTGTGCCTCCAGCCCCTGCCAGAACGGGGGCAGCTGCGAGCCCGGGGCTCACGGGGGCTTCACCTGCAGCTGCCCCGAGGCGTACGCGGGCCGGACGTGCCGGACGGTGGTGGCGTGCCTGGGGGTCTCCTGCGCCCCGGGACACGAGTGTAGAGCGGGGATCAGCGGTGGCCACGTCTGCCTGCCCTCCCCGCACCCCCCAGAGCTCTCCCTGCCCCTCTGGGCCGTGCCAGCCATCGTGGGCAGCTGTGCCACTGTCCTGGCGCTGCTGGTCCTCAGCCTCATCCTCTGCAACCAGTGCCGGGGCAAGAAGTCCAAAGCCCCCAAGGAGAAGAAAACAAAGGAGAAGAAGAAGAAAGGGAGCGAGAACGTGGCGTTCGACGACCCCGACAACATCCCGCCCTACGGCGATGACATGACCGTCAGGAAGCAGCCTGAAGGGAACCCAAAGCCCGACATCATCGAGAGAGAAAACCCCTATCTCATCTATGATGAAACCGACCTCCCGCACGCCCCAGAGACCATCCCCAGTGCTCCCCTGGCCTCCCCCGAGCCCGAGATCGAGCACTACGACATCGACAACGCCAGCAGCATCGCCCCCTCGGATGCAGACATCATCCAGCACTACAAGCAGTTCCGGAGCCACACGCCCAAGTTCTCCATCCAGAGGCACAGCCCGTTGGGCTTTGCCCGGCAGTCCCCCATGCCCCTGGGAGCCAGCAGCTTGACCTACCAGCCCGCCTACGGGCAGGGCTTGAGGACGAGCTCTTTGAGCCACTCCGCCTGCCCCACTCCCAACCCCCTGTCTCGGCACAGCCCCGCACCCTTCTCCAAATCCTCCACTTTCTACAGGCACAGCCCGGCCAGGGAGCTGCACCTGGCCATCAGGGAAGGGAGCACCATGGAGATGCACAGTGATGTCTGCCAGCCTGGCATCTTCAACTACGCCACTCGGCTGGGGAGGAGGAGTAAGAGCCCGCAGACCATGGCGAGCCACGGCTCCCGGCCGGGCAGCCGCCTGAAGCAGCCCATTGGGCAGATCCCTCTGGAGACTGCTCCTCCGGTGGGACTCTCCATCGAGGAGGTGGAGAGACTGAACACCCCTCGGCCCAGAAACCCCAGCATCTGCAGCGCGGACCACGGCCGCTCCTCCTCTGAGGAGGACTGCAGGAGGCCTCTGTCCCGGACCAGGAACCCAGCCGATGGTATCCCTGCCCCCGAGTCCTCCTCTGACAGCGACTCCCACGAGTCCTTCACCTGCTCGGAGATGGAGTACGACAGGGACAAGCCCATAGCCTACACCTCCAGGATGCCCAAGTTGTCCCAAGTCAACGAGTCTGACGCGGATGACGAGGACAACTACGGTGCCAGGCTGAAGCCCCGGCGGTACCCCGGGCGCCGAGGGGAGGGGGGACCAGTGGGGGCACAGGCCACCAACACCACCACCACCACCAGTGCTGGGGAGAGCTCCTTGCCCGTCAAGCTGGGGCAGCAAGCAGGAACCTTCAACTGGGACAACCTCTTGAACTGGGGCCCGGGCTTTGGGCATTACGTGGACGTTTTCAAAGATTTGGCATCTCTTCCCGAAAAAACAGCAGCAGCAGTGGGTGAGGATGGCAAAGGTGGTACAGTGAAACCCGTTCCCAAGGATGGGGAGGCAGAACAGTATGTATAGGCTTTACCTCCTGGTAGTGCCACAGGGACCAGTCAAACCATTATATGGTTGTAGAAAAGCAAAGGTCAGCATTCAAACCCCGGGCCAGTTTGGTTGGAGGAGACTTTAAAAATAATAACCATTATGCTGCTGAAAGAGACTTAAAACGTTTTTAATTTAATTATGCTTGGATGAATTTATTTCTCCTGCATGCGTTGTATTTGAGAAGGAGATATTCGGCATGCAGCCTTTGGAAGGGGTTTCCTATTTACCATTGTTTGGTTTGTGATTCTTAAATTAATAATGCTCTGTTCCGAAAAATGAACTAATTTTTTTATTTTTTTTTTTTTACTTGTGAAGGATGTGCATATTGTCTCCAGCTACTAACACGTTTTACGATGCAAGAGTATTGAGGATTTAATTTTCCTTAAGAAGTGCATAGAAGAAGAATGGTGAATGAAGGAATTACAGTAGTAAGGTGTCTCAGAAACCGTAGTTACCATATCCTGCAGTTGCTCACATGATGGATGTGATGAAATCAGCTTGAATAATGGCTGGCAACAGTGCTGTAAGTCTTATTCCATACAAGAGGTGCTAGAAGCAGCTCAGCCAGTCAGCACTTTAGGAGTTTTTGTTCTTTTCAGCTTCTTTTTGTTTGGGGGATTTTCTTTTTGTTTTCCTTTTTTCTTGTTTTCTTTTGGGTTTTTTTTGTTGTTTGTTTGTTTGTTTTATTTTTTGGGTTTGTTTTTTTTTTTTGTGGGGTAAGAGGGGATTGCTTGTTTTGTTTCTTGACAAAGTTGTGTGAGAGCTTCTGAATCTCTACAAAGTATTTTGGGATGCTTAACCCTGGTCCCTGCCCAGCCCCTTCAGTGCTTCCAGCGGGAGGGGAGTGATGGATGTTTGTCAGGAGGCTTGGCTTGTGGCAGCAGCAGGATCAGCAGGAATGAGAGAAAAAAACCCAAAACCTTGATTTCCACATCTCTTGGCCTCTCATCTCTGCTCTGCTGCTGCTGCTGCTGCAGTTTGGGCTCCCCCCCAGGTTTCATTTTCCCAGCTGTGCTCTGGAAAGGTGGGAATAACACTCCCCTACCTCCCAGGGCTGTGGTGATGAGGACTCCTTAGTTACCTGATCTGAAGTGCTTAGGCATTATAAAGCACTATAATAAGTATTATCATAATTATTATTAAAGCACTGCCTAGCCTTGGTGACCTTGAAGTGGCATTTTCTGCATTATATGATTTTCTATGTTGGAAACTTTGAAGATTTATTTATTGTATAGAAAATTACTGCACTCTAGCATTTTGGAGCGGATATGAGGGAAAACTACTTGTAGATTCATTAATGTAGCTTACTATTTGTCCCAGATTCCCTAAAGTTTTAGGTAAAGTAGAACCTCACAAAGTCCTTACATCTTCATGCAGATCTGATGAACCTATCGTACTGTGTAAAAACTTCAATTTTTTTTTTTTTTTTTACCTAAGCTGTGTTTTTATATCAATATTTTCCTATGCTGAATAGTTTTCTTACTTTCAGGGAAGGTAAGAAAAATACTTTTTTTACATTTGTTACTTATGTAACATCCATATTTTTCACATTTTGATAAAATTGTAACATACTGTATGCTTTCTACCTGTAAATGCCAATAATAGAATTAAAATATTTATTTAAAATCTTTAGTGTGTGTCACTGGAAACCCTTCATCTTCTCTCTCTCTGATTCCCACTTCTTGGTCTTTATTTTTGGGCTCTTCTTCATCAGGAAATGGGCTTTCAGAGTAAGCTGATGTAGTATTATGCACTCAGAGATGGTTCCCAGCTAAGTAGTGCTGTGGAAATGAAATGAAGCTTTCTGCAGAGGGGCAGCACGAGTCCCACTGACTCCAGTCGAGTTGTCACTTCTCAAGGGGTGAATTTCACATCAAAATAAAGAGCCAGCAGGCTTCACCTGGCTCTGGAAGACTGGAAGGAGATGGTCCTGGGATGTTGGTGAGATAATGTCCCAAATACCAAATCTGCTTTCAGATTTCAAATGAAAGTGCATTTTATTCCATCATGGTTTATTTCCAGCAACTGGGCTTCTATTTGGTAACAGAGACTTCCACCTTGATTCAAAGCTGAGGCTTTCCAGCACACAGAGAGTTGAGAGTGTGTGAGAACAAGAGTTTTCTTTAATAAAGCAGCAGCCAAACAATAAATAACTGCATTCTTCTGTATTTATAAGAGAGTAAATCAAACCTAGACAGCTTGCTGGAGAATGCAGAGAGTGGAGAAGTTAAGGCTGCAGGCGAGAGGTGAGTTCTGAGGTTACACTTTGAATTAGTGCTGTTTTGTTTAAAGAACTTAGGAAAAGAATAACAATTCAAGGAGGTTTTTTCTCTGCTACTCGTGTGTTTTGGGGGGTTTTGGCCAGCTTGTGTCAGAATCAGCAATGAGGAGCTGGCTCTTTTTGGCTTAAAGTGCTGCCAGCTTCATCTTGCCACACAATGGTGAGAAGATAAGAGGCCAGAGCAGCCCACATTTGCATGAGAAGTAGTTTCATCTGAAATAACAGGAGATCCACAAAATATTTTGGAGTCTGAGAAGCTGCTGTAATTAAACATCTGTTAAAAAGCTGTATGTTTAGTTTGAATATTATCCTTTAATATAAACTGCACCACATCCAAGCAGCGATTTTAATGGCACATGAAAACTTTAACAAATGAAATCTTTTAAATGTAACACCAAACACATTGAGAACTGCATGATGCCAGTTCAGCATTCGGAGAGTATCAGAAAGTTTTGTGGAAGGGAAGTAATGTGCAATGTGGACTTTAAAAAAAATTAAGTCACAGGCTTAATGCAGTTTGCAGCTTATGTTGTCATGCATTCCTCTACATTTTGATGCTGTCTGTGACAGACAAAATAATATTTTACTCAGTTCCTTGTTTCCCCATTTCTGAAAAGCATCACAGTGTGTTTGACACAAGTATAAGATCCATTTCTGCCTTTTTTGTTTGGTTTTTTTTAAATTCTTTCATGATGAGCATCAGGAAAGGGCTCCAAGTGAATCATGTGAAGCAATCATCCAAAGTTAGCAGAGTCGTGAGGAGTGAGCTGTGTATTTTCACTGGCTCATCACTGGAACTGCACAGTCCTGGTTAAAGCTCAGGGATCTATTGTAAGTCACAGCTTTGTGGGAAGGGAACACAGAAGCCTCTCATGGCAGCAGTTGGACTGAGTGACCCATCTTTCTGCTAGAGAAATCCTGTAATTTCTGTTAAGGGATAAATGATACATTAAATCTAGATTTTTCTGATGCAAGACCTTCCAATATTTTTCATCAAAGTTATAGAATTTGAAAAAAATTACTAGGCACTGCCTTAGGAAGTAACACAAAGCCCCACACTCTGGTGGAAACATCCCCCCCCTTGACAAGCAGACTCTGAATAAATGCTGCAGCCCACAACCTGTGCCAGGGATTATCAGCTGGAAGTGCAAAATCCATCTGGAGCCACATGACTCCCACCTGGAAGTGAGGAGGTTTGGGGTGGGAAGGGGGTGTTTGATCTCACTGATGCCTGAGGAAGCAGAAGCTGGAGCTGACTCTTTGCAGAGGTGCACCACAAAGAGGAGCTGCCAGGGGCTCTAAGGTAAATTCACATTAGATCCCATTTTTTCAGCCAGCTCCTCCAGGTAACCATCTGAGGTGTCCCCAAGATGATGGATTGTGTGATGGACCACCTGCTGGGCTGCTCTGAGAGTACTTTTCTTTTTTATTGTATTGTAAGTTATGTTTCTGAAGCATGGGATTCAAATGATTGATATTATTCTTCAGTGTCAATAATTTTAAAAAGTTGCCATGCAAATGTCACTTCCTTAACTGAAATCCGTAAGAGACTCCTAAGTATTGTTTTCTGTTGTGGATATTCCTTTGAAAATTGAAAAAATGGGGAGAAAAAGATGATTAGGATGAAAGGCTGCTGTTTTTTGAAGTAGGACTAAAGGAGAAAGTGAAAAACTCCATCTCTGCTTTCTTTCTCCTGCTCCTGTTTTACTCTTCACCCTTTTATCTTTTCCCATGCCCATCCACGTGTTCATTCAATAATCTTTGTGCAGTCAGTGCTTTGTTCCCCCCTGAGTGCTCACTCTGGTTTTCTATAAATGTCCCTTAATGAGGGTGTCTGACAGCAAGAGCTCAGGTTGCCACTGAGCAGCCTCTCTTTTTTGAAAAGCTGGGAATCTGCACTCAGTTGGCCTTCCCTCTATTGTGTGTGAACCTCACCTTTCACTCAGCCAAGCTTTACAAGAACTTCCAGCAAACAAGTCTAGTTGGATTCTTGGTCTTTTTTACAGCCTTTTCTGTTTTTCCCGTGAGTTCCAGGCTTCACCATCCCTCTGCACCGAGCTGATCAGCAGATTGTGTTTCTAAATTGGATTTTGCATTTAAAAGTACTTTTACCTCTGGTTTTCACAAAGCAAATGATCAACAGTGTCACTCTTGGGTTTTATGGGTGTATTTCATGCGTAGTAAATAAACAGCATTGGCATAGTGGCAGATGAATTTCTCAACAACTTCTAAATGTGAGGGGAAGAGTCTACAGAAGGTTTGTGCCAGGAAGTTTGGCAAGCTGCTGAAGCAAAGCCACAGGGCATTTCAGGCATTTCACTTGACTGCAGTTCCCATTGGGAAGAAAATAGTGACCAGGGTGCCTGCTGGCAGTGATGAAAACGCTCCTGAAGAGCCACCATGGTACCTGCCAGAGGGAGGGAGCAGCAGCAGAACACAGAAGGCTGTAATGGAATGAAAATTTTCCATATTTTTCCCAAGGATCTCCACCCACACTGAATACCCTCGTTGTCATGGTCAGCATACACAAGGAGACAGCTCAGGTCTGGGATCCACAGCAGTTTTGTAGCCTGAAGAACACAGAGGATGGTATGATGTACACACATCATGGACATAGCCCAACATATGTGTGTAGGCAGGCATGAACACTGGTTTCCACATGGCAATTAATACCTGCAAATTGGCATGACTGAGAAATAGATTAGTGACTCCTGACCCCCCCTCCCCCCAGTAATAAAAGATTAAGCCACTGTTCAATATAATTCTGCTGATATTCTTAAAATACTGTGACTCCTTATGCAGGCAGGCAGACAAGGAGTAGGGAAAACAAACAGGTCCCTATCTTCCCATTTGTTGGTTTATTTCCCTTGAGTCTTTTGAAAAGCAGTCTGAGCTAGTAATTAGTGCTGGTTCTTTCATATCTTGTGCAATTAGCTGAAAGAGCAAATCAGAGAATAAGAAATAAGCATTAATATAAAAGCCAAACAGTAATATAGAAGAACAGACACCAGAAGAGAAACAGGCATTGTTGAGTCATTCAAAAAGCACACTTTGGTGAAATGATGTAGAAGACTTCCAAATATGCACTGTAATTTCCTTTAAAATACATCTCCTTCTTAATAACGTGAGCCTTTATTAAAACAGTTTGTTAAACCTTGGCAAAGATACTATGTGACAGCATCGTTTTATAAGAATTCCTTCTACTTTGCAATGAGCTAAGCAAGAACTGGAATGGTTTGTCTCTTAAAACAACTGCTGGTGACCATATTATAAGGCAAAAGGAACATTTAAAAATAATATTTTTACACCTATAGAATTAATTGCTCTCACCAAGCAGGCTGGACTTTGTAGAGCTCTGTAACACCACGTGGCAGAAAATACCATTTTTATTGCAGGGATGAGGCTGGTGGCAACTTTGAGGATGGGGGTTACAACTGGGACTGGGAAGTAGGTTTTGGTTGAGATTTAATCCAAGCTGAAAGCACTTCAAGGTAACAGCATTACAGACTGCAATCCTTTGAAAACCAGAAGTTCATCTATCTGATCTCCAGGCACACCCCAGTGTTTCAGCAATTGGATCATGAAATGACATAAAACTCTGGCTTCCCAGAAATACCCCAGGAAAGCCAAATAACCAGATAGTTTTATCACTTCTGTGAAAGTGACCCCAAAACCTCCAGTGCTGTGGCTGCACTGACACCAGCACCCAGCACCCAGCATTCTGCAGGCAGAATCCCCTTCCTGAGGGAGCAGCAAGGTCCCAAATATTGTTCCCTGCTTTTCCTGAAGTAAGGGACAGTGACACCCAAAACTTGTAGCCTTAGTTTTATTAGGAAATTACTTTTCAGCCAGGGCAAACCATGCACTGTGGGTGTCATTGTGAGGCTTTTCTAGTTCTGTTATGCTTATGATTTTGATCCTTTTTTTTTTCCTTTTTCTTCCAAAATGATTTGCAGCTTAAGTCATTTGAAAGAGGTAAGAAATATTCTCATTATTTCAACCTAAGTGATCTTTGTGATTAAAGTTTTTAATTGCAACAAGGACGAGTTTATTACGAGGGAGCTTACATTAAATTAGATGCACTTTGGCTTCTTTTCCTGGGTTTTGCAGAGATTCTGTTGTTACGGGGTGCTCAGTACCTCATTTGGTTTTCTTGGTACTAGTTTTGTTCACCTCTTTGTAGCATTAAAACCTGTGGCAGGTTTTTTTTTTAATGAAACTGACCCTATGGAGAGCAATGCATGCAAAACCTTTTAATAACTGCTGAGTAGTTTGCAGGGGCCCTTACTCATCCATCCGAGTGCACTTTCTGAATAATTGCACCTGACAAAAGTTCTGAAGCTTGGTCAAAGTCTCCTTTGCCTTCTGATTTTGGTTGCTTTTGTTTTGACTTTAAGATGTCTCTGGATCTTTGTCATGGGAAATGAACTTGGCTGCTTGCTTTGGTTTAAGCAACATTCAATACTCTGAAGGAAGAAGTGGAGTATGAGAAGTCTGTAATTGTGTCCATTTTTCTTTTTTCTCTCCATTAAATAGTTAGTAGATATCCAAACTGTTCTGCTCCTGCAGTACATGGTGTCCTGGGTTTTAATGGGACTTCTCTGCAGCTAGTTTAGGACTCTAGGGCTGCAGGGTTTCACACTTATAAATGAACTTCATGACCTTTGTAAACTTCTGAGAGTTTTTAATCTGGCAAATGTCAGTAACAAGAAAAAAGCTGTGCTAAAATAACTAAGAGAACACTTTCCAGTTTGTCTCATCAGCATTTCTCTGCCCTTTGGCAGGAGACACTGTCACAAAAGAAGTCTAGAGTGCCTGAAAAACAAAGTAAGGAAAACTATAGACAAGCAACAGGTTATCGAGCTAACATCTGCCCTAAATGAACGTTTTTAATAAGATCAAATAGTGCAGGTTTCTGGGTCTGACTGCCTCAGACTGCTTTTTGTGTTTGAAGGGCTGATAGTCCTGGGGAAAACTGGACCCTCCTCACTTCTGGTGAGTTATAGCAGCTGGAGAGCTGACTCTTCATGGTTAGTTAAGGACAGAACAGGACCCCAAACATCTGTGAGTAGATTTCTGTCCCCTCAGTGACACGTATGGCTTCCTGAGCTGGCCAGTCTGGGAGAAGCTCATTAGCCAAAGCTCATTAGCCAAAGCAGATGCTCCTTCCACAGGTACACAGGGCCTGGCCTCCCACCCATGCTCGGAGCCACGGGCTGCACAAAGTGCCAACTCCAATCCATAAACTTCCCCTTGGCAATTCCCACGTCCCAGTGCACACACAGCAGGCATTCCCTGCTAATTAACCAGCACTCTGCCCAACATCTGCCTGCACACCTTTGGCCAGAGGGATCAGAGCATTGCTGGGCTGTTTGTGCCCTCACAGCCTGCCCAACAACCCCACCTCTCAGCCTGGGTGCACAGCAGAGCTGCTGCAGCCCCCTGAGCATCACTGACCCTGAGCAAATTGGACCAAACAAGGTGGACAGCCTCTTATACTACCTAAAAAATACTTTGTTTTTATAATAATGATTCTTTGTTATATTTATTCTATGCCTTTGACTTGAAAGTATAATGTGGAAGACATCAAGGGATAAGGTAAACAGCATCTGAAGCAAACAGAGCCTCAGCTGTGGGTCCAGTGGTGCTGATGTGATATTTGATGTCTGATAACACTTCCATAGCTCCACTGAGTTGCCTCCTTAGATGTCTAAGGATTAATCCTCCCATCTGCCCCCAGCCCTGCTCTGTGTTTTATACACCTACAGCTGTAGGACATCTGCTGTGACAGAAGATTCTACATAAATAAGATGTTAATGTAAAAAATATTATTTACATTACCTAAAACGAGAGCTGTTAGGGAAACATCCAAGGGGCTGTGTATCTTTCCTGGGATGGCTGGACAGAGGTTACTAAACAAAAAGCAGCAGGCATCCTAATGTTTCCAAGGGGTCCTTTACATCCTTGTAAACTCTAAGAGTTCTGTGGAAAAATTATTTAAGGTTCCTTGTACACAGCCCTTTGTGGTCCTCATTGTTCTGCTGTACTCTTCTTTCTTCCTCTTCTAGTGGCTTCTTCCCCAGTTTATTGAGGCTTCAGAATGATTGGGAGGGTCACACACAGCTTCCAGGTGACTTTCAGACTGGCAGAATCCACATGGAGGGTGGGGAGAAATGGTTGTCCACCTTTGAAAGGTTTCAGCTGCCCGTGTGAGCCTTTTCTTTTGTTTTTCTTTCTTCTGGACTCAATTTGATGCCACAACAGTCAGCCAGCACACAGGTCTGGATTTGGTTTCATCATTTTTGATTCCTCGTTGCCAGGTAAAGCCCTGTTAAGATCTGTGCCATCCCTGCAGGAATTCAGGCCACACAACCCCATTTCCAGAGGATACAGGTGACCTGAACACAACAACTTGAGCAAGGTTATGCAAACCCCAGTGCCAGTGAGAGGATCTGAGCCAGTTTCCCAGCTCAGGGATCATTAAAAGCACCAGCTTCTGAGTTCTCCCACCCAGCACTGAGCTGTGAGGCTGTGGAAGGTGAGCATCCCTCCCCTGCCCAGCTGCACCCAGAGCCTGCACTGCTCTGGTGCTGCAGGAAACCTTTAGCAAAGTCACCTGGGGGCTGGCTGTCCCTTTTTCTTGGTTGTATTGACCTCATATCTGGACAGGGGCTGTAGGCAAGGAGTTGCTGTTGATTATGATCCCTTTTGCTCCAGGGAAAGCAGTCTCTGAGTTCACCAGCCCTTGGTGCTGGTACAACAAGCAGCACCATGCCATGTCAGCAGTGCAAGAGGAGCACAGCAAACCAGCAAGTTATTTGTGGTTGGATGTTTGTTTCCCGACTCTTTTGTCACTCAGCCACCCTTCTCTTTATCATGGTTTTTTTCTTTCCTGCTAAACCACTCTGACATATTTTCCACTCTCTACGTCACCCAAGATTACTGCCCTGGGAGCAGCTGTGGTAGGACACATTCCTTCCCCTTTATCCGTGATTTTGGACACTTACAGCAAGGGAACAGCCCCTCAGAGTGTGATCGGGTGCTCCTGGGCCTCAGACATCACCTTACTGCTTCCTTTGCATCTCTGCTGCTGGGGGTGTAACCCAGTGCTCTGTACCTACCTGCTCCCCACAGAGTCAAAGCAAAACCAAAAGATAAGCAGGAGCAAAGCTCTGAGGTCTCCTGCTTCTGGGGCAAGGTGCCAGAGTCTGGTGAGACCATGCTATGCTGGGAAGATGTTCTGTTGCTCATACAAAGTCTGACCAGCTCCGAATGATTTCAGTCCCACATGGTCAGATCTTTAAACTTCCATAAGGTGTTCAGATGCTTTAGATTTTTCTTGACAGTCTGAGTCCAGCTACCAGTTCTCCAGAGCCTCCCTGAGGCTTTCAAACCAATGCAGGACTTCTTAGGTTTGCAGGCAGCCCACTTGGAGCCAATTCCAATGTCTGCCTCCCTGTTTCCCAGGGGCTAGTCAAGCAGAAGAGAACCAAACCTGGCTCCTCACATAACCCTGGGCTTCCATTGCAGCTTGCAGAAAAAATTCTTTAGTCTGAAGGTGTAGGACACTGGAACATGTTGCTGGGAAGCTGTAGCCCCATCCCTGGAAGTGTTCAAGGCCAGGCTGGATGGGGACTTGGGCAACCTGATCAAGTGGGAGGTGTCCCTGCCCATGGCAGGGGGGCTGGAACTTGGTGATCTGATGATCTTTTAGCTCCCTTCCAGCCCTAGCCATCTATGATGTCTCAGAAGGATGTACAGCTTATTGCTAGAGGTTCAGGTGAAAGGACTCAGGCCAAAGGGCCTTTGGGTCCTTCTCAGATAAAGGATTATTCTCCAAATCCTGGATATAAGCAGCGATACGTGGGCAGCACTTGGGTCCATTTCCTATTTTCATAGTCTGAAGAGAACTGGGGTATAACTGATCTAGGTTTTGTTGTTCAGTCTTTCCTGGCTTTGGATGACTTTTTCCACTTGTTTATACTGCACTTGCTTTAGCAGTTTATGTGATCTGTATATGGCTGATCAATTATAGCTAGAAGCTGTAAATCCAAGGAAAAAAACTCCAGAGGAAAGCACTTAGCAAACTGCTGATGGAGGCACACCCAAATGGAAATTTAACCCTCTCTGGTCCACAGAGGAACCTCAGGGTTCTTAGCATTGCTCAGCTGGGCAAGGAGAAAAATCTGAGTGGTGAAGAGACTGCATTTTTCTTTGTGGCCACTCCCTTGCAAATTAAAAGCAGATTTATTTGGCTGCATCCATGCTACAGGGCCCAGGGCTGCCTGGGGGTATATGAATTTCATGAGAGCTTTGTCACTTCTGAAGGACTGGCAGCACAAGCATTGCTTTGCCCACTGGTGTCCAGGCACCTAAGGCTTTGGGAAGAAACCTCCTGTGTGTCTTTGGAATAATTCCAGTCATAATAACACCCATTCTTTGTTTTATGACAGATTACAATTATGCCCTTCTCTGGTGTGCAGGTTAGATGCTGTTAATTAATTATGTTCCACAACATCTGCATTTTTGATGGTTTTACCTGGGAGAGCTGTTATTCAGCCATTGAAGCCTCTGCCTGGCTTACAGAGATTGGTTTTTAAACAGCAGATAGAAAGCGACCTCAAAAAAAAGAAAGTTTGATTGTATGCTCTGTTGTGCAGCAAAAAAATAAATGTCACTCCTCCATTGCAGCCTGGAGTGAGCATCTGAGATGGAGCTTGGCTCTGGAGCATGCCCAGGATCTGTCTGCTCTCAAAACACTGATTCCAGCCTACCAATTTTACACTTCTTGATGAGCCATCAGATATGGCTATGAGGAGGTAGAGATTGTTATCTCTAAGGCTGCCAAAGCAGCCCCAGAGCTGCCCTGTGCTCTGCCCATATAGCCCCTGCACAGGGCCCTTTAGCTTCTATAGAATAAAAAAAGCCATCATCTAGTGATTCAAAAATACAGACTTATCAAGACTTAATTGCTTTTCATTTGCTTTCATAATAACAGGAAGCAAAGCAGAGTTGTGTCGAAGTGGCTTATTTCTCTAATTGCAGTTGGAAGGGGCTGCTGGCATCAATACTGTGAATGACTTCATTGAAATAAAGATAGATTTATGGATTAGCTGGGAGCAAACATTTGGTCTTACAATAGCAAAAAAAAAAAAAAAAAAAAAAGCAATATTATTCCTGCTATCTGCACGTTGTCTTTAGAAGAGCTCTTTTCTTTGTGTTGCTGGGTGGTTCTTTTTTTGGAGGGGAAAGGTTGTTTTTAATACACAATGATAAGAAGACCCTGAAAAAATAAATAAGCTTGCTGGGCTTGAGGTGGTGGGGGGAAGAGGACTGCCCTCAGTAAACCACTGTGCTTCCAAAGCTTTGCTCTCCCAGCAGCCTGGCTCTGGAGTCATGCCTGTGTTTATTATTGTATTATCCTTGTATACATTGACAGTCTGACCTGTAAAACTCCACCAGCATCATTCCACAAAACACTGGTGAGTGAAAACAGCAATGAACCATCCAAAACACTGCTTGCTGGGGCTGGTTTTGTCTGTCAAGAAAGGAGCAAACTGCAGTGAGTTTGATCACATAGCCCCTTTCTTCCCCTTTTCCCCCCTGTTTTGTGACTCTCATCTCTTGCCTGCTTATTTTCCTTTTGCCCATGTGGGATACCTTGGCACCACACCAGGCCACTGAATATTTGGTTGCATTTTTCAGAAGGGAGGGAGATAATTGAGCTAAAACCTCATCCCAGATTCACCAACAGGCTTTATGACAGGCTGAGCTGGTGGCAGAGATGGGAACAGAAACTGGAGAGGAATTGCTTTCAAGTTCCCAGTGCTGAATTAGTCAGGCCACCCCTGAGACTGTGTAAATGACCTGTCCCAATTTAATCACCTCCAATAGCTTCCATGCAGTTTCTGTATGGCCTTCAGAAAGCTGGGGGAAAAGCCCCATTTCCTGCTGCATCACCCAGACTGGAGGCCTTTCCTCTGCCTCCTTTCCACTCCTTCCTCATGGATTTCTAGAGCAGCAGCTCCTTTTTCCTTCTTTTTCATCCTTTTTATTTTTCACTAATTACAACCAGACTCTGGGCTGGCCGGAGTGCCAAGTCAGTCAAAGTGCCTTGCACTTCTCTGGTCTTGAGATGCTAATGGGGGTGAAAACCTCTTTTTCAGAGAGACAAAGTGGCATTGGCACTGAGTGAAGGGGACAAACCAGCTCTCCCCCAACTGCCAGTGTTGGGGAAAGTGTGTCTGGAGGTTTTCTTCCTAGGCTGAGTTATCTGAACTGAGCCATGGAGGCTGGAGAGAGGCCAGGGGAGAGCTACAGAGATGATGGGGAGACTGGAGCATCCCTCATGAGGAGAACCTGGAAATGTTCAACATGGAGAAGGCAAGGCTGAGGAGAGGGATCTTATCAGGGTTTATAATTATCTGAGGAATGACAGGAGGATGGGGCCAGGCTCTTCCAAGTGTTGCTCAGGAACTGGAAAAAGAGGAAAGTGGACACAAACCAGAACACAGGAAACTTCTTTACTTTGAGGGTGGCAGAGCACTGCAAGAGGCTGTGGAGTCTCCATCTTTACAGATACTAAAAACCTGCCAGGATGTGACCCTGGGCCACCTGCTCCAGCTGAACCTGCTTTAATTTAAGCAGAGTTGGACTCCATGACCTCCCCTCTGTGACTCTTTAGTGGTAGATGTTCCCCAGGTGCTGGCATTGATGCCTGAGCTCTGTGGCCAGGTCACAGCGAGGAGGTGGCACCTGTGAGCAGCTCCTGAGAGCTCTACAGGAAATAAAAGTGGGCTCCACATCCGGCCCAGGTGCAGCTCGTCAGCCATGGTGATAATGACGCTGCAATTAACGTATTTAAAGGAGGAGAAAGAAAGCGCTAGGAGACCTGCAAAGGAGAAGAGGAGAGTAGAGTAGGAGGAAGAGAGGAGAAGGAGGAAAAGGAGAAAGGAGAGGAGATAAGACAAGACGAGGAAGAATAAAGGAGAAGAGGAGAGGAGGATGAATAGAGGAGAAGACAAGATGGGAAGGAGAAGAGGGAGAGGAGAGGAACGTGAGTGGAGGAGGTATGGAGGTTGGAGGTGGCTGAGCAGAGGTTCCCAGGCAGCCTGTGCTGAGGTGTCAGCCTGTCCCACTGCAATCCATGAGGATGTCTGTGGATCTGCAGCCATGGAGGAACCCGTGTCAGAGCAGGTGGCTGTTCCCACAGCATGACCCTGCGGGCAGCCTGGGCTGGAGCCGTTCCTGAGGGAGTGCACCCCATGGGAGGAACTCATGTCCCAGGGTTTCCTGAGGGACTCTGTCCCCCCAGAGGGACCTCACGTTGGGTTAGGAGAAGGTGTGAGGAGAACTTCCCCTGAGGAGGAAGAAGCAGCAGAAACGCCATGTGAGGAACTGAGGGGAACCCTGAACTTCTGTGGTGCTGCAGGGATGAGGTGAGAAATCGGGAGTGAGGAGATTTGGGCCCGGGAGGAAGGGAAGATGGTTTTAAGATCTGGTTTTGTTTCTCATTGTCCTCTTCTGGTTTGGTTGGTGACAAATAGCTTGGGTGTTTTTTCCTGGGTCTGCTTTGGTTTGCCTGTGACCATAACTATGGGTTAAACCCCCCTGTCCATGACTCTAGCCCCCCAGCTTTACCCAGGGTTTTCTCCTGCCCCAGGGTGAGTCAGCAGGTGCCTGGTTCTTTGGTATCAGATGGGCCTAAACCACAGCACGAGGTGTCCCTTAAAATCTTTTTTGGTCGGAAAAGACCTTCAAGATCACCAAGGCCAACCATTAACTCGGCACTGGCAAATCCACCATTAAACTGTGTCCCTCGGCACCGTATCTACCCATTTTCTGAACACCTCCAGGGATGGTGACTCAACCACTTCCCTGAGCAGCCATTTGCTGTCTCTGTGTCTTCCACTGGAGCAGTTTTCCCTCATATTCAATCTAACCCTCCCCCCAGCACAACCTGAGGCTATTGCAACCTGGGAGAAGAGACCAACCCCCATTTGCTTCCCCTCAGCCTCCTCTTCTCCAGCCCCAACCCCCCAGCTCACACAGCTGTTCCTCATAAGACTCGTTAGACCCTTTACCAGCTTAATTGCCCTTCTCTAGCCACGTCCCACCACCTGGGTGTCCATCTTGTAGTGAGGGGCCCAAAAGCAAACAGGGGATGTGAGGTGAAAGCCTCAACCGGTGCTGAATCCCAGGGCATCGTGGCCATTCCCCCATCCTGATGGCCACACTCTGCCTGATACAAGCCAGGATGTTGCTTGGGCACCTGGGCACACTGGTGGCTCCTTCATATTCATCTGGCTGATGACCAATACCCCCCAGGTCTTTTTCCAACCTTCAGCCATGGATGGGTAAGTGTCCCCTATCTGAGCAGCATCCAGGGGCAGCAGGCAGAGACAACGGGGCTGCAGAGCCCTCTTCAGCAACAAAGAGCAGCAGTGCTGGCTCGTGAAATCCACCTCAGGCTTGTAGCCTCATAAGGAAAAAAATGCCTTTAATAGAAGGCAGTAATTGGCAGAAAATATGGGAGAGGAAGAACTCGGCCCGAGTCTCTGTTCTCATTAGTTTTAAATTAGTGAACTCCGTTGGCTTCACGGGAGTCATTTCTGATTTGCATCAAGATAGCTGAGATGGGGATCAGATACAGAATGTATTTTTGTGTTTACAGTCGTGTGACAGTCCTGCAAAAATAGCAGTGATGGTGCTGAGCTGTGCCGGGATGCCAGGAGGCCAATGCACCCCCCAGCACCCTGGTCCCCTGCCCACAGAGGAGAAGCAAAGCCCAGCAATGCTTTGTCACCAGCCTGGCATCACGCAATGCTCCACTGGTATACTGGGATCACCACACCACTCAGCACAGAAATGCCATTTTTCACAGAGGTAAGGAAAATCCATTATCAGAAATAATCTCTGCTTTGAGAGCTGACCTCTCTGCAAGCAAAAATGCTCATTCAGTTAAAAACAGTTTGCTGATAAATAGTTTGTGATGGTACCGAGGGCCTGCATTGCCACGATTATTTATACTGTGTTACAATTTATCTGCTATGGGCAAACTGCACTGCAGGTCCTTCAAGCCTTAGCTCTCAAAATGAAATGTTCACTCAGCAGCCAAGCTTGTTTGAGAAATTAATAACATTTGAAGTGACAGCAGCTTAGTTTCTCTCTAAAACTTTTCTTTCAATACCACTTAGGCTGCAGCGATTCACTGACTTCTTTCAGTCAGTACCAGTTAAACACAGCCTAAGATTACTGTTCCTTGATTTTTATTCTTTTTTTTTCCCTAATGCTTTGGTTGCACTGATGGCATTGTAACCGGATAGGGAATGGGTGAAGTCTGGGGGAGGCAGAAGAGCTGAAATCTGAGAGAGTCTGTGTTACAGCCAGCCCGGCACGCTCTCTGCTGGCTCCAAAACCTGATCTGCTCTCCTCTGGCAGCCAAATCTTTACACTGTGGGCTTTGCTCAGGTTTACATCTGCACTTCTGTAGTTCTGAGTGGCTCAGGCTGCTCTATCTTGGACATCCACTGAGGTAACCAGAAGCAGAATCTGATTTGCAAATTAAATTTAACAATGAAACCAAAATAATGGCTCTGTGGTATTGTCATTAATGTCATTCAAAATCCATCAGTACACTGGGAGTAAGGGTTGGGCTGTTCTGCTTCTGCATTCAATATTGTCAGAAGAAATGAACCAGTTTGAAGGAAATAAGAAGAGATGGATGTTTTTAAAATGAGAATACTGAAATCATAGTCTTTTATGTCTCATTCTGCTTGTGCTAAATAGGTGAACATATAATAGAAATATCATATATAAAATATTATAGAAACAACTGTATATTTACCTACCTGTATATACCTTCTGTACAGGCATGAGCTTGCCTTTTGACCACTTGTAGTGATTTAAGGTTCTGGCAAGACAATGTCACAAAGTACAGCCTGAAACCTGTGTTTCAGTAAGGCCCAGAACTCTTGGCCCTTCCCGAGCAGACTAAGGTCTTAAAATTAGCAGAAATCCTTCAGGAAAGCATGCTCCCAAACTTACCTTTTAAGGAAGTTTATGATGGTTCAGATAAGACTGGAAAGAATTTCCCAACTTTCAAGCACAAGTCCATTTCTATAAAACAAACTTAACACCTGAACATTTGATAAATGACTGGGGGGGGGGTCACCTTGATGATGGAGTCAAGGTAAAGGTCTGGTAAAGGTGGAGGGGAAGGGGGAAATGTATTAAGATGTCCTGCAGTGATTTCATAACCTGAACCACAGTTACTGATCTTGGTATATCCACAGTCTGTAACCACACAGCTGTGCTTCAGCTGGGAAAATGGAGGGTTTGTTTGCAGTGCCATTTTGGGGAGCCTGAAAGCTGCCTTCCCCCAGCCTCAGCTGCATGAGCTCATTCCCTGCCTGGCTCCAGCTGCTCCCCGTATGTGTCCTGACCCTCCAGCTGCTCCCCTCTCTCCTTCAGTACTGCTGCTTCTCCTAGGATTGGTTTTGTCGGTCAAAATTAGAGACATGAAATGGAATACACTGCTGTTACAGCATAATAAGCATAAAAAGGCAGAGAATCACCTCTGATTTGGCTCCTGGTGGAGAGGCTCTGATGTAGGGTGGTTACAGATGGACTGGGATGCTAACTCCTTATCTCCAATATTGCTTCATCTCCAGGCTAGGGCAGAAAACTGTTCAGTCTTAAGGTGATTTTTATGAGCATGTTCTTGATGATGATCTTATAACTGATGCTTAATGTCAGTTCACACTGAGGGTCCTTACTGATTAATTTAGGGAGGTAGAGTGGTTGGTAATTAATCTGTCCAAAGGCACTGAATTTTTCCTCGAGGGCCACACCTAAGGTGTGATCATAAATCAAGCCCCAAGGCGAGAGAGGTCTTTGAAGGCTGAGGTATATATGAGGAAGAACTCTCCTACCCTGTGGAAAATCCCTGCTTTGGAATATTCTGCAGTGGGATCAGGAGAGGTTGTGTGAAGTGCTGTTTGGTGGCCATTTCACAAATGCAAGTTTCACGTAGAAGTGACTCATTAGGAAGGCAGATGTAATTTCTCCTTATGGTGTCAAATACACTCTCAGCTGGGCATTCTTCTAAAGGGGAACAAAATTCAGGGACTTTTCAAAATCTGTCTCAACCCATTAACATCCATTCAGCTGGTGAGGCTTTGATCTTCTGCAGAAGGAGCTTTAAAAGGGAGGAAGGAGAAGAGGAGACCCTGTCAGCAGCCCCAAGTGCTCCTAACACTTCGGCAGTGTGCATGGTGCTAATTGGATTTCTTGCTTCCAAGCCAGCTCATCATCTTCATTTGAGGTTTTCCACAAATAAGTGTAAAACAAATCTCTACAAATCCCAGCCCTAGCAAAAATAATCCTTTGTTGTTTGGCACTTAGTTCTGGGTCACTAATTCTAAGCAGGAAAAATTACTGTAACCTCTGGGGGAAAACAAAATCACATCCCACATGAAATTACAGGAGTGGCTGAAGTACATAGGTAGATCTGGAACATTTTTCTGGTAATTCAGGCAGTTTGGCAATTGTTGGATGGAAGGCAGCTTCAGATCACAGTGAAGATAACTTGCTGGTTAATAAACTCAGATTAGCTGTGTCCTTCTGCCCTGAAAGATAAGGCACTGTGATAATACAGACAAAAAGGGAGATATTTAGTAAGTAACCAATTCATAATATAAAAATATAGTACTAAAGTTTTTATAATCAGTGCCTGATCCTAGAAACTGAGTTGTTGCTGGATGTTTTGAGCAGCTAGCAATTAGAAAAACTCTGTGGCAAATTCTTTCCTATTAAGACTTTATCAGGACTATTGATTTCAGCAAAGCCAGGCTGGCTTCTGCTACACATGTGTATATCTATACAGGCTCTCCTCGTGCTGTGAGAGCAGATATCATAAGGTTGATTATCCTCTGATCCTGTTTGGGTTTTTTCTTTCCTTTTTGAGCATGCATTCAAGAAGCAGTTTATTTTTTTAACACTGTGGTTTCTTTACAGCAAGCAAACTGAGTGTGAGAGTTGCTGGAAGGCATTAAACATGGGTATGGACCTCCACACTGTCACTGCAACAGGCACTTGGGTAACAGCACAGCCACACTCTGATGTTGCTTGTTCTTTTTTGGACTCTGATCTAATCCTTGTTTCCCTGTAATGGCCAAACAACACTGGTCTAATTAAAATCAGGCAAATATTTTGTGTCATGTGTAATAGGTAATATAAAGTACATATGCAATGATTTAACTCAACATCTAAGCTTTATACAAAGAAATTTTTCATCTGGCATTAACTTCCCAGTAGACAGAGAGCAATGAGTGTTGCCAGTGCTGTCAGCTCTCAAGGATGCTGCATGGGCAGTGCTGGTGTTTCTGGAGCACTACTAAAGCATGGCAAAAGCAAGATTTTTATTTCCCACCCATTCCCACACCCTTTTTTTTAATTCTTTTTTTATTATTATTTTTTTAGCTTTCATTTGCATGGGAAAATTATCCTCTATGATAAGGGGAGAAGATAGAAGAACAGCAAATTTCTGTGGTACTTCTGTGAGACTGCCCCAATCTAATCTCCATTTCATTATGGTCATTGGATTGGGATGAAACGTCAGCAAATTGTGTCTCTGGTCTCCCAAAACCAAACACAAATGTTTAATCTGGCAAAGGATTTTTCAGTAACAATCCCCCAGAACTAAGTAGGCCTTGAAATATTTTTAAAACTGATAAAATGCTCATGTGCCAGGCTGCAGCCTCTCTTCCAGAACAGCAGAGAGGAATTCTCTCCAGCCAGGCCTGTCTGTTCTGAAACAGAGGAAGTGCCTTTGGTCCTTCTGTCTGGTGAGAGAGAACCCACCTCAATTCCTCTTTTTCTCTTCAGAATCTGAGAGATGAAAAGTAAAGGCAGGTAATTTTCTATAGCTCTGGCTATGTCCAGGAGACTCAAGTGGGATGGCCAAGTCAGTCAGTGACTGTCTGCTGCAGGAATGGCAGAGAGAGCTGTTTTCCTGCTATTCTCAAGAATGGCACTAATATTTCTGTTCCCTCTGAGGTTTATGACTCTGTAAACTGCAGCATAAAACTATAAAACCCTTCCCCTTGTTTTCTCTGTTTATATATCAATGGTGAATTTCCTGTTCTGTCTTTAAATAAGCTGTTTTCTGCTATTTCTGTTTTTCTTATGGAACAGAACCATCTACAAAACACAGTGGCAGCACTTAAACTTAGGAAATACGCACACACATGTTGGCAGGTGGTAACAGATGTGAAACTCATTCCCAGAAGTTATTGCTGACTTGAAGAATCTGACAGGAATTGAAAGTTTAGGCATTTATGTAAATTCACATCTGCATTATACAGGATTATAATGTGATGCAAGCTTAGAGGGAGAAAAATAATAGAAATCCTCATGCTTTGTGACATAAGCCAAGCAGTCATTCACAGTGCTTTCCCTGGGGTTCTTTTCTTTCCTTCTCTCTTCTCTTTTTGAGACCCCTACCACTGATTGAGACAAAGGATGAAATGGATCCCTACTCTGAATCACTATGGAAATTTCTGTGCTAATAGTTTAGATTTTTCACTCATTCTCCACTCTCCTGGTTTGAGTGAGTGTAGAAGAGCCTACATCAGGAATCACCACAACCAAAGTTTCCAGAGTTCAGTCCTATTTACTGCTATTCCTGAGGCTTGGGCTGTTACATTTGGAATTGAAAAACACTGTTTTAATGTCAGAGGGAGGAATTATTTCCTTAGATTCTTTGTGGGGAGCAGGGAATGTCTTTTATAAATTTAGGCAGCTCAGCTTTTTAAAAAAAAAAAAAAAGTCTATTGTGGAATAAAACATTTTGCTTCATTGCAATACTCCTCATGGGCAGTACCTGTCAACTCTAAAGAGAATTAATTGTGATTTTCTATTACTGCTGCTTTTTTTTCCTCCCTTAAAACTGTGGTCAGCCAATGGACCATTCTCTCAGTTGTCTCCCAGTCCTATTTTGATGGCTGGGGAGGGATGCAAAGCAGGCAGTGCAGCCCCTCCCCAAAAAGCCCTCAGACCCCTCTGGCACTGACTGGTTCCTCTGCCACAAGGAGCCTGGGAAGTCAGGAGCATCCCTAACTTCTCAAGTCCAGGAACAGCCTGACTGTGTGTGTACCCCAGCAGCTCTGGGTACCCATCAGTGCCCCAGCCTGGGACAGCCCCCTCGGGACAGTGCTGATTTTTGTTAGTGAGCCCCAAATTCAGCAGAGCAGTGTAAGAGGCAGCTGGGTGGGGACAAGTGGTGGGGACTTTGCTGTGAACTCTGTGAGCCCTCCAATAACTTCAGGCTATACACATGGCAAAACACCAGAGAAATACCAAGAGCCCAGTTCTGTCAAAGCAAACATATCTTTTTAATTAAAAAAACTATGGATTTTAACCCGCTCTGAAGAGAGTTTGGAAAGTTTCATGTCACTTGCAGGGACTGTACATAACAGGGGTTTGTATCCAGCCTTTAATTCCCAGTGTACCTGGAATTATGCTCCCAAGCATGAGCAGCCACTCTGGCCCTAATAAGACATGTTGGGTTTCTAATTATGGTTACTCAGGAATGTTTTTTAACTCCAGTATTTTTTTTCTCTGCATTTCTTTCTCCTCTTTCCGAATTCTACAATATTTTTTTTTGTTCTTGCAACTGATGAATAGAAAAGGATTTTTACCTCTGTAATTTGGACAAGGGGATGTTGGAGAGGAAGCTCTAACTCTGTAGGATGGCACTGTGGTTAAGATAAGCTTGCTTTTCATTGTAGTTGTTAAGGTTGTGTATCTTTACCAAACAAAAGAGCTGCTCAAGCACTGCCTTTAAATCACTAGGATAGTGGTTTACAAGCATTTATCTTGCTCTGTGTGTCCTTCTGGCAGCTATAAGTAACAGGTAACCTGCTTCTTCACATTCAACAAAGCTTTTAAAAATCAGGTGAATTTTGTGTCTGACTCTGTGTATTGCATTTCATTTTATTTAAATCATCAGAGTAAATCTGATGACCAGCTTGGATTAGAACTAAGTATTTCAGTTCCCTGGGCATTTGGTGGTTGTTCCCAGTGGTAGATGGGACCCATACCTGTCTAACCCTCCTGTGGTAACCAGATTTAGCAGCTGAACAATTCCTCTTTGATCAAAGCCCCATTTATCCCTGCAGAGAGTGGGGAGGAAAGGGCTCTGTGTGTGTGTGTGACCCAGGGGCAGTTTCTGTTGTGTTCCTGGAAGGAGTTAGGGGCATCAGACACTTGCTTCACAGTCAGCATCTCTGAGTGTGGCTGAGGAATAAGGTTGTAGAGGCAGCAATGTGCTTTGACTGCTGTTGTAGCAGCACTGCTGGCTGTATCTGATCTGCTCTAAAGGGCTTTTGTGGTTGTCAGCACTGTTATTCCTCAGCTGAGAGGGAGCTAAACCATCCCCAAATGATGTTTGAGTAGACAAAGTAGTAAAAAAGTAGACCAAAGGAAATGTTTGGCTGCTTTTCCTCTTGGAAATAGTGTTGCCAGTCTGAGAGGGATTCTCCAGAGGAAGGAAACCAAACCTTTACTGATGCTGATTAGTTTCTGAAAAGATTTAAGAAATCTGTTTATACGTGGGCTGGTGGTGATATCATTTTGTCTGATGTCTGGGAATAATGAAGACTTCTTTCATTTGCTTGTTCAGATGTTAAGGTCTGAGAGGTGAACAGAGCAGGCACCACACTGTCTCATCACATCAGTCAGAAAATGGACAAAAAAAGCACAAGGCCCTGTAGTCTGGATTCAACAAGAACAGCTGACTTTAAAAAAGGGCAAAACCCTCTTTTTTGTGTGGGCAAAACCCCACGCTGGATCAGGGGAAGACTGAGGGGGAATCCTTCTCCCTGGAGTGGAAGGAGGGGCAGAGAACCCTCCTGGGACTAACCCCCACTGCCTGTTCCCTGTGCTGCTGGGGGAAGGAGGTGGAGGGATGGAGAACAAAGTGCTTGGGGTTTGGGAAGAGGGGAGGGGTGGGGAGGAAGAATCTCGGCTCTGGGTTGTGTTTTCTCTTTGCCCTGTTTTGATTTGATTAAAGAGAAATTGATTTTTTTTTTTTTCCACCGAATCAAGTCTGGTTTGTCCATGACTGCAATTGGTGAAGGAAAACCTCACAGCCTTGACCCACAGGGTTCCAGGTGGATTTCCTCTTTGCCATCCCATAATTTGGGAGAGGAATGAGTGGCCGCATGGCCCTTTGTTATTGGCTCAAACCTAATCCCAAAGAATATGATTTCTGCTGTGGTTTACAAGGGGAAAAGTCTTTCCCCCCATGGTAGGGGTCAGAAGCTGACTGTTATTCTGTAAAGTACAATATCCTTCATTTTTTTAAGTCGTATTTCAGGTTTTTTTGGTGTCTGTTTGTATGGCACAGGTTAGCTTTTAAAGCTAGGGATGGAGTTGCAAATAGTTGCTCTGGGGAGCCCTGATAATCTAAAGCACACTCTCTCTCCTCTGTCTGTCTGCTATGCCCACCTTATTGCCTGATGGTGTCATTTGTGTCCCTGTAGCTGAGCACCCTGCTCTGCAGCTCCCCTTTCTGAACTTCAGGTATGCAACAGGGTGATCTTAACAGCACAACAACCCACCAGCTATGGAAAGTGCAGTGTCAGTGTTTAGGAAGTTTGAGGCATAAGGATTGGATTTGGAGGGGAAAAAGGTGATCGAGGGAAGCCCAGGGCCTGAAAGCTTTTAAACTGCTGGCTCCATGTCTACTGCTCTCTTAATTAAATCCTGATCCCTTCTGGCCTTCTGCATCTGGGGAAGTGTCATTGAAGCCAAAGGGCTTTAAGAAGACTCTGCTCAGCACATGACTCCTGGTGTTGCTCAAATTGCTGCCCAAGCAGCTCCAGTTCCATCTTATTAACAAGGATCTGAAGCATTACATATTTCAATAGTTCCATTGTTTTATAGGGCTCTTCAGTGTCAGGTGGGAGGAAACACCTTATTCAAACTGACACCTTCATTCTCCAGTGGAGAGGAGCTGTGGAAGGGAGGAAGCAAAGAATGAGAGAGTTTTGCTATTCTTATTATTTTTTTAACAGAATCAAGACCTAATGAGCACTTAAAGCAAAGGCTTGTAGATAAACAACCAACCAACAGGACATGGTAACACAATGGCATTGATACTTTAAAAGTCTGCATTAACAACTGAGCTTGAAAAGACTGACTATTTATGTAATTACCTGTTCAGACTATAATAACTGTAGAGTTTAGTTTAGCTTTTATTTTGCTTCTCTTCCTCATTTAGTGCTTTTGCATGTGGTATTTAGCCTGCTTGTTGGAAATGGTGTGGTTTCAAGTCCAATACATGTGTTTTTAATGTATTGGGAAGTATTTTATTATACACATTTAATGTATTGGAACTTGAAGGACAATAACATCTTCCAGGGGTTCCCATAGCAAGTAAGATTCCTGTGTTTTTAGCTTTGGATGTATTTGGTGATGTGGATCAAACACCCCTGTGCATCAATGCCTCAGCATCAGGGACGCAGGGCAAATATCCTGCTCTGGGATTAGGACCTGGCCTAATCATGGACAATTCCCATCACTTCCTCAATACTGCCCCATTTTTTCTCTCTTTGATGCTGTTTCTCCAGGCCATGGCTGCTCTTACTGCTTGTATCAGCTGATCTCCATTTCCAGGCACTCTAATAATCATGGCTGTCCCAAAACCTTGTAAACCTCACTCAATACCTACACAATATCAAAGTTTGTTGCTGGGGTAACAAGCTCAAGTTCCTTACCTCATGGAAGTCCATGTTCACTGTGATATTTGGATTTAAAATATTTCACCAGACAAGAACGATTTTTATTTTATTTTTTTTTTAAATGGTGTATTGGGAAAACAATGTTTTATAACCCTAGTGCAGAATTTCCAAAACAGTATATTCATAGGACAAGTGCCAATAAGCTAGAATGTTACACAAACAGGAATGTTATAAATTATGTGTGGACCATTTACATAAAAACTTCAGTTTGAGAATTTGCACAATAATTCATCCAAAGTATTTTACAGCAGATTCAGTAGAAAAGAAGGTAAAAGAGCAAAACGTTTCTTCTGTAACTCAGAAGTTTAGAAAGGAAGTTTTATTGGATGGTCAGTTAAGTTTTGCATGGTCATGAACAATAAAACCTGAAGTTACCTCAGCTGTAGTTATTTGCCAGAAAAAGACCATTCAGCTACCATAAGCCAGTAACTAATTGTTGCTGTAAACAGATTTTTATGTCAGTAGAAGATGTAATTTTGTGGGGTGTCAGATATCTCTTGCTCAGTATTCGTGGTGTTATATAAAGGGAAGAAATCTTATCACCCTTTCTGAAAGCAGGACTTGCACAGCTACCTTCAGATCTCTGCTATTAATGGTTCTCAAGTCTGGCAAGGTTGGAGATCAAGGAGCTGGGATGTTGGATTTCAGTTCTGTTAATGCTTAACATTGCTTTCATTTGGCTCTTTAAAAGGAAAATGCTGTTCTTTTGGGTTTCTTGTCATTTTTGTCAGAATTAAATACATAAATGCAGTAGGATCAGTGAATGTGCATCTGTATAAAGGTAACGTTTTGTACAGCAGGAGAAGGAGGGGGTTTTGTCTCTCTATAAACATATATATGTAGTGAAACTGAAATTAACAGATTGTTTTGGAAATATGAGTGAGTACAAGTTGGGTCTGTTTATATACATGCAATTTCACCCTGTGAGGTTTATAGATTTATGTATGTCAACCTGTCTGCAAAAGTCATAAGAGCTGACTCCTGCTGAAGGCATGTGTGGGAAGGAAAGGCCAACTGAACTCAAAGATACTTTTTTTTTTCTTCTTCTTCTTGGGTAATATTAGACAGAATTGATGGTCTAGTGTTCCCTCCTCACATTTTTCTTCCAAAATGAATCCTGGTTTTGGCTACTCTTTCATAGCATGCCATCTTGATTTAATGTTCAAAGTGCTTGAGCTGTTGGATATCACCATAAAGCCTTTTACTGTAGTTTCAATTTTTAAATTTTATCTTTGCAATAAGCACCTACACTTCTGGGGGACTCTCCAGCTATAAATCACTGCAATTATTCTTGATTCCATAGTACAGAGGAGCAAACCAGTTTCTTGCACATAGCTCAAGTGCAAGGATAGGACAAGCAAGACAACAATTTACTTGAGTCTTGGATACAAACACAAAATCATCCTCTTCAGGATAAACTTTAGCCTGGGTTAATCCAAATTTAAATTTAGGTCTGGCTCTGGCTGTCACTTCAGTGCAGGTTTAAGTCCAGCAGTCATGAATAAACTTGCAGAAGAGCAGACCACAGGGAGTGACATCTCTCTTAGTTTGTTCACTGGAGTTCATTGTCCCAGCTCAGATGAAGTAGAACCTCTTCTGACAGACTCAGGGGTTTCTTATGAAGTGGTGAAGTGTTCCCAGGTACAGCTGTGATTAACAGATCCTCTTGGTACAACTTCCTGGGCAATGTCTGAACCCCAGCTGGGGTAAAACCTCCCAGTACTGGAAGCCTCCTCTGACCAGATCCTCTCTGAGGCATGAGGACATCTATGCTTGATTTACCAGAGTTTTAAATCTTTCTTTTGAGCTATGATTTCTGTGTCCAAGATTTTCCTGTGGTTTATGACTGTGTCTGTCAGTCTAATAACAAGATGCTGCATCATCTTACTAATGATTCCTCTCCTATGCCCTTGGAGCTATGCCCTTACAGCTGCACCAATACTGCTGAGAGTAAAACCTTAGCATTAATACCTTTTGTTGTTGTTACTGGGTTTTCTTAAATGCAAGGAATTATATATTTACCAGAGTAGATTTTTTTTTTTTCAGGGAAGTAGTAATGCTGTGGGTAGGTAGTAACTTAACTGTTATTTTATGCAGATTTAACACGTTTTCTTTTAACATTTTTAGGAAAGGCCAATGAATTTCCTACTCATTTATGCAAACAAAAGTAGCTCCTCTTTTAGAAATGTTAATGAGAAAGTCTTGTGTAGAGGCACTTTAAATGTTCTCCTGGTCTTTGTATTTTAAGATCCTATGAATGTTATAAAAAAAGCACAGTACTACCTTATCATTATATTAAAAAAATCCATTCATTTAATTAGCATCATTGGAAAGAAATGCTAGAAATTAATTGTGGAGGGGTGCATGTGTTATCACAAGTATTTTCTTTGTAGCAGGGAAAACATTAAGCTCAGGCTGTTATGAACAACCTAATTTGTCTGGGCATGTGATATTCATGAGGAACAGATAAAAGAAAAGACTTTAATAGTTGCAGTCCTTGGCAGTCTATTTTGTTCCAGTAACCACACAGAATTTAAGCTGTTTGTGTTAAACTTGAACAAAGCTAAACTGAAGAAAAGAGAGATCATGCTGACTTTTCACAGCCAGTCAGAAGTGTCTTTTTGGAAACTTAGAAAAGGAAGAAGTATTCCTGTCCCCAGAAAGCTTTCTTTAGGATGAGTAAGCACTGTCTGGGGGGGTTTCTCTAAGGTTGCTCAGAAGAAGAGGGCATAATTCTTGATTGAGGTGTTTGCCAGGTACTGAATGCCAGATACTGTAAAGCAAATGGAATGACAGTGATTATTCTTAGAGTTATTTAGGAAAAATAGTGCAATCCTGGACATGACTCTAACTGTGATCACATAAAACAGCACTCTGGTATATCCTGCAACATAAGTTTTTTTTACAAATTGCTTTATAAACATTTTTCTGCCATCTCTTGGGCTGGTGTTAGATGAACTGCCAGTAAATCTGGTGTATCAGTTATGTCACATGTATTGCCAGGTTTTGAGATCAGGCTGAGCAAAGAGTTACCTGCTAGTGGAGCAGAGAGAATAAGCATTTGTGATGGTACTGGCACCATGGGGCCATCCCTTATAGGATTTGTTAGGGATGTACTGGAGTAGAGAGGAAGAAAATATGAGAGCAATCCTCTGGACAACCAGAAGACAAAAAATAGTTGAACTGTAAGCTCATGCTGTCCTGAAACACCTTTGGGAGCTGGATGTGGCCAACCACACAGGGAAGAACAGTCTGAGCAGCTCTTTTTCTCACTTGCTTCTCTGACTTCCTTGGCCCTGCTTTGTTTGTAACAAAACTAACATTTTGGTCTAAAGAGGTATGGAAGGGAGGTTTTAAAGTAACCCTGTGATTGACCTGCCATGCAGACAGGGAACAAAAAGCTGATTCCATCTCTGTTTCCTATGCTCCCTACTGGCAACCTCCCTGTTTTCCTTGTTGGAGCTGGAAAAGCCACGAGCCACGGAAGAGATCCAGGTGAAGGATTTCCAGCAAAGAGAGAGAAATTGGTGGACAAGTATAATATTCAGTCAAGTGTTGGTAAAGAAATATTTTGAGTTTGCTAAACCTCTGCTCAGCTCCCATCCACTGTTAAAGTCACTTGAAATTAATAACTTTTCAGTAATGGCTGGCAGCTGAAGAGCTTCCACAGAGATGAATTAACCAAGAAAGGAGGGAATAACTCACATCAGAACATAATGGCATTATAATTTGCACAAGAACATTAGTCAGAGAGGAAATCATTACTAAATGCTACAAAGAGTCCTATAACAAAGGAATCTTATGGGAGGAAATGTTCAGAGTTTTTTATGGGCTGTTCTCCATTTCAGTGCCTGATGTAACATCCAGCCCTGATGTGCAGAGCAAGGTCACTCACTGGAACCTCAGCCAGCAGCCATTTGTTCCACCAGTCCCTCTATTTCTTCTCAGGTCTTACTGAATTCCTGAAAGATTTTCTTCCCATTGTTTAAGAGAGGCTGTGTGAGGTCTAGGAATTGTCTCCTTTTTATTGCTTTCTTTATAATTTTTTATTCTCTGTTTCTTGTTATCCCTACGCATTTCGTTTTCTCCCATAGATTCTGTATGCAATTTTTTCACACCCCAAGAGGATAAAAGCTGTAAATATAGGTGCAAAATGTTTCTCTTTATGTTCACTTGAAGACAAGATATATTGCTGGTATTTGGATTTCACTAGTGTGTTCTAAAATCAGAGGAACTTTCTCTAGCTGAGAAGTGTTCTCAAGCTAAGAACCCCAGGTAGAAGTCGTGCTGTATTTTGCCTCCTGCTAGCACGTCTCCACACTTCTGGGGTCTTTAGTGTTTTGTAAGTTGTAATGTTTGGGGTGTAGTTTGGGATGGTTTGGCTCTACTGCCTTGTTTAGAAAGGCTGAACCTATAGACTGCATCCTCACCTGCAGAACACAAATCCTTGGGCTTTTTATATATGAATTTTATGGCAATTCCTCTTAGACGTGTCACAGTTGCTTACTGGAGGCATCTGAATGCCCCAGTATGTCATCCTGGAAACCTGCCACAGCCTGTAACACCAGAGCAGGAGCTTTAAATTTGGGCTGGGTTTGGGCTGTTCCTTTGGCAAAGCAATGGGAATGAGGAGAGCCCTGAGTGGAGCAGCCAGTCCTGCCCCAGGGCACCAGGCTCAGGGCTGCCTGGCCACCTCCAGCCCTGGCTATCAGGCAAAGAGTTACTGCAGGCAATTAGGAATTAATTCACCCCCCTGGTACCTGTCTCTGTAGGCTTACACTAATTTAAAGAAGCAATACTTCTGCATGGTTCCAGATATTTGGTTCAAATTAATCCCAGTTCTTTCACAGGATGGGTTACACTAAAATTACTCCTGTAGCCCAGCAAACTTGTTCTTTACTGGTTGCTACGATTGTCCTGGTTGTTTCCCGATTATAATATAGCTCTCTTTGAGCTAAATTAAAATGTGATATTTTCAACCTAAAGTTTGGAGTCCTAGCTAGAAAAATGCTTAAAACTTTTTGGATTCAGTCAGATAGGCTTGATCCTTAACCCAGAATTTAAAACCAGACAATCTTCTGTTTCATTTTCACCTTCCCTCAGAAGTGACCATGTAACTAAGGGAACTTTCAAGCTGCTGCAAGCAGTGACACATGGAAAATAAGTAATTTATAAAGAGTCTCTCTCTCATCTCCCAAAATTAACTACACCTGTTCTTATTCAAGAAAGTAAGTGCCATTAAATCATGAAATTGCTTATGATAAAACCAAAGAAAGTGTGAGTGAAAATGTAAACACAGTGAAGACTTGGTGGTGCCAAAATTAAAGCTTATATTACACCAGCTGATAGCTAGCTGGAAGTCAGAAATATGATACATTAAAATAAACAGTTTGAGATTAATCTTCAGCTATCTGGCAGAGCATGAATTAAAGCAAATTTCAAATAATGTCAGCATCAGTTTAATTCTCCTTCCCTTACACCCTCTTCTATTCCCCTGCCTTCTCCATGTGTTCAGTTGAACCACAAGGTAGGGGATGGCCTTGTAGCTGCTGGCCAAAGGACCCATCTCACGTGCCCAGACACCTGGGAGCTCAGGATTTTAACAGGAAATTCCCCAGGTCCTCTGGAAAAGGAGTGCAGCTCCCCATCACTTGTCAGCCCTGCTGCTTTCAGAACAGATAACTGGGAGACCTTGGAGTTGTTTAGCTTTTCCATTTATCTCAATTTTCAGAAAAAAAGCCATCCAGTGTTTGAAATTCGGGTTTGTCTGAAGGCTCCCATTGCTGTATGACACCTCCAGGAAAGTTTCTGGGTTTGTTGCAGGGAGCTGCATGCCAAACAAAATTGAGTAGTGTTTGGATTTAGTACTGGAGCAAGGGCAGATCACACAGAAAATAAAAAACACTCTCCTGTGGTGCAAGATCTACTTATATGGGTCTGTTCAGTGGGAAATCTGCTCTCGTTGATCCCAGTCTGACTCTCTGCAGGGTTTCCTTGGTCAAGGAGGCTCAAATTGATTCAAGGCCCAAAGCTCTTGAGCTCAGTGTTGACAAAACCTAGAGTGCCATGTCCTTGTGTCAACACGCTCTGCCTTTCTTGGATCTTCAAACCACATTTTGCTGTATGACCAAAAATGGAAGGTGAATCACAATGAGAAACATATGGCTGGGAATGGAATTCCAAACTGGAGGAGAAGAAAGGAGGAGGACAGAGATTGAGAGGAAAAGAGCAGAGGAAAGTAGAAAATGAAAAGAGAAATTGAATTCCAGCTTCTCTATTAGGAAGAAATAAAACACTCTAAGCTCTTCTGGTGACCTTACATGGGAACCTCATGGAGCTTTGCTTTTATAACTTCTCCCCCATTGCATTTATTTCCTTTCTCTGTTATTTCCATGGTGTGCTAGAAATCAGATTTGGGGATAAGCTATGAATTTTGTATTATTTACCTGCTTTCCCATAGATTCCAAAAAGCTGTGCAATATATTTGAGTATAAAGGCAGGAGCAGCTTTTTAAATTAAGAAATTTGGTTATGGCTTTTGTTCAAGGTCATTCACAGAAATGTCTGAAGCAAAAACTCATCCAATTAGTTCCTAATTAGAGCTGACTGAAGGGCAACAACAGTTCTGCTCTGTGGCAACTTGTGAGGTCCAGAAATTTCATTTTGCTCCGACGTGGTTTTATCTACTGGGAAATAAAAAATGTCCACTTCTCATTCTGACATGGAGCAAAGTTTGGGGCTTCGTGTTTGTTTTTGCAAAATACAGATATATTTTTACAGGGGAGGAAATGGACTTTCAGCAAGCTGTGCTCTGTAAGGCTCAGTTGCAGGACAGGCCAACACACAGGCAGCATCCCCCTGGTGCCTGCTACATCTGCAAGGTGCCCCTGGCTCTCCCTGCAACAGTGTTGGCCCTTGCTGGTGGCTCCAGAGGGCTCCCACACCAAATTCCTTGCCCTTTGGCCTTGGCAAAGCTCTGCAGCATGACCCAGAGGTCCTGCCAAAACAGACAGGAGAGGCTGAGTGGAGCCAAGCATAAGGCAGGTGGGGAAAGAAAATGCACAGGCTACGAGCCACCCATGTGCAGGAGCTGTAGGGTCTGCTGCTCACCCTCAGGAGCTGGGAAAGCAGCCAGGGGTGAAAAGTGGGATGGGGAACCTCAGGCAGCCCCATGGTGCCCTTTGTGGTCACATCAATGAGTTCCCACTGGTGGCAGCTCCTAGGAGGCTGGCAGTGTCCTGGTGTCACTGGGAGGTGACAGTGGGGTAGGTAAAGGTCTCAGAAGAGGTCTCAGAGGAGCTGCCTGGGTTCTGCAGACAGAGGTTTCAGCTGGGGCTCCTGATGCTCTGGGGGACTGCAGAAATTGCATTTGGGCCAGGCTGCAGGAGAGTTATGTCTGACAGCCCTCTGGTTAGGGAAACAAAATTATCCTGTGTAGAATTCTAGATGCTGGCTATTCGGAGCTGAGGAAGACCTCTGTGTCATAAACAGTTGCTCTTGTGTAATAAATAGTCTTATTTTTATAAGGCCCACAGAAATTAGGACTCATCCTGGCTGGACTGAGGCATTATGTCTCTTGCTGTAGCTTTCCAAACCACCATTATACACAGGAGAGGGAAAAACAATACAAATAAGAGATGCATGATTCATAGCAAATTCCCTGTGTCTAAAAATACTGATGCTCTGGAGATGCTGCAGTTACACTGCTCAGACCTGGTAACACATGGTAGGCAAAACCTTTTCCTTTATTTTGGCAATATTGGCTGTGAACTTCATGGGAGCAGTAGCTGCTGCTGGACCCTGCTCCTGAATTCACTGTACACCAGCCCTGCTCTCATCTAAATCATCTTTAACACAGTTCCACTGATAGCACTGAGTGGTAATAATTGGGCTGGTTTTAAGGGATTCTTGGTGTGTCAGCTGAGGTTTGAGGGGTAGAACAGAAAATCAGGTTACTACTGCCAGGTGCTTCTTTACATGGTCTTGACAGGGTAAGGAGATTTTTATACTGCTAAAGAGGGTGGGTAAGCACTGGGGGAAGTGTTAATCTGGGCTAACATTTCTAAGAGGGAAGCAGATTCTATCTTTAATGAGTAGTCCTACAGGATGCAATAAACACACTTCAGGTCTCAATTTATAAAATGAACTTGATATGACATTGACCAAGACTATGTGAATGTGAAATGTTTTATATTTATATAATTGATATCTTGGAGTATTCTGAATTTTTCCTTTTTAAAAAAACACACAAAACCAAAAAACCCCAAACCACAACAAACAACTCATCAGTTTTGGACAACCTATTACATGCTACACAGCACAGACTGCTTTAAAAATAGCATAAGATAAACATTGATGGTTTTTAATAAACCAGGCTTAAGTATCTGCTTTATTAAACATACTCAGTGTTTAAGACAAGCATAACGAAAGGTGAAGGTCTGTTTTCTTTTTATTCCATTTTTTAACCTCTACTCTCCAATCCCGTGTTTGGTTTGGGGTTTAAAATAAATTATTCTCTTAAATGAAGTAATAAGAGAACTAGGGTGAGGAGCTGAGCTGTGCAGAGAAATTTATTACAGAGAAGTAGCAGACAGGGAAAAAAAGTTCCTATATTAACTACAAAACAGTAAGTGCTAAGGCTTTAATAACTTTATTGCAATGAAAATGTTTTTCATAGAGTCAAAACAGATTAGTTGCAAGAAAAAATATTTAGTTCTTCTACTTGAAGCCAAATGGTGAAAATTTCAGTTAATCCAAATAGATTTACTGCTCTCATCATGGTCTCTTCCTGCTGATGATTTGGCACTTTGCTGTAACCCAACACCTTGAGACTCCTCAGACTGAGGAGTGAATGCCTCTGCCCTGCTGCCCTTCCATTGCCTCCCATCTCCCTCTGGTTTCTTACCTGCTCAGGTCAGGGTGGCTGGGATGCTCTCACAGGCTTCAAAGCACTGGTCTGGAGGACATACATGTGGTCTGGAGGACATGCCTTAAGTTTTTTCCTACTTAGTCTGTTTTTCAGATAAAGCACAGCTGAGGAAAGCAAATCAGCAAATTCAGTGTTCAGGTGATGTTCCCTAAGTAGAATCTACTTTCTGTGAGTTTCAGAGTTACAGATACCCATGAAATCTCTCAGGATTTAAGTAGGAATATGTCCTGTCCCAGAGTCCTCATGGTTCTTCCTGAGATGGTTGACCTGTTCAGTGTGTTATTCAGAATTCAGGAAAATAATGTCCAGTTGTCATTTGCATGAAGCAGAAAGAGAACCTTATTTTAAGAAGGATGAGCAGGGCTGTCAGGCTGGGGTGGTTTTCCCTGAACAGGTGAGGTGAGCACTGGTGTGGAGCCTTCCCCAAAAGCACAGCCCTGCACTCAGCTATGAGCCAGGAACCAACTTTCTTCTCAGTATGACTCTAAAGAGAAAGAAAAAGAGAAAACTTCTATGTTTTTCCAGCCACAATGTTGATGGGTAACTCTGGGAAATTCTGGTTACAAGGCAGAAGTGGTTTGGGGAGTTTTGCTTCATTTTTTATTCGTTCCCTGTGACAATCATCTTAATGCACTGGAGAGGGAGACTTCTTCAAACTGTGAAAATGTGAAAGTTCTGTGTCATATCAGTGTGGTGGTTCAGACACTGCTTCTGACAAGACAGACTGTGATAACACGCAGAGATGGAGTTCAAGTGACTGTTTATTCAAGATAATCTCATCGGAGTACAGAGAACATCAGAAGACTGTGGCCCCCTCCCCAGCCATCTCCTCCTTCCTGGCCATGTCCCAGCTGGAGCTCATGTAGAATTTCATTGAAGCCTTGCTTGCTGCTGGGTAGATCAGATATTTCTGCCACTTCAGCTGTAACCCCTGACTTTGTCCTCTGGCACATTAAATAACCCTACTTCTGATCCCACCGTGGGCAAGGCACTGGGAAGGCTCCTTGCAGAACCCTGGGTACTCTGAGAAACCACATCGGGCTTGGCTTGAGAAGCTGGCTCAGCTGTACCCTCTCCAGCTCACCCCTTTGGGTCTGCAGGAACCCTTGGCTGCCCCGATGGGGTTTCTACACCAGCACTGGTACCCTTGGCTCCCTGGCTCCCTTTGTTTTCATCTCTGTCCACCTCTTTCTTCAGCCCAGTGTTTTCTTTATTTATTTTCTTAGGCTAGGCTTGTGGTGGGCAGAATGGAATGAGTTAAAAGATGCCAAATTAAATTAGTTCACAAATCTGGGAGAAAGCCAGCCAGGAAACAGCAATTGCTTTTATGAGAAAGCATGAGAGGCAGAGAGAGGGGAGGATCTGTCTGCCAGTGGGGGTGTGCAAATTGAAATCCAGTGCCCAAAGTCAAATGGTTATAAATATTTTGGATCAATGCAACTTCTTTGTGAATGATTTCTAATATTTCTTCCTGGAAAAACCCCTTGGTTGCTCAGAGAAGCAGCACAGCCCTCACTGGGACAGCCTGAAGTTCTAGGTTGTTGGTATTTCCTATGTGTGCTGAGCAGTGTACAAGCTGCCCTCCACACCTTGTATTTTCTATACCCCAGAAAACGAGTGCAGCATATTCAGCTCACTAATTGCATGGTAATGGTCTGCATTGCTTCAGCTCTCCTCTTATGCAGCAGCCATGAGGAAATCTTTCCAGCTACAGCTTCCCTTTGCTTTACAACTTGATCTCATTCCATTTGCTCACATGACTTCCAGCAACTTTAAATCTGTGGAGGCTTCCTCTCACTTCATTTCATCCCAAACTTAAAATAGTCAAAACCCTTTTATATGGCTTGCAATAGAAAACAATAGTGGTGGCTTTCAAACAGTTACATCATGAATAGGCAGTAATCTGTGTTTTCTCTGCTCAAAAATGAGTGGTTTTTTGCCACAAATGCCTGTCAGTAAATTTATGGAAAGAGAAGGGGCACACTTTCTGCTTTGTAAACTGGATATTTTATTATATTTTAACAGGGGCTTGCCAAAGTTCTCCAAATATATATAGTGTCAGATCACTGTGTGAAGCTGTACAAAAAGGAACCCATCTCTTCTTCAGAGATGAGTGATCATGAGAAAGTAAAAGTTTCATGCTCGTGTTCCTTCTCATCTTCCTTCTCACTCACTTTTATTTTTCATGTGAAGATCACTGATAGAACAAAATGCTCAATACTTTTGTAACTCTAACTAAGCCTCTGGCCTAGCATTTATTTGTGATGATGGCAGCTGAAATCCTTTCCTCACTTATTTCAGAGCTCAGAGCTGCTGTACTTAAAGAGGAAAAAGCCATCAAGCAGGCTGTGTACAGATACCAAAGGAGACATCTCTTGTGTGTTTGTGAACTGAGCCTCTTCTAGTCTGCTTGGCTTTGAAACCTCATTTACCTGTTTAACACAGCTGAATGACCAAATTCTGGGCACTTTGAGATGCTTTTTGACTTGGTTTAGCCACAGCAAAATTATGTTTTGTGAACAGCATCTTCTGGCCCAAATCTTTTTTTTTTCTGTGTCTCTTTACATGTGCTGTTGGCTGCTTTGCAGTCTGTGCCACCCATCTCGTGTTTGCCAAGCAACTGAGAGATGTATTAGAGCCTCTTGCTTCAGGTAGTGATCTCCTGAAGATGTTCAAGTGGTTAATAAAAGTCAGATAAAAACCTGATACATCATGCATACTGAATTCCTGAGAAGAAAGTGGGTCCCTGAGTTTCTGAGACTGGGAGATAGACTGCAGTTCACTTAAATGAATGCTTTGCTGTGTTAGTTAGGCAGACAACCTTGGGGGAACCTCATATTCAGAGCTTTATTTAAAGTACAATTTAATTATTTGGAAGATTATTTTTCTTTCCTAAGAACTGCCTTGTCCCATCCATAGTGTGGCTATAAGTAATACACCTAACACGGCTGTGCTTTTGGACCAGAGAAAATACACTCAGCAGTGAACTTGTTTTGAGTATGGCAATCAAAATTCAATAAATATAAAGAATTAATCTGTTCTTCATTTCGACAAGAAAAAATTATATTTAAGAAAATTCCGTTTCCTTTGTGTTTTACCCTCTTTAAGCTCCAACTTGGCTTTAGTGACACTTTTTTCCCCCAAGTTAAAACCTTGTTTGCCAAGATTCAAACCGAGTGACTTTTTATTGCACAGTTATAAAGCATTGAGGGGGGAGAATTATATAATGGAAAAAAGTTGAAATAACCTTCCCTCTGAAAGTGCAAACAGCACAGGGCACCCATTAGAGGGGAAAAAGGAGGTCAGCACCAATATTTTCATGGACACACTCCTGCAGTGCTTTGAAATGTACCCAGGGTGCATTTCACAGGTGGAGTCACTGAACATAACCAAGGAGTAATGAGGGGTGGGGAGGGCATTTCCTGGCAGGTAATGGGGAGGTGGGTACAAGGTCTGGTGAAACCACCTCAGCTTCACGGGTCATTAACTGCCCAGAAATGCCAGACCCAAAGGGCATCGATAGGAATGAAAGCTGTGAAAATACAAAGATGTAAATGAAGGTAATTAATGTTTTCATAGATTGGGAATGTGGCTGTGGAAGTTTTCCCTGGATGTGAGAGATGTTTCTGGCATTCTTCTTGCTGGCTGCAGAAGGCTCAGCTGTGGGAGCCCAGTGAAAGGCAAGCATGATGTGAGCTGCCTCATCCCATGGACCCACAGCTTGGGGGAACCTGACAGGGGAGACTGAAACTTTGCTAATGGTCATCATGGAAAAAGATACATAGCAGGTGAAGTTGTTAAGCACAGGACATTTATTATTAGGCTCAGTATTAATTATAAGCAGAAAGCTCCTGTTAGATCACCTAGTCTAAACTCTAGCTTCCAGTCTTGAAGCCAGGCTCAAGCCTTGTTTATCAGCACCCTATTTAAGCTTTCCTGCAAGTGAAAATCTTCTACTGCTTCCCCTTCTGACCTTTGTTTCACCAAACCCAGTGGGTGCAGGTGGTTGTGCAGGTACAATGAGGACGTTTTTGGACAATAAAGGGGAATACTGGGGTCATGATCATGTTCCAGGTGTGGAGCTTTGGCTTGGCTCTGGTGACCAGATGAGCACTGACATGGTCCTGTCTGTGCCAGAGGAGGAAGAGAGGGCAGAAATACCCAGGGAGCTGTCAGCTTCATAATAACCACCCAGGAAAAGATGGAAATGCTCAGTCTACATTAACAATGGTTTAGATATGTTTCCAAATTATGATTTTTGAGCCTAACACCTTCAAGACTGCTTGTTGCTTGGCATACTGGGCTGGAGGTCTCAGTGATTACCCCAGCAGAACACAGTGTTTTTAAGCATAACCTGTATGGGCAGATCTTTGGCTAGCTTGAAGATTCAAACTGAAATGTCACCTGGCAGCAATGTGAAGTCCAGGGCAGTCACTCACTGAGCCTGGGGAGAAGTGAAAGGGAAAGGATCAGTTCAAAGATCCCAAGTTCTTTATCAGCAGTAGTATCAGGGCACTGCCATTGTCAAAATACTGTCAGCATTGATCTGGAAATTCTATATTCTTCTTGTGTCCCTCCTATGGTTAAGTTTCATGAGGGTGCTGTTCATGAAAGCAAAGTCAGAGCTCTGAGCAGAACAACCAGGGCTCTGGTTGTGGGAAACTATTTTCCTCTGGTGGAAGATGATCACTGCCATTTCCAAACGTGTAACAGTGAAGGTGAACAAATAACATTCATTATAATTATCTTCAACCAACAATTGCAGTCTGTTCAAGAGTCGTTTCTAGCAGTACATGAATCAACTTGACAGAATTAGGAAAATAGTATGGAAACTGGAAAATGTACCACATAAAGCTGACTCTGTTTTCCCAATTCGTACTCTGGTGCGTTTGTATAATTTTTATACATAAATGAAACATTGTGTAATCTGTGTAAATCATTTGTAAGTACTGGGAGCTGTAGTATCTAGAGCATGGAGTGTATGGAGCCAAAGAAAAACTCTGAAGAAACAGCAATGTTAATGTGATGACTGAGAAGTAACCACATAGCTTAGCTGTCTGTAAAATAGAAAAATGTTAAACGCTCCACAAGCAGCATAATTATTAGAGTGCAGCCTTCTCACAGGTTTTGAGGACAGGATGTATACCTGCATGACTTTTTGTACATTTGTGTGTCAGTCTGTGGGCCAACTTGAGAGCAAACAAAATATTTGTCCTTTTTATTTTAGCCTCTATTTTTCTATCATTATTTTTCTCTTGGCAGTCTGTGAACAGGACAGGAAAATGTTCTCATCTCATACAGTTTCGTGTCTCTCTTATTAACATTTGATCTTATATTGGGTGAAAACACTTGTAATCCATCTTTGCCATGAGCATTGTTTAAATCTTTGGGTTTCACAGACGTGTTTTACATCTGAGCATCCTAATGCTTGCTGGCCAAGGACAACAGGAGCTGTAAGTGTTGTTCTTTGGATGAAGGAATCCTGTAGAGGCTTCTTGCACTGGAGAAGGGAGAATCAGTACATAAGGTGTAGTAGCCAGTTATTCTGTTTGAGGGCTTTCAGATGGTCCCACATTTCTCTCCTTTTCCTTGGATAACTGATCTTCTCTCCATGGACTGCCAGTCCTTGTGCTGAGCTCTGCAATACCAGCAGTGGGCCAGCTCTTCAGCACAAACCAGAAGAGGAACCTTTTGCATGGATAAGGAAGCAGGGACACCCAAGGTGAATTTCCTGTGAGTGAGCTGCCTTGTGACCCTGGTTCTGGCAATGTCATGGTGCTTTGGGCTCTACTATGGGTCACCAAAGGGTTCTTGGTTGGGTTTCATTCAGAACTTTTCTTCCTGGATATCTTCATAGTCGATGCAGAGCCCAAGCCCTTTCCCCAGCTTTTGGCAATGAATGAGGTACCACGATTCATTTCCAGGCCAGGGTTATTTGAGACTTGATTGTTAACAGTCTAATAAAAAGTACAGACTGTTGATCCAAAGTGTAATCCATATTTGTCCATTCAGCACAGTTCCAAGATCATCATTTCAGTGTTCTGTCATGACTGTAAAAAGCTTCCTCACTGTGATGAAACTCTTGCTTGACTTTCCTAGGGTGTGGATATGAACCTGGCTGTCTCACTTGCTCCATTTTAAGAGCATAAGGAACAAGGAAACTAATTTCCCTGACTGATTTAGAGCTGTGTTTTCCATGGTAGACAGCTGCTAAAAAAGCAACAACTCACCCATTTGCTGACATAGGAACCAGATTAATCAAAGGGTTGGATTATTTTTTTTCCCATGGAAAAAAAAAAAAGCCACACAATCCATCTCCTAAAGTTATGAGGAGAACTTATTAGGCAAAGAACTTATTTCTAGCTAAGCTTTTTTGTTGGAAATGGGATTGCCACAGGACAGAGTAGTCCTAGAGCAAGGAGGTAAAAACTTCAAAGTCCAACTTCTCATTAGAGATTTGGCAAGGACAACAGGAGAGGCCTCTGCCAAGCATCCCGTGCCTAACAGTGCCTTGCATCCTATGCAGAGTGAAGTCTAGTGAAACTTTTGATACTTTAATGAGCTAAAGAGACCATAAAAAATACTGTTTATAGCATATAGGTTGTGCCAGTGACCAAAAGGAATCCACTTCTTCTCTCCCTGTGTGAAGGATAAGGAGGGAATTAATGGCAGAAGACTAAAAGCAATTACCTCAAGCTTACAAGATATTTTTTTTTTCATTTGGAATTTTTTTATATGCCTTATCAATTAATTGCCATAAAGTAATGTTTATCTTAGTTGCATTTCAGTGGCAGCTCTGGCTCCTTGTGAGTTGTTTCCAAAGTAAATGTTTGGGTCTTTTCATCCAGAGCGACAGAACCTACCATTTCCATTAAAAAACCAAAGTCATAAAAGTCATGCAAGCAGCCTTTACAGACTGTAGGCACCTATTTATGTTTAGTTATGAGGACTGCTGGGTGCAGAGCTGTGCCAGAGCCCAGAACCCAGCTGGGGATCTGGGCTGGCAAAGAAGTTTGGCAGCCCTGGTTGTGTGAGTGGGGTCTGAGCAGCTCTGTGGTCCCAGGACATCCCTCTGCACCTCCACCTCCATGCACCCATCCTTGCCTGAACCTGGTGCCCACACAAAATATCTGGGTCTCCTTCCACCCTTGGCCAAAGTGGATGGGAGGGGGTTTGGTGAACTTGAGGATACAGTGAGAGACTCAGTGTGAAAACTTTCATTAAGGCTGAAAGTCCCATTGAGAAAGCAAACCTTCTCTCCATGCACTGAGATTGCCTCTCACCCAGGGAATTTCCTATTTCTCTTCTTTTTAAACATTATTTACATATATTTGAATATTTTTAATCCATATAAGGTTTTTATTTTATACATATTTATGTTACATATATGTTTCTATTATGTAGCATCACATGCAAACGCTCTTAGGAAACACAAATGCCATTCCTCAACAGCAATACCTCTGTAGGAATATAGCTTATGTATATGATTTAATATGTACTTGTTGTACCATCTACCCACTACTCAGCTGCCCTTTGTGGGGTCATCCTGACTGTGTCTTAAACTTCAGCCTCTGAAGCAGATACTGAGAGCCCCATGCTTGCACAGAGGAGGAAGCTGCTGTACTATTTTTGAGGTTTTATTATTATGAGAACATAAATTTTCATACTCAGGATGTCTTTTTGATTTATTGGGCTAAGACTAGGATGTTCACAATGGTTTTGAAGCATTCTGTGGGAGGGTCTAATGTCAATGTGTAAAAGACTTATTCAAGCAACTTGCTTTTACTGCTGGTAACATGCTGAGCTTCAGAAGGCAGCACGAATCTTTCAAAACTAGATAGTGCTTTAAAGAACTACCTGAGGCTGAGAGCTGTGCTGTCTGAGAAAATCAGAACCTGTACCCTTCTACCAGGTCCCTTTTTTGCATCAAGAAGCTCTGACAGATCCCAGGAGACACTTGTGCTTCAGAAGTCACCTCCTAGTAAATCTTGAATTACCTGGTAATAAGATCTTTGATAGATTTCCTCTGCTTAGGCTTGATTTGCTTTGATGGAACTGTGTCTTGAAACACACTGTATAAGCTGTGCTCCAGAGGGAAATATGAATTTTCTGAAGGTATTTTGAAGTAAAGTTGTGAGGATGTGTTAAATGGATGCACAGAGTCCCATCTCTCCTCCTCCTTCTCTTCCCATCAATGCAAAACTAAATGTCTGAAACCCTGAGCTTGCCACCTCCTTCAGGGCATTGATTGTCTCACTGAAAAGGAAGTTTATAAAAAGAAAGAAAGAAAGGGAAAAATAAGCATAATCCTTTGTTGCTGTTTTGTGCTCTTTGTGTTACTTAAATTGTGAAACTGGTTTTAGGCTCCTTGGATGGAAGCTCTTTCCCCACTGGAATAATGTGAATTCTGACTTCACTGCCTTGCTTTAGTTGATTGCTCCAGGCTTTGCCCTCACTTTTCTCTTCCATTCATCCCCAGTGCTCAGCCAATAGCTGTAGGGAAAAAAACCCATTACTGCTCTTGTCCTTTTAGTTAAAAACTTCTGCTGGAACGAGTGCTGGGTTTTTCTGTATAGCCACTCATTAATTATTATTATTATTATGTTGTCAGAAAGTAGCACTGCTCTTTTGAGTCCCAGAATGTGTTCAGTGACATGAGACCCATCCTTGCTAAAGAACCCTACTGGGAAGGGCTTGGGTAGGGGGTGCCATGCAGATAACTCTTGGCACGGGACACATGGACCCCAAGAGGACAAAACTCTGGTGGTCTGAGTCTGTTTAAAGGCTTAGGTCAGAGTTTCCATCTATAAACATTCTCTTGAGTGTTTATGTTTTTATACAGCTTGATTTATTGGAGGTGAAACCCACTGTATACTAACTTCTTTAAGCTAACTGATTAATTGTTGTTGATATTAAGAATATTCTCATCAGCAGTAACTCAGGGAATCAGCACATAACACCATAGCACTCAGTTTATCCCTGTGATGAGCTCAGGTTAAACATCAGAAAAGCGGCCATGGATTTTCTCACCTTTTGAAAAAAAAAATTCATTATTATAGTGCTGTAATTTTAAAATGAGTCTCCAGAACAGAGGCAATGTCTCTTAAATTTCTGAGTGAAATCACAGACCTCTGATAAACTCAGTGGGTGTGCATAGATTTCCAGTGTGAAAAGAACTTCATATTGGGAACTAGTAGTCAGTCCTGGGTCTTCATTCTGGACACAAATCTTGTCTTTAGTGTAAGGCATTTAAACTTTGGGCTGTGGTTACAACGGCAGTAAAATAACACTTCTGCTCACAGAGCACAATAAAGGATCCATGGGGTTTTAAAGTGAAATATATGAATATAAGCAATATTGCTTTCATAGCTGTATCCTCAGATCACAGCCCTGTGGTCCAAGGCATGGCAGTTTCTGTGGCACTGACATCCAGTGTCATCTTGTTTCCAGGCTGAATATTTCCATAGAAATGCTGTAGGAAAGACAACACCCCTTCCACTAAAAGCACCATTTTTCTTTTCTTGAATAGCAAAGTGTGATATTTCTTTGTGTGCCCTTGCCTTCTCATTATTCTTTTATAGAGCAGCACAATCAGGACCTGTAGCCTTGTTGAGAGCCTTTCTCTTTCCTTTCCATCTCTACAGCATCCACTTTGTTTTGTAAATAATTTAATGTGTACTAAAAAAACTTCCCTTCTTTCTCAGATCCATTTCCTTCAAGTGCAGAACTTCTTAACCTTGTAGCTATCTTGAACTGTGGAACAGAGAGTATTGTTACTGCTCAGTCCTACACAATTCAAGCTAATTTCCAAGAACATAAATGTAATCAAGTACTCATACAAGAATTAAAGGATTTCTTTGAGGGTATCTAACAACCTGGCATTTGCTAGTAAAAATAAAATCAGTAGAAAATGTTGCTTTGAAATCCAAAGTCAGCAGTTGCTTTTTAACTGTTAACCTCCCGTTTGGAAAAAAGAAAATCAGTGTTCTTTGTTATGCTTATGGGGTTTTTGTTTTGTTTTTTTTTTTAAATCTATTTGCAGGCAGAAGTGTGTTTCAGTTATTGTTGTTGTGTGATCTGACCATAAGTACAAAGAGTTTGTGGCACTGCAGTCATACATAGGAACCATCCCACAATGAAAAGCAAATAAACTCTCTGACTTTCACTGGTCAGAAGAGGTTTATAGTTCCTGGACCTGAAGGAGCAGGCAGGCATGAAATGTGATATTGTTCAGTGGTGAATTTCAGACCTTTCACAGGAGGAATACAAGAGAAAAATGATCTCTGAGCAGCCAGAAATCACTGGCTGCCAACTGCTGACATCTGTACTTCTGGTGATGCTCTGAAATTCCTGACATATGAGGTTGAGCAAACAGAGTAAATTAATAAACCAAACATCATAACTCTGGATTTCAGCTCAGTTTCTTCCTGATGAAAATAGTGAGCAGAAGATTTCAGCATGGCAACTATTTCTGAAGCAAACACATCTTGCTTTGATATCCCTCCCATCCCATCCCAGCTCAGCTCTGTGGGTGAATCAGTTCATACCTCCAGGTTTAGCCTTTCATGCCATGGCAAGGACGTGTTCCCTTGGTGACCTGAGCTCACATTCTTTCAGTGAGAGGTCTTCTGAGGCTTGAGATATTCTTGACTAACAACTCAGAAGTTCAGGGCCCGGATCAAAACTTCCATCAGTCAGCTCCAAATACTGTAGCTTGATTTCTTTCTCTCCATGACTTTCATACCAATACCCAAATCCATATCTCATGATCATTTTCCACTTCCTGATACAAAGTTTTTATCTTTCTGAATTTTTCTCTTTATGGTAGGATGATTTCTGGTTTGGATTTTATCTAGCATAAAAACTGCCTAAAGGAGCAGACCTAGATACTACTCTATTATTCCTTTCAGATTTTGGCTGAGGCTGAAAGATGGAGGAAACCCAATTGTCCTCCTTTTTCCTGTTCTAAAAGATAACTGTGACATAAAGCACATGCCTCCCTTAACCACTCTCACATGTGCCTAGCATTTTAGGTCAATAAACCCACTCTGGAACAAGGCTGAGACAAGCATTATGGATTAAGGACATGTCATGAGGGCCAGGTTCCAGGCAGTTTTCTTTGTTCCTCCAGCATTCCTAGACATTACTCCTCCTTTTTATGGCTCTGCTTTTCTGTGCTCAGCCACTGGATACCAACAGGATCCTAACTTTACACCTAACTTTATCCCTTGCCATGCAAATACAGATGTGGATGTCCATGGCAACTCCCCCTTGGCACACCAAAGGACATCACTGCACCCGTGTTTCCAGGAATCCCAGTGCCCCAAAACTTGCAGCTTCTCTGTTATCTTTAAAACATACACTGACCATGACAGACATCTGAGCTTTTAAACACTGAAGGGCTTGTAACACCTAGAAACATTTCCCATCACTGGAGGTGCTAAACTTTTTACTGGCAACATTGCTTTTGGCCATTTTTCAGCGTGGGCCCAATGCCAACCATCTGCAGGACACGACGTGGTGGCTCATGATGCTCTGAGTGACAAAACAGCTCATGTGCTACCAAACTCTGACCCTTACAAGACAGCAGCCAAGTGGTCATAGCCAGTACAGACCCACTAGAAATTGATTATTTTTTTTCCTTAAAATGCCATGGACCTTCACACCACTGTTCTTGTTGGCTGCTACTCCATGTCAGGAGAGCACAGTGCTGAAAAAGCCCTTTCATACCTGGGCACTCTTGTGTTGCTGTGCAGCAGGGGAAACCCCAGCTCTCTTCTAGGAAACTCTGAACAAGACTTGCTAATTGGGGTGGCCTCTTGGAAAGCAGCCAAGTCTCATTAGAGGTGAACTGCATTATCTGAGCAGAATCTGTCCAGGTTGGATGTTCTGGTTTGCCTTTGCTACCTGCCTAAGGACAGGAGGAGTGGCTGCACCAGGCATTCATATGTTCAGTTAACAGGTAATAAAATAATATTTGATTTTCAAGAGAAGCTCCACACTAAGTAGCCCAGTATTTCAGCCAGCTAAAGCAAATTATCTTACTGTCAAGCAGATGAGTTTTGTTTTTTATGTGGCTTTTCATTACATGGACTTTCAGCTGTGTTGTTTGCAAGCTCCCTGTTCTCCTGTCCTTCTTCTGATGGGATTTCTGTCCCTGGAAGTGAGGTTGCAATGGCTGCATGAGCAGAGAGCCCTGTGGCAGAGAGCTGGGAATTCTTGGCTAAAGACAGGCTAAGTTTTGCCTTCCAGTGCCTCCACTCCTAAGGATTTTCTGTTACTAAATAATGTCCTTAATGAGATTTAAGTCTCCCATAAAAAAATAATTAAATTAACTCTGTCAAAAGACTGTTTTCCTTTCTGACAGGAAGATGGGAGATTAATGATCAATTGATTGCCTGTTCCTTTCTCTCACCCCTTAAAAAAAAATGCTATAAATATAGATTTAAAAGGATATAAGGGAGGTGAGAAAGGAAAATTATGGAAAGACTGGGGCCTTGTTATAGGTCTGAAGAGTCTCAAGCACAGCCTGTGGCTTACCATAGGAAAAGCTGAGTGGCCAGCATTGGCAGTCAGAGCCTTACACACTTCCCTATGGTTTGGCTTAGCTCCTCTTACCCCATATTTTTGCCTTTCCTCAGCCTTGATAATTATTATATTAAATCCATATTATTTTCACTTGACCACTAGTGAGATTTCAGTCAAAAATTTCCTTTTTGAAATGGGATGGTTATGGAGCAGATCATCTTGAATGCTACCCCCTGGCCCATGCAGGGACAGGAAGATGAGAGGGGGGAGCTGAGTCCCCATCCCTGGGAGGCTGGAGGTGAAAGATGTGTAGATGTGGTGCTGAGGGACATGGCTTAGTGGTGAACACAGCAGTGCTAGGTTAGAGGTTGGACTTGATGTTCCCAAAGGGCTTTTCCAACTTAAATGATTCTATGATTCTGTCATTTCATCCCCCCAAAGAGATGGGACGTGGCTGAGAATTAGTGTGCCAGAGGCAGGGTCTGGTACAGCCTTCTCCAAGTATGGACTTTGGAGAGTAAATAAATAGTGAATAGTAAATAAATAGTAAATTTCCTCACACAAGGACAAATAAAATGAATTAAAGTAGTCCAAAAGAAAGTGTCTGGAGGTTCCTGTGAGCAGTCAGAGCTGTGCAGAGGCTCACAGGTGGAATTCAGGCACCAAAGGAAGCATTTGGCCTTTCTGATTTTTGAATGCTACAGGGGACCAAAAGTAAACGACCCAAATAAACCAGCCTCCTGGGGAATAGCAGGGCACTGAAAAGCCCCAGGACAGCAGGGGGAGGATGAGCTAAAGGGATTCAGTTGTGCTTCACTTGATAATAGCAACTACACCTCCCAACAGGATAAAAACATCTGGCTCATAACATTTCCTGGATCACCTGGGTTGGATCTCTTCCAAATTTCATGGATAAAAGGAGAGAAGTGGCCTTAGAAGAGGGACTGAAGATAAAGGGATAAGTTTCTCTCTCCAAGGAATGCTTCTGATATTGAGTTTTGTAATCTCTCTTACTGACTTAGCCTTTAATGAAAGAAAGGTTCTCCCTTTAACTGTAGGACTAGAGAACGCCTCTCTAGGTGCCTAATGGCCCTGTTCTGTGCTCTGATTTCTGGTAGAGAGTTTCTAAATTCAAAAACCCATAGTTTGGAGTAAGGGGGTCACAGAGATGCCTTGAAAAATTAAGTGCTAGAAAATTGGCCCTGAGTTTTCTATGTTTATTTTGGCTCTCATGTAAAGGAGGCAAACAACATCCATTTCTGAGAGGAAATAATATTCCTTCTCTTAGAGGAAAAGAAGAAAGCTTTCTAGAGGTTAATTGGCTCAGCAGTCTTAATGGACAGGTCTTGCTTCTGGTCACTTTAGAGAAGACTTGTTCCTGCGCGATGTACTCTAGGTGGCCCTGCTCTGGCAGGGGGGGTTGGACTAGATGATCTTTCGAGGTCCCTTCCAACCCCTAGGATTCTATGATTCTATGATTCTATGAATGCTGTTCTTTGCAGAATCTTCTGTATAATTTTATTATCACAACTGGTGTTGTCTGCTGATTATTTTTTGCTGCCCTTTGTAGAGTTCCTACGTCTCCCATGCACGACAACTCATTTCACTGATGGAGTCCAGAATAAAAACTCTATTTATTGCTTGGTTTTAATATATCTGGTAGGAAATCTATGTGTTTGGTTGGAATACCAAATGGCTGACTGCTGGCCTTACTGACCAAAACATCTAGGTGTGTTAGTCTTAACAGGAACTTGCACATTTAATGTTCAAAAGTGAAAGTAAATTTCATTTAGCCTAATTATAACTTCTAGAATTTCTCCATCAATCAAGGCAGACAGCAAATACAGTATTTTTAGTAGTCCCTCTGTTATTGCTGGCATTTTCAGGTTATTTCCTGGAAAGTTCACATTTTCTTCCTGGTAATGTCTGGTTTGCCCTAAGGAACTGGCTCTTTTGGTTATTAACACATAGGTTGGATTTTTTTTTTAATTATTGTTTCTTTTTAGTTGTGGAATGGCAGAACCCTGCATTTGCCTGGTATAACCAGTGCTTTGCAGGTATCAGTCATCCTGACATGGCAAGAATGGCAAAGACACAGAGACAACTTTGTGTGTGTGCCTCTGAAAAGCATCCCAGTGCTCTGAAGAGTGAGTGCTTATATTGGGTTTTAATTCTCCTTCTAGAGATTGAAATATAGACTTAAACCACACAGACTCCTAAGTAATGATATGAGCTGATAAGAGGTCTTGTACTCAGGATCCAGAAAGCCCCCCCACTCATCCTCTCTCCTGCTAGCAATTGCATATTCTTAGGCAAATCCTTGAGTCTGGGACTTCCCAGAGCAGCCTCCTCCTCCAGTGAATATCTCCAGAGCTGATGTAAACTTGCCATAGTACTTTATGTTTATCTCTGAGAAGAGGGTGTATTAAATTACTTGGTAGCAGCTGGGACAGACAGTTCCATTTTGTCTTTATTAAACCACATGCCCAGAAAGGTTTAAAACCATTTGAGCAAAACAGTGAATCAAAGTTCAGAGCAGTTGTGAACCCCACTGCTTTCAGCTGAGTTCTATCACTTTCACCAGGGCTGAATTATTTGTGAAAGCAAACCCTCCAAGGCTATTATTCTGGTAAAAGGAATGGAATCCCATGTTATTTTATATATGATATTGTATCTGCTTTTTTTCTGCCTCACGTCCTGCTCTTTACAAAAGTCTTTGGTTTAATTGACTTCAAAGAAGAATTTGTCCACATTTAAGTTATCAAAACTTTAAACAGAGCAGATAGGAGTAAAGCCAGTTACTTATACTTTATTTTTAGTGGACCAAAATGATGAGAATATAAAAGGCAAAAAGATTAACCCAAACTCTCTAACATTTTAAGGTCTCAGAAAACAAGATTAGGACTTAGAAAAGCATCCAAGTAGTAACTGCACAGAACCAAAACACACAATTTTAGTGAGTTTATTGCAAGGAAGCACAGGAGCTGATGGGTGCAGATGCTAAGCTAAAAAAAAAAACCCAAAACCTTTAGCAGGGTTTTCTGGCTGTGGACTTTTCAGAATCCTGCACTCAGATGTCAGAAGCTGCTGATGCAATTTGGTTCCTTGCTCCTCGGCTCCTGTTTTCAGACACAAATCTAGTGCTAAACGTGCACATCCTGAACTCCTTTAGGATCTCTTTTTTCATCGGACCTGCTCCTGGGTTTTGTTAAAAATCCTGGCTCTCTGGGGCAGGGGGCACAGTGTTTATTCCTCTGGAGCCTTGTGGATTTTGATGAAAAACAGAAGAAATGATTCTAATTCTTCTGAATACCAGTAAAGCCATTTACAGCAGTCGAAGGAGCTATTCTTTTGCAAAGCCACTGGAGACTTAATTTAGTCTGATGCACTCACCAGGGGAAATAAATTCAGCTTTATTCTGAATTTTCTGGTTGCATCTCAGGACTGATGGAAAGGAATGCTCTGATCAGCATGCTCTGACATGGTAATGAGTGGCAGATAGGAACAGTTGGCAGTGCAGTGCTGAGTCCCAAGGCATCATGTCTGCAGTCACTTTATCAGAGCAGAGTTATGTTTTCCATACTTTCTTCTTTTGTCAGGCCTGGAGGTGGTGGAATTTTAGTTTTCCTGTTCTTCCCTTCAGCCATGGATCTGTTCATTCATTTCAGGTAATGAAACAAAAGGAATTGGGCCCCTTTCCATCTCTTTCTTGCAGTTTTTCACTGCACTTCTTGTTGCCCCTAAGGATCTGGCTGTGAGATTCACAGGTAGACAAAGAAACTCTCTCCTTTTTTTTGTGGCTGCAGCCAACGAATGACAAAAGATATTTCTTGTTATCCATCTTTCCACTCCCTCTCCTATTGCTCCCTTTGTCATGTTTATATTAATTTTGGGGAAGTAACTCAGTGGAAGAGCTTAGAAATGAAGGACCCATCCAAGGCCAAGCAGAGCATCTCTGAACATGGATGTACATTTTATATAAATTTATATTTAGCCTCTGTACCTGAATACACCACTTGAGTTACCTGGGCAGCAAAACCTGACAAAGGTGTTAACTGACTGATGGGTGCAGCAGCAAGCCTTCTATTTCATCCACATCCTCCATCAGCTCTACATTTTCCATGCAGGTGGGCTGCCAATTCTCACACCTAGCAAGTGAGCTCTTCTATTTTGTCTTGCTTGAACAGAATCCTGCCAGCACTCCCAAAGTGGTGCTTGCACCCAGGCATTTCCCAGCTCCCTGGGCAAGGTCCTGGGAGGTGCAGCACAGTCTCACTTACCAAATTATTCTTGGAGGGGCTTCTCACAGCCCTTCCAGGCAGTCCCCTTTCTCCTTGCCTACCCTCCCCACTGCTCTTTTTTCTCCATTTAGTTCCTCTATTCTTACAGCAACAGTAATAGCACCTTCCAAAAACCTGTAGGTTATATCTTCTAACATGTCTCTGGCCTTTCTGGGACCTCCTGTGTGGGTTGTTTGCAGGCTCTGCTGCCAGCAGAGTGTTTTGGATAATGTTTTCAGAATTAAAATTATTTGATGCAGATCCTGGAGGCACCTGAAGTACTTTAGAGCTGACAGGTCACAATATAAATCCAACACTGTGGATCCAGGGTGACGGAGCTGAGGAAAAGAATGGCTCCAAAGGAAGAGGAGGATATTCTGTCTGCTCTGGTTCATTTTTGCAATGCTCAGTGGTATGGCCTGGAGTATGCACAGTTCTTTCCTGTTCCTCATGGCTACAGCATATCCATGCAGGTTACTAAATTAGAATCTCTGGGCTCAGTGCTGGTGAAATGGATTTTTCATCCCAGTAGCTCAGCCATGCTGGGGACACCCCTGTGTGTGCCATCACAGCTTTGTGCTGCAGCCACACTGCCCACCTGGATTTTACTCATTTATTTGGAGAGGATAAATAGGACTTGGCAGTCAGAGGAAGGATGCAGCAGGTCAGGGTGAGGTCTCAGAAATCTGAGATACAGAGCTAGGATGCAAAGGCTTTACAAAAGTTTGGCAAAGCCCAGAAAAGACAAAGAGGATGACACATGATGACTGGGCAAGGCTGCAGCCTTAAGTAGTTCTATTATTGACACAATTAAGGGGGGAAATGTGCTTCCAGATTTGTTTTTGATAATAGATGAGAAGTACAAGGCAAGAATTCTATTTTTTTGATCCTCACTTTTGTTCTTCTGTCCTGTGCACCGAGAGACAACTTTACATTATATTTCCAGCCCTGTGCATGATGTTTTCCAAGCAGGAACTCCTAACACATACAATTTATACTTGAAAAATCATTTCTTCAATGGATTTTCCAGGTGCAAAGTCAATCCTCTGTTTGGGCAGGTGTGAGAACCTCTCAGCTGTGCAGGTGTCAATGCTTGAAAAATGATCCAGGTAACTTCTGAGTAAAGAGTCTGCCCAGGGCTGTGTGTCCCTTAAGTCTGTGTTAGGCTGCATTTTGAGGGTATTTCAGTGGAATCTGCACACAGGTTCCTTTGCTGAATGCCCTCTGCACAGGGCAAAGGCTTCCCCAAGTGTCTGCCCCAAGGTGAGGCTGGGCTGGGGGCCCAAATCAATTATCTTGCCCCAGATATCTCCTCCTAGAATGTGTCTACCTCTTGTCAGGCTCATTAGAGAACAGGGGGTTTGGCTGCTTTGCCTTTTTTTAAGTGAAAACATAGCACTTGTCAGTGTATTACCAACCTTCCCAAGCTCAAATATTTAATAACCTCTGCTATCTAATACCTGACTTGGCTTGCAAATAGAAACAATTGCTTGCAAAGTGTTTATCTATTGAGTGAGAATGATTAAAAGAAAAATAGAAAGCTCTTCAAATGCTATTTTTCAGCAGGAAAATGGCTTTGCTGCTATTTAAAATATTTTGGTATAATTTATATCAGCTATAACACCATCAATAAGGTTGCCTGAGAATTAAGTGTCATTCTTGGCTCGAGACATGGGGTGTGTTGTGGGACTGAGTGCCATGTGCCAGAAAAAAATTAAAACCAAAACCATGGTCAAGTAGCTGAATTTATGGAGAGAGTGAGCAAGCTGGGCCTGAGCAGCACAGCTATTCTGCACACAAACACCAAAGCCTGGGCAAACCCTAGAGCCCTCCTCATCCCCAAGCCCAGGGCTGGGGGCAGCTGGGCAAAGCAGGGGGTGCTGGAAAGCTCTGGGGACTGGATGGGAGCTTGCAGGGATTCATATCCCCAGGTTTTGCAGTGCAGTGATCATTTCCCCTCAGTCAGAGGAGGCTGAAATGCCCAGCTCAGCCTTCAGCTGGCTTCTTCAGGGAGGCTCATCCTTACCCAGGTAATTCTTCCTGGGCAAGTTTCCCTCAAATGTAGAGGCCATGAAGTACCTGGTGCCAGATGAGGCCTCTCTAAGGCATTAATGCTTCCTTATCTCTGCTGGAAATCCCTGCCCTGGTCCATCCCAGGAGAACATTTTGCCTTTAGCACAGCTGCAGCACACTGATGGTTTCAGGATCCTCCTGTGCTCTGCTCAGACATGTGAATATTGCAGGATTTGGCTGCAGTCCCTGGCTTCTGGGTCCAAGTGCAGGCTCTGGACATGTCCCAGCTCTGTGCTGGGATGGGATCTGGATGTGCACTTGAGGCCCTTTCCTCCTACCTATCCATAGTAGAGTTTCCATGGAACTGAAGGCAGAAATGCTGGCCAAGGCAGCCTCAGTACAGCACATTTTGGCCAGGTCTCCTGTCTAGATAATCAGTGAACAGGATCTTGGAAAACACTGCAGCTTTTATTGGTTATTTAGACACAGCCATACAGACCATTTTTTGCTTTTCCTCAGGTGTTTACAACAGACTCTCCTCTTTTCAGATGATCCTATTCGACTTTTTTTTTTTTCTCTCTCTCACTACACCTGCTTGACACAAGAATATTTTGTCATTGTTGTTTCTACAGAGCAGCAAAATCTTCTATTTTCCCTCCATTTATCTCCTGGGTATCTCCTACTCTGATGATTGTGACCTCCTCTTCTCTGAGACTTCCTGAAGAACCATCTGCTAAAATTATTATTCTTCATACTTTTGTATAACCAGTTTGCTACACATTTTGAATAGATCTACCAGCATTTTCTTCACACACTCTCCATTTTCAGCTACTTCTGTGCAATCTAGACTGACACCCTCTAGCTGACTGTCTTCCTTGTACCCTGCAGTAACCTCCTCATAATGCTCTGCAGGTGACAGTCTGCTGGAAATTACTTCTAAATCTAGCCCATCCACTGATTCTCTTCTCATTTAACAGAATATATTACTACTTCTGTAGTGTCTTCAAAAGCAGAGGCAATAAGAGCACTGGGAAGTACAGCAGAGCTGCTAAAGTGTTTGTTCTCAAAGAGCAAATTGATCTGCTCCTTGAGCCAAGGCATTTCCACACTTGGACTCAAGTCTGAAATGAAGACCCCAATCCAAAGCTAGATAAAAAGTGCAGATCATGTTCAGAGTGAGACATCTTTGGTTTCCAAAGGATCATTCTAATAAGCATACCTAATCACTTCTAAATGTCTACTGCTAATGAAAGTCATTTTCTTGCAGGCTTATCTCATCGAGCCATAATTCTGGGGTTTTTCCAACAATTTCAGAATCAATCTGCCTTGTTAGTTTTGCAGTTGTATTTTTGCTGAGTTGGTGAACCTCTTACTTTTCAGTATAGAATAGACCCCTGACACGGAGATTTATGGCCCAAGCCAATAGAAAAATACCTCTGGTGGTATGCAAAGCATTCAGGGGGTTAGGGAAGCAATAGCTTCTGTCTGTATGTGGCAAACTCATATTAATATCAGGTAAAATTCCCTGAAAGAAAGCTTGAATTTGAAGAAGTATTTTATCTTCAGAAACAGCCTGAAAATGTCATAAAGGCAGCAGAAGGATTTCCAGGGTGCTCCAGACATGTGAAATGAGACAGTATGTAAAACCTCACACAAAATGTCTGGGCTCACTGCACCACCAACCCGCTCAGACACTCCAAGAGTAATATAAGATCTCAGCTGTGCTGTCGTGACACCAGAGTTTGTACATTTACTTGAACCTTTCAAGACATTTTACTTCTCTAAAACTCTCCTTAGTGTGAACGTACAGAGTACCAATACCCTGCAAAAGATCTTGTATCAGAACTCCTCATAAAGTCACTGGGAGTCCCGTGGCAAACCCGTCCATACAGGGCACAGAAAAGCAGGGGCTGAATGCTGACTGCTTAATATTCCACGTGTGGGTCTTTTAAGAGCCCTTCTTTAAAATAAAGCAACAGTATTTTTTGCTGGGAGCCTCAGGAACCCAACACACAGGGCTTTTTCCTCCTCTTCCCATGATCTGGCCGGGCTCGAGCAGGCAGCACTGGAGGGGTCCCAGGCTCACACTGCTGGAAGGGGACAGAAAACAGAATCCAGCTACAAAGTTTTGGTCTCCATCCCAGATCCTTTGTCTGTGAAATGAGTCAGGAGGTTAGGACTGGGTAAGCCCTGCAGCAGCAGTGTGGTTTGCAGTCTGCTCCCTTTGGAAAGGTGCTGCAGAGTCAGGAGATGCATGGAGTGCTATGGAAGCAGAGGGGTAGGGGGCAGAGGAGAGGGGGAACAAGCATTTGCAGGGTTGTTGAAGCATCCTTTTCTACACCTTTAGATCCTTACTGTTCCCTCCCCAAGCATATGGATTCAGCAGGACCTGACTGGAGGCCATGGCACTTTCCTAATGGATGGAGCTCTGGTGTGCCATGGCTGAGCTGTGTGGGAGGTCTGGCAGCTGGGAGCAGAGGTCTAGGAGCCACTCAGTCACTTCTGTCACTTAGGGCAAGTTCCTTGACCTTTCTGTAGGGCCTTCAGCTGTGGTAGATAAAGAAAGTGTCTTGACACTGGAATGTCAGGCAATAGCAGGAACCTAATCTGAAATAAATGTCCTTCAGTTCACTGAAGAGGTCATCTGTACAGTCTTGAAATGTCACTCCTGTCAGCTGGGTGAAAAACTGAGAAAATCATCAGTCCATCTTCCAAAGTCTAGCCTAGCTCTAGGCTTATGTTGAAAATGAAATGTTTGCAAGACATAATCAGTGTTTCTGGGCACAGAGTGGGTAGCTGAACTGGGACTCATCATTTGTAATTCTAGTAATAATATACTCAGTAATTATAATTGTAATTATAAATAAAAACACTTAGTAATTATACTTGGGCTACCCATAACCATGTAAATATAAAACTAGTAACTGTTTCTGAACTCTATGGGACTCTATGGCTTTTCCAGATGTGTCCAGGGGGGACTTTTTCTCCAGCCCAGCCCAGGACCTGCCTGTCAGCCCCTGGGAAGAGGTTCCCTTCCATCTCTCTCAGTGCTGGAGTTACTGAGGCTGGAATAATGAAGGGATTAGGTGGGAATGTGATTGGGTACTGGGAAAGGGTCTTTGCAGCCAAACAGAGAAGGGAGATGCTTCATTTCTTTAAAAACAAAAGCTCATATTCTGGGGGAATCCACAGCACAATCTGTGTGAAGCCCTAATTCCCCAAATCCATCTGTGCTTTCCACCAGTGCAGGGAATTACTGAGCCCAGCAATGCCCAGATGGCAGCTGAGGATGCAGGAAAGGATCACTGATTTTATTAATTCTGGCTACCCCAGGGGAGGGGCTAAGACCACCATCTCTGATTGGGGCCACAGAGATTATGCTCTGGCAACTAAATCCAATTGAAATACCTTGCATGAGAAATGACAGAATGATGCTCCCCTTGTCTGCTTCTTTGGAAGCTTGTGTATAAAGCTAAAGAGTTTTTCCTGCCAGCATTATATGGAATATCATGTCTGTGACTGTGTGTAATGAACCTCTGGTACATCTAGACAGCAATCTTTCTACATATGCATCTGCTCTCTGTGTTTTTAAGCCATTTTATTTTCAGGTAATTGGAGAACTCTGTGAATCACTGGTGGGAATCCCACTGTTGTGCTATTGACAACACAGATACCAAACTGCTTTATCAGGCTAAAAGTTATTTGCTGTTCACTGCCAATGTATTTTGAAAATAATGTAAAGAAATTGCTTTTTTTTATTTATTTATTGGTTTGGTAGTAGAAGGAAAATTATTTGTATGATGTGGGTCCTAATATGTGATCTTCATGAAAGTGAATTTTGAGTAAGAAGATGCAGACAAACCTTCTGGAGTTGATAAAGGGACACAAAGGCTAGAAACTTTAGAATTTTAAGAACAAGTAGTAAGAAGAAAGTGTAAGATTAGAATTTGTTGCATAGCTGTACTTCCCATCTGATAGCCTCTGAAATGAGCCCATGAGAGTTTCATAATATGGCTTAAAATAAGGCAGACTGTTTAGTTTACAACACACAAACATGTGAAAAGGCTGGGAGTGCATAGGGGAGGACTTGTTTATCCAGCAGAGAAAACCAAAGCCTGATTGAAATGTTAGCCATTAAGTTTTCAAAATATCTGTCATTTTATGAGGAGCAATATCAGTGTTGGGCTGAAGGGTGAGGATGAGTCTCATTGCTGCTGCCTTGGTAAAGCAGCATATGTAGTCTTCATATTACTGTGATTTTTGCCTAATATCCCTACTTTAGAAGCATGTTCTTTAGGGCAGAGTGACATCTGGTAGAAACCAGGGCCCTGTATTGAGATTGATTTTGAGCAGTCAAAACAAGGCAGATTGGGCAATGTAAATCTCTTTAATGATTACAAGTTCAGCTGATGCAGGATGGATGCCAAATGTTACCATTGTGCTCACTGAACACTTGAGTGGAGCATTTGCCTGATGGACCCCACAAAAGAGACACACGAAGCAAACACAACTGATGCACTTTGCCCTCCCTTTACTTTCATAGAAAACGGGGTTACTTGTGCTGGAAAGCTTTTATCTTTGTTTACTCTATTAGGAGAAAACAGACTTTTTTTAGCTGAAGCTTTCCTTATTGAAAAGAACTTTTTGTACCAAATTTAAGCTGAAAATCAGAGTTTAAGTCCCTGGTGCTGTTCCATCCCTCTTTGTCTGCAGACCAACATCACCTCAGCTGGGCTTGGCAGCCCCCAGAAAGGCAAACAGGATGGAAATCCCAGATCTTTGGGGACCCCTGTGGGAGGGAGAGCTTCAGAAGTTAGAGGTTTAGGCACTTTTTTATTTGTCTGTGTGTGTGTGTGCACTGTTTTCATCTATGGAGCAGGAAGCAAGAGGTTGTAAGCTCTCCACAAGCAAAAAAATAACATTTGCAGGCATCACAGCAGAACTTTTGGTAGGGCCCCTCAAGACTGAGAAATGCACCCAGATCCCTGCAGATGCAGAAATGTCCCGAGGCTGGGAGGGGTTCAGTGGTTCAAGAAAAAAGACGGCAAATGAAATAATGAGTGAATTGGAGGCAACCAAAAGGTGCTGATACCTTGCTTGCATCATGTAGAGTGCTGTCTGTCTTTGGTGATAACAGGGCATGTCATACCAGGCCAGAAGTGGATGGCATAGAGCCATTCAGAGGAGGCATTGCTGGGAATGAGACTGAGCAACACAATATGGAGGCTGGCAGAAGGAAAAAAAAAATATTGTTTTTTTTTGTCAGTTGAATGGTGAACAAAGTGCTTAAGGAATCTATTTAAGTTTCATCCCTTGAGTCACTAGAGCCACACAAAGCTCTTGAATGTGTTTATGGGGAAGCATCACCATCCTAGCAAGACAATGACTTGACAGGAATTTTCTGATTGTGGCCTTCAGGTCAGGAAGACCGGTTCAGCTCTAAAATTGATACAGTGCTTAATTTGATTTTTTTTTTCTTTACTTGCATATTTAGCTTGGTTTAGATACTAGGCTCTGAAGCAGGTGCTTCAGGGGGCTGTTTTGGCCAAGACACAGAGATGGTGTCAGGTTTGGTGACTGGTTCTGGGGAGATCTGCTGGAGGAAAGGATGGGACATCAGGTCTCCCACAAGGACACCATGCCACAGGCTGCTCTCAGGAATCTGCTTTATCCTGTCTCTGGGATTACCAGAAAACGTGTACAAGAAGTGGTTTCCTCGTTCTGAATGATGTGGGAACAAAGGGCAATTCCTCTCCTGTGAGGATGGGGACTGGGACAGGTCAGCAGCTGCTCTCATGGCATGGAAGTGCTTCCAGCTGTGCCAACAGCCTCTGTCCCCAGAGCTTTATACTTTTGACCCAAATAACCCTTGAGCCCACCTGAGCAATGACAGAGTCAAATGACACCATCAGTGTAACTGGCTGCTCAAAAGCAGCATCAGTTCTCATCCTGAATCACTCAGTAAGGGGGCTTTGGGATCACGGCCGAAAACTCTGTAAGAAAACTGTCAGGACATAAGGGGCTGGATGTGTCTTTCTGGGCAAAGAAATCAAGAGGAACACAGGCAGTGGCCAGTGGTTAAACAGCTCGGAGAAATGGGAGCAGTTTATTGTGAGAGACACAAAATGCAAAGTGAAGGTAGGATTAATTAGGAGTGTGTAACTCATACACAGAGGGAAAATGGGTACAGGAGACCTTGCAACAGACACTTAGGAATTCATAAACCAGAACTTCAAATATCTTTTTTAGCAGTTAGTGGTCCTATTTCTCCTCAAAATAAGACATGGAGCTATTTATGGTTGGTTTTGTTGTTATTATTGTCTCAAACAATGCAGATATTCTTATGTACACCAAAGCCTAGTCCAGATGCCCGAGATAAACATGTCCATAACTTGTGTTTAATCCTGCATTCTTTAGTGCTGAACAATAGCTCAGGCAAACTTCAACCCCAAGAAAAGTTTCCAAGTAGTTTATTTTATTAATTACTGAAATCACCATTAGGAATTTTTCATGAATTGCATTTTTGTCGTGAGAGAGAAGGGAGAGATAAAATGATCTGTGGCTCTCAGAACCCATCCTATCCAGAGGAATTGCAGGTAGAAGGGATCATGTGTGGTATGAGGAATAGGGAAGCATTATAAATGGAAATATTGCTACTCCTCAAAGTCAAAAAAAGAAAAGGAACAAAGACAAAGGCTGTAATTACACAACTGAGCTATGGTGATAAAGCTACCTTTCAAAAGCAGGCCTGGATATTTATTTTTTTTTTATCCACCAGTGAGATCTCTGGAAAGCTCTAAATAATTGACTGTTCAGGAGGCAGCAACTGCACTAGAAGTTGGAAGTGGTGTTTGTACAGGTGGCTGGGCCCTTGGGAGCCTCACTGCTTACCCTCTCACCCAGAGCAATCCCTCTGAGCCTCTGTCTGTGTAATGGCTGCCAGTTTTGATAAGAACAAAATCCTTTTGGAAAACTGCTGATGCAATATTTATCCTGTTATCATTGTAGGATTGAATTATTCTTCCTTTTTTTTTTTTTTTTATTGTTTTCCTTTTTGCAAGGATATAGTGAGCAAAGGTACTGGAGGAGACAGGAGAGTAAAGTAACAAACCAATGAAACTGCCCCAGATTTCCAGCAGTCTAAAAGTAAACAAGTGAGAGACCCTGTGGGGATCTAGGTTGGTTTACTTTAAAAGTGTGGTATGGGCTTCTGCACAAACAATGGGATCCAACCATTTATCCTTGCAGTTGCCAAGGGACTTACCTGTCTTCTGAAAAACCCTGACTTGCAGGAAACTCTGCTCCAGGCACTGCTGCAGGTCTCATACCACACACACACAGCTCCTTAAAATGAGATCTGCAACTTTTATGAGCTTGTTCTTGTGAGAAGCAAGGACAGGGATAAATCCTGTGGGATTTCCCCCCAAAAAGCAGATGCTGAAACCAGAGCAGTCCTTAAATGGAGGTAATGCCTCATCTTTCCACTATCCAAGCTACAAGTGGAAAGTCCCCTCGGGAGCAGAGGGTGACCTTTGGTGGCACTGCACATCTTCTGGGCTGTGTGGTTGTCTTCAAGCACAGTAAGCCACATCTTTATAGGAAAAGCAGGTAAAAAATGAAGCAATAAGCTGCTAGCACTCCTATCTAAGGAGAAACCTCCCAAAGTCTTAATTTGTGACCTTGGCAACAAAAGTGTATGGATTTTGTGTTGTGATTCCTGCCAGGAATACAATGAATTGCACAGAATTAGCAATCCAAGAGCAGCAAGAGGGAATGGAGCAAATGACACCCACCAAGTGTTTGGTCTCAGCAGCAGCTCTGTTCCTCTTGTTACCTCAGTTAACCTAGACCTGCTCCCTACCCAAACTGTTTGTTTAACCTAAAGAATAATAAGGATCCAATGCTGCCAATTTGTCATGTGGGAGAAGTTATTCAGTCCCTTTTACAGAGCTCGTGGGCCAAAACAGAGGAGAAAGTGTGAAAGGCAGCAGTGAGAAACAGGAAAGCCCCAGTAAAGGAGAAACTGTGGCAGAAAACTGCTATAAAAGTCTCTGAACATCTCAAAGGAGACTCCCAAGTTGCCATTTTAAGGTGTGCAGATCTCACAAATGTCCTGGACAGCAGCATTTTGTGTAAGGAGCCCTGTGCACTGGGACACAGGGTGATGATTACCAGTGCCTGCCCCTGGATATCCCTCTTGCCATGGGTCATGGGGGAGGGCCATGGATGTGGTGATTCCCACCTGGCAATTCTATGAGTCTGGGATTATCAAGGCTCCTTGACACTGAAGCTTGTACTGTTATTCTTGCAATTAACTGGTTGCTATTGCTCATTATCCTGACCCCAGATGCCTGTTTGCTTGGCCATGCAGAGTTGGAACTATTCTCCTATGGGCTGGAGAAAAATGTGTGAGCAGAGGAAATAGGTGGAAAGTCTGGGTGAGGAACAGAGAAGCCCCACATCATTAAAAAAGGTCTTAAAAATAGGTTGTTACATTCCTTTTACAATGAAGTTGAAGAAGTGATGCTGGAAGTTTCTGAGGCTGTTGATGTGAACCCAGCATACAGAGATGACCAGAAACACAGAGAAGAATTCTTTGCTTTTAATAACCCTAGCCAGGTTATTCAGTTACAGTCCAAGTGGAAAAATCTGAGGACAGTTAATGTACTGGCATCTTTTCTTCCTTATGAATGTGAGACTTAAAGAAGCCTATCCCTATAAATACATAGCACATAGGAGTTCACAGGAATGTCAGGGTCAGTTATTCTTTCCTCTTTGTTTAGCTTCCATGTTAATTAGAATATGATGAGGCTGTTACAAGATACAGAGTGCTACCACCACCATGAGATTTGCAGTCACGTCCTAATGGCCAGAGAAGGGAACCCAGCCACTGGAGATACTGATCCTGCCCACCTATGTGGTCCTTGGTTTTAGACAGAACACAGAAGGAGCTCAAATGGTAATGTTTTCCCTCTAATATTTTGTTTTCCAGCCAAGTCCCTTTCACAAGGACCTATCCTTAGCAGGCTGTCATCAGCCTCGTGCAAGGTAGTGCAGAGAGCCCACCTACCTCAGCAGCTTCATCCTTCTGCTTTGGACAGGGCTGAGCCTGTGGTTTCCAGGTCAGACAAAGCCTATCCCCCAAGGAGAATTATTTGACTTATGGATTTCCTGAACTTTCCTATTGTCTAGCAGTGTCTGGGAGCTAATGTCAGTACAGTGCCTCGTTATCATCAATCCACAAATTACATTTTCTTTAAAGGCCAAAGAGTCCTCTTGGAGAGAGCTGTTTGGTTCAGATTTCTGAACCCAGCATTCTCACTCCTGTGTGATCATCTGGGTAAGGATGAGTGTTCTCTGTGTAGCTCACATTTTAAAGCTCACATTTAAAGCATACCTGTAATCACAAGAGGAGATGAGGATTATAGTCCCCAACATCTCCTGGGGTTACTGGATTTTATGCAGTCAGCAGCAATCCAGTGGCAACGAGGTCACAAGGAAAGCAGATGCAGGCAGCAGGCACAGGGACTGAGAGTGGAGAGAGAAGCACCCATTTTCCTTCAGAGTTCACTCTCTTGAGAAGTTAATGGGGTAGTCTGGCATTACCAGTGACTCTGAGATGTTTTATGGGGAAAATTGACCCTCGAGACAAAGAGCCTAAAGCAGCATCTTATTTCCAGATGTGCTTATGGACACAGATACTTAAATGCAAACTGGGAGGAACATGCATGACCACAGACAATCTAAGATAATGCTGTAAAATAACTATTAATCTTTTGATGCCAAAACTGGATATACACAGAAACACGACCAGTGCCTGTGGTGTTCTTGATGTGTGTGATCCTGGCGAATGAAACAGAGACAAACCAGAGCCCTCTGTGTTTGTTTATAAGTTTATAAGAATGCATACACAGTGCAAAACACTGAAAAAAAAAACTTTCTGCATCTATAAATGTTATATACAATATGTCAGCATTTGTAAGAGATGTATTGTGATGCTGCCTGCGTGACAAATTGCAGGGTCAGAGATAAACTGAGCCCTCCTGTGTTAAAGGGCTCCCCCCCTTTGACCTCCTCACCTATACAATGTTTTTGTGTGAGGACACTTCCTGCAGCACTCAAACCAAGGAGCCTCTGTCTAACAACAGAGCTTTGGAAACTACCCAAACCACGTGTGTTACCCCCTCTCACACAAGCCCTTCAGTTAAGATAGATATTTTTTTTTCCAAACTGGGGGCTGCTGCAGTAGCTGGTGCTGAGTTTGTTACAGGTCTCAGACCCAACAAGCCATTGCTTTCAGTTCTAGGAATCGGTTGTGTCCTGATCTGGTTCTCAGTCTCTCCATGATCTTTTTTGCAGTCTCAGTTGTTCTAAAGGTCCATCCAGTGGTGCTCCTCATTTCTGGGGTACCATGTGTTGTGTCAGATGTGCCTATTTTGGAAGTCTATTCATATGATTTTGAGGTACAGGACTTCACAGAAGAGGCACAGGGAACAAAAGCCTATAAACTATATTTTGAGGTCTCTGAAGAACATCAAGGTTATGGCTTTAGTAAGATAAGTGACATGCCTAGAACACAGAGCAATCTCATTTTTACTGGCAACTTTTTAGGTCCACTTGTACAGCCTCATTGTGGATGTCTGCTCTTCAGACCAACTTCCCAGTTTCTGGCAGTGAGTCCTCCAGGGCTGGTCTCAGTCTGCACTGTGTCAAGCACCCACTCAGAGCAGGAGGTTTGGGAGGTTATGCCTTCGAGCATAAAGAATGAAACAGAAGCTTTTACTGGAAAGCTTTTAGAAAATCCAGCTATTTATATTATGAGATTCAGGTGATGGGTACAGTCAGAAATTCTAATTTACCCACGAGTTCCACAGGCTCACAAAGTGCATGGCAAGGAATAGAAAACCTTGGGCTGTTTTGTGTTCTCGTTGATCGCATCCTTATGTGCTGCCTCATTATTCCCTATTGTTGGAGTGCTGCATCTCCAGTGCTTTAATAATTAACAGTCTGAATGGCAGGGCTGAATGGATGGAAGGAAGGGTAGCTGTTCCTGCCAACACTGGGGAGTATTATCCCGATTGTTTCATAATTTGTTTTGGAGAGTTGTAGAAGTTATGTTTCAAGTTTTCATGTCTGCAAGGATGATCAGGAAACTGCCTGTCCTGCCAGTCTTGCAAAAAGAAGCACTGGCTGGGTTATTTTCTTTCTTTTCTTTAATATTGACATCTGGCCTTTCTCTCTTCAAAGCTACAGAGGTCTCATGAGGTAGCTATTGGAACACCAGATTTTTAAAGATCTTTTCTTATGTAGCACGTTGGCTCTGCCCAACTGGAGTTGCTTGCAGCATCAGGAGAGTAACCAAGGACTGATTTTTGAAACCAGATATGTCCTGGCAGTTGTGAAATCTTATCTTCCATCTGACAGAAATACACAAACAGTGCCTGTCATTTTTCTTCAGCATCCATCACATGCTTGATTAACCTCGTTTGCCCAGACAGGGGGAAAATTAAGCAGCTGTCTCCTCATTTGTGCATCCCCTAATTGCACATGCAGCTGAAGGAGCTGTTGCCTGGAATACACCGAGTGGGTTCCTAGAGCATTTCTAGAGGCATTTCTCATCTATTCACATAACTCATTTCTCCTCATATCACATAAGTATCATGAAGGCAGAAGTGTGACCACGACACTTGTTCAAACCCACTTGGCTCCTCTGGTTTTTAAGGAGTGACTGGAGGCATGGCTTGCCAAGGGCAGGAGCAGTTTTGTTAAGGTTGGTATCCAGTCGTGTCTGTGCTGCTCAGCACTTGCTGCTTCTTGGCTCCCCACTGCAAGCTTGCAGGTCTGCACGTTTTCCCCCTGCACATCTAGGTGAGCAAAAATGGCTTGTGGGGTAGCTGAGGACAATGAAAGGAGAGGGGGAAAATCACCAGGACAGAATTTCTCTTATCTGCTGAAAATGGTGCCTTTTAGCTTGGCAGGAGTCACAGGCAGCCTTCTGCAGAGTTATTTCAGCTAAAGCCCTTTACACTTTTCAGGAAATTTAGTGCTATTTCCTTAAACTCTGTTGGATCTTACAATATTAACCATGCACTCTGCAGAGCTTGCTTTCTAATGTACACAAACCACAGAAAACAACTGACATTACATACATAACATTAAGCCTATGGGGTAAACCAATTTCTATATGCACACGTGCTATTTATAGCATCTAAATTTCTTTTCTGGTAGAAAGCCTGTGTAACATCTCTGAATTGTTTGTACTACAGCACTGTCTTTAGAAAGAACTTGAGGAAGAAAAGGGGTCTGTTCTCCAACTTTTATTCTTGAAAAATGTCATAGCCAGTTGCAGAATAAGCAAGGAAATGAAAAGACATTGAATCAGACATTTTCTGAAGCTTTCCTTTTTACAGTTCTTTTGACATGTCTTCTTGAGAGACTTTGAAGGACTTGGGAGTTGTCACAGTGATTTGTGGATGCCCAAAAAAGTCAGAAAACCTTAGGGATAAAATCTTAGAACAAATGTTTTTATTTCTGCACTGTGGTATTGTCAGTGCAGAATAATTAATGTTTGTGAGGTTCCTGAAGAACAAAGTATGCATTATGGGCCCTACTCACAGAGTAGCTTTCTTTTGCTCAGTTTCACCCAACTGAAGTGATAAAGCAGAGCAGACTGCAGGGAAACACAGCCTAGCCAGAATGTTGATACAAGCAATTAGTGCAGAAAACTATGTCAAAATAATTTTTGCTCTGAACTGAAGGAAATTGTGCAGGCGTTTGAGTCTGGAAACATCTGAACATGTCTTCATTTATTGCTCTTCTTGCACGCCTAGGGGCACGAATACCAAACACAATGGGAAAAGTTCTGAAGTTTCTGTAACTAAAAGTTCAAAAAAAAAAGAGCATTGGGAACCAAGAAAATGCAATGGTTTCAGAGAAACAAGAGCTGGCAGCATCTAAGAGACCAAGTGTCTGTTAGAAGATATTTTGCAAGCATCTAGAAATAGTTGGTCAGATAAAGAAATTCAGGGAAATACAAATGGATCATGAAAAAGAAATTACAAAAGCATGGAAAATGTACAGAGTGACCTGTTAGCCATCATCTCCAGCAACTTTCTATCTGATGTTCAGCGTGCCAAGCAGACTGGAGAAAGCAGCAAGCAACTGGGAACGAGGGAGTGGGGGCTGCTAAGTCACAACTCACAAACCACTTGGACCAGAACTCTCATCCTGGCATCTTCCAGCTCTAATTTCCAGCTTCTTGGCCTTTTCTTTTTGCAACATTTCTATTATTGTGATTTATAAATAGAAACCAGCCAGACCCCAAGTGTTCTGAACAAAGGTTTTATGATCTTGACGCTTCGTACGCTGCTTTTGGGGTAGGGAGGACTTGTTGAAGAGACCCTTTTAAAACAGTGAGGTAGATTTTGAATTTCTATTTTCTAGGGTGTCTTCCATCCCTTTCATGAGCAACTACAGTGTCACAAACCTCCCCAGACTCCATAAAAATCCTGATTGCCAGGACAGAGTGGAGCTGGTGCACTGCAGAGCTCCAACACGGAGTTGGTGGTGTCAGCACCAGCTCCATCATCCATGGAGGCTCCATTTGCCTTAGGAAAAACTCCAAAGCCAGGATGTATGGAGCAGCTGTAGGGCTGGGGAGCTCCTGCAGCCCAGGGAGGGAGCTGCTCTCCTGGAGCTCTATCCCACCTCCAGCCCTGGCACCACTGCTGCCCTGGGATGCTCTCCGGGCACCTCTGGGAGAGCAGCAGGGAGGGTGCCATGGGAAGAGATAGGGAAAAGACCAAAAGCTGTGCAAGCTTGGAGTAGTTTTGAAAGGGGGGAATGTTGAGTTGCTACAGTGATTATGGGAGCTTGCCTTCTGAAGCTTACCAGGAATTTATAACAGAAAAAGAGACAAACACTGGAGACACCATCAACAAGACTCAGTCCTTCAATGAAATATATTTTTATATGACCATAATTAAAATGCCCATAATCTGACCACTGTGATATAAACCATTTTCCCCTTTCTCCCCCTGGTGAATATACTTTTGATCTTTTAGTTTTTGGATTTTTGTGGGGTTTTTGCCTCTCTTTAAGGGGCAAAGGGAAGCTCATGAAGTTCATTGATAAACAAGATTGCTCTTATCTTGACTTTTTTACTTTGAAAAGTTTTGCTGAGACATCTGTGCTTGAATCTTCATCATCTGGGACCTAGACTATCCAAACTATTCCTTTTCCCTAGCTCCTAATATAGCAAAGCCAATCCTAATCAGTAATGCTCATAAACATTTGCATAAAGTGAATTGGGTACTCGAGCTGAGGCCTCACACATCCCCTGTTTGATACACTAGAGCTCAGAAAAACAAAGGGAAGACAGATGCAGTTTGTGGCTGTCTGGAAGTGAAGTTTCTCTGCTTCACTCACATCAGGAGAGCATAAATCTGGGTTTTGCCTGCTTTTGAACCAGCCATGGCAGAGGAGGAATTCTTTTGTCATGCAATTAAGTAGTAACTGTGAGAAAAAAAACCATATCTATAAACAACTTCTGAGCAGTCCAGAGCATTTTTTGGCTTCTCTGCAAATCAGAAACCTGCCAGGGCTCTCTTCTCCTTGTTCCTCCTCTTCCTCACTCAGCAAATGCTGAGCACTGCCAGGTGTGGGACACAGAGAGGGCAAATGGCTTCTCAGTCATGGGTTCTGCTCCTGGCAGTGCTTGTGATGGGGACACGAGGAAGAGCAGAGGCATGGGAAGTGGATGAAGGCTCTTGGCATGGAATCCACATGTAATTCCTGAAAATTCTCTGCCCGTGCTGTCTGAATTCCATCCAAGCTGAATGTGTGCAGGGTGGCTGAGGTGGCTCAGGTTGTGCTTGGCTGATTAATAAGGCAGCAAGAAATGCTGGTGCCAGGGAAAGGACCTTCAGAGTTACCTTTTTGTTTTTCCCTGACAAACACGGGTGCAGAAGCACTTAGGCAAGGTCAATGTACATTAAACTCTCACCAATTCAAGTGTAAGCACTTTCCAAGGGAAGAAGGACACCCAGGAGCTTGGTCTCCCCAGTGAGTGTCCTACAAGACCTGGTCACTTTCACTCCCTTCCAAAGCTGGCCTGGTTGGGATGGAAAACAGCTCCCTGGGAAGGTGAAGAAACTCCCCCCTTTGGCTACTGACAGTTCTTTGGTGTCTTAATCCCAAAGCTTGTGTCTTAATCCCAAACTATCTTCTGATCCATTGGTGAAGTAACTGACTGATCAAACAGGCTGCGAGTCTTTGATGGAAACTCACTGAATATATTGAGCATCTGTCTCCTTCTGGTCCAGAGATCCCAGCATTAGGGGAAGCTGCTGAGCCACATTCTTCTTGTTCCTGTGTCTGTTTTCAGCCAGCTGTAAGGGTTGGTTCCTCTGCAATCCTCCCCATCAGCTCCTTGGAGAGCTACCTGTGACAAGCTCCAGCTTATCCACCACTTTCCCAGGGCACAGGGATCTAAAACTATGGGAAAAGCAAACTCTGCATGACTTAGCTAAGATGGAATCATACAAAGTCTATGTTGGGGTAGGGAGTTAAACCCAGATTTCTGGAAATCACTTTAGGCCATTCTGCATTTATATCCATGTACATAGGGGATGCTCTCAAACAAGGAAATAATTTGGCTTATACCAAAGGGGAAAAAATGAATCACAATTTCTATTTCTGGTATGGTGTGTAACAACAAACTTCATAAGGAAATACTGAGTTGCCTTCATTAAGGATTAGCTGGGTAGATGTGCTATGTCACAAAGCTCCAGTGAGGACAGTAGTGCTTAGGGAAGAGCTACCAAAGCATTTAGCTCAGAGGTTTTTTTACTCTTGTTTTATAGAGGAGAAAACCAATAGGAAGGTGGCCAGCCAGAAAGCCTGGGGGAATCCTGCACAGTCAAGGTGTTGGGATTGGAAGGAATGATATGAAGCAGATGTGCAGGAAAACAAAATAAATCTGCAGGCAGGAAAGAGCACCTCAGGCAGTGGCTGCTCCTACTGTACTGCCTAATGAGAACTCCACCAGGAATTACTGATTTAATTACACTTCTCTGGCAGCACATTAACTTACATTCTGTAAATGGTGCACTGGAGGTGTCTGTAGGAAATCTGAGCTTTTGCATGGTTCATCAAGTAGTGATGAGGAGGACAGCTTTGGGAATGTCATACTGGCCACTGGACTCCACAATACAAATGTTTTATCCCAGCACTGCTAGTGCTGAGTTAGGAATACTCTGATTAATTTCTCTGCCTGTGCCTTAGCATCATGGCATATAAGGCAGATTCCACATGTAGATATACTGAAATTACTGTCTGACTTAGTGTGAGATTTCAAGGCGTTTGCAAGCCTGTGTTAATCAGCTGTCATGCCTGAAATAGAACAAAATTCTTACAAGCCCAGGTTTGTAAGGCAGCTAGTTATTTTAAATGCTCTGGTGTCCTCAGATAACAAAAAAAAAAAAAAAAAGGTCTGGTTTGCGAGGGTATTATAGGCAATTTAACCCAGAGATTTTTCCATAGTTTCTGCTCGTCTCACTGATCCAATCCAAAAATGGGGGAAAGTAGAACAGTAAAAAGAAAAAAAAAAAAAGTCTGGTGCTATAAAATGGTCTCCTGATTGCAAAAGATGCCTTTAGGAACATTAAAGAGAAAATATGTACAGCTTCTGTGTATCAGGGCTCAAGTTTTTCCAAAAACTTTATTGTTCAGCCGGATGTGTCAGAAACTAAACTGGGTGCAATTCAATGCCAAGAAACTGATGGTAAAGAACATCCAGCACTATATATCACTGGGAAGCCATTCCAGAGGGAATAAAGATACGCAACAATAGGAAAAAAAGAAAGGAAAACTGAAGTAAGTTTCCCTGTAAAATGAGCTTTAGAAGTACTTTTCTGCTATATCTATAAACAAATGCATCCTGGTAAGAGATTATGAGCTCCCAGTAGGGGCATATTGGGTCCGTCCCAGTACCATGCAGCATGTCCCACTGGTACCACACTGCTGAGCACACTGGGGAGAGGCTCCTACCAGGTAAAACTCCTTACCTACAGGTTCTTCTCCACTAAGGAGCTCCCATACTGATGCATGCCTCGGATATTTACTTTTTTTTTTCCCCATGTGCAGACAGACTTTAGAGCACGGTGAAGAGATTTCCATGTCAGGATTATTCTGACATTTGCTCTACATGAGAGGGAAAAGAGCCAAGCTGGGAAAGCTGGAGGGAAGAAACATCCTTGCAGGCAGGAGGCGTTTGGGGGGTTCCAGAGCTTTCCCTCCCTCCCAGTGTTTTGTTTTGTTCCCTCTGCATAAGGAGAAGGGGGGGGAACAGCTCAGACCCACTCATCCTATTTGTCACTTGAATTAGGAGCTGGTTCCCTGGGTCCAGTGCCACTTCAACAGCCCCCTGGGTATTTCTGTGGTATTTTCTGAGCTGGCTGGGGGACCTGGCTTCTCTCCTCCCCTCCTACACATTCCTCAACCTCTGGACGTGGAAGTTGTTTATGTAATTCTACACATGCAATCTGGAACCAATTTTGGCACCAACAAACCAGATTTTAGTTTGTCAGCAGCCTTGTACAAGTATGTGTGTAGGTTTCTGTGTGGATGTATATAAACTGGCAAGCTACAGAGCTGCCCAAGGTGCCTGCAGAGTGCTCATTAGTGCTGCTGGATGTCAGGAGGTGCAGAACTGCTCCTTCATTGTCTTCTGGAAGGTTGGACCTGATGATCCTTGAGGTCCCTTCCAACCTGGCACTCTGTGATTCTCCTGCTCTCCCTACAGCCCCCATGTATGTTATGCTATCAGGTTATTTTGCCTTCTCTAATATTCCTCTGCCATTCAGGGCTGATTATCAGCCCCACAGCCCACCAGACTCGGATGCCAATGGCAGTGGATGGGCCAGTTCCATACTGGTGTGGAGAGCAGGGATGGATGCCATGGGCAAAGCTCAGCTGGCATGTTTTCTGGCTTTGCCTGGACTGACTAAAGGAATTAGGGTTTTTAACTGTGTGTTTGCTCTAGAATTTCCTCTAATTCCACTTTCCTCACAGCATAACGTTTCAACACAAAACAGCAAACTCAAACTCCCCAACTCTGTGGGTTGTTGACACTGAACCTCACACAGTTCTCATGTCTGCCTGGGGGGACCCGGCACTGTTACATCAACAATACCAGCTGGGCTTTTCCTTCTCTTGGGAGCCAGGATTTAAATAGAGCTAAATATTAGGTCTGTGCTTAGATCTCTTCTGTAAACATTGTCATTAATTTAGGAGCCATTTGGTTTGTTGGGGTTTTTTTTCTATTTTGTGGTTGGGTTTTTTTTTTACCATTTAGTTGTTATTGTTGATCTTTACAATCTTGTATTTGTCACCAGTTTAAGGTACTCACAGGAAGTTTCCTACTTCTGTAGTGCAGTTTTTCTGCCCTGATTAGAGGTTTCTACCAGGGGCTCTTTTCTTTGCCTCTGCAGTAACTCTAACACGGGAACACATCCTTTCTGTCACTGAGCATGTCAGGAAGAGCAGGGGCTGGGGCTCAGCAGAATTTGGAATCACTTGCTTTCATCTGGGTGCCTTAGGGATGGCTTTTCACCAAAAACCAAACAGGTCACTGTTTGGTCACTGGATAAAATAAATAAAAAAACCAAAACGTGATTCTCCTCTGGTGCTTGGTGTCAGGCAACACTTCCTCATGTTCATATGTTTTGGTCCCGTTTTTCACAAATGTTTAAAGTATAAAAAGGCATGGAATAGTAACAGAAGTGTTTTAAGCAGATATCTCCCCAGAGGGATGTGTTAGAAGGAAATGTTGCCATCTCTCTCCATGCAGAGTGTGGTGAAAGCCCCTCAGCCAGGCTCTGTTCCTGCCTTGCAGAAGTGCCTCCAACATTGGGGATACCATGGGAAACAAATGTTGAATAATTGTTTTGTTACTTGGTCAGGTTGTTTGGGGTGAAGGCATCTCATGTCTTGAATCTTTTGTTTTTCCAATTCCTTCGGTCACAGTCTGTCACATCGGTGGGAAGAGTTTCCAAAGTGCTTTGGCAAAGATTCCTAGAAACACTGTTTTCAGATCTTAAAAATCTCATCTAGGAACACCATTGTCTGGCTGAGCTGCCCAGAGAGGGTTTCTGAGGCTCCAGCATTATACATTCTTGTTTTTGGGATGCTTAAGTTTTGGAAAAAGAAGCAGAAAATATCTGTCTAATGAACAGCATCCAAGATTTAAAGACATCTCAGATTAGACATTGCAATTGAATCCTTAGCCTTAAAAATCCATGCTAAACCTCTGAGCAGTGTCAGCAACAACAGGAAAAGGCTTTTCCTCTGTTTACTTCCAGCACTTTAACTTGGAAAAGGCTTTTACTGACAAAGCTAAAGGGGGATTTAACGCTGTGTGCTGGAGCAAAAAGGGTGTCATGGAGGTAAGGCTGAGAAAGCAGGTGATTTATCCCAGCTGAGGATTTGGCTCCTTGTTAGTCTAATAGAGACAAATTAAAATAATAAAAGACAGAGAATAAACAATCTTCACAGCAAACCAAGTAGTTTTGGCTACAGAAAGTTCACTATCCATAAGAAGTTCCTTTTTTCCCCAAACATTTAAACATCAGCTCTGTCTGCTCTGTCTTTCTGGGTTTCCTGTGTCTGATGCTGAGCAAATTGCTGTGTGGAGCTACTTCCATGGGTCAGAGCCAGCATCCCATGGCAGCTGCTCTGCAGTCCTGAGAAGTCATGGGATGGTTTGGGTTGGAAGGGACCTTTAGAGGTCACTTAGTCCATCCCCTCTGCAGGAATCAGGGACATCTCCAACCAGATCACCCTGCTCAGAGCCCCATCCATCCATCCTGACCCTCATCTCTGGGCAACCTGTTCCAGTGTTTCACCACCTACATTGCAAAATATTCTTTCCTTAGATCAAGTCTGAATCTCTTCTCTTCTGGTTTTAAACCATCACCCCTTGTGCCATGGCAACAGGCCCTACTAAAAAGTTTGTCCTCATCTTATTTATAAGCAGTTTGCTGTCAAGGGGATGTTCTTTGCTTGTTTGCACAAAAATCTCCAGTTCCTTGACAGTGATGCTTCCCTTCCTCTTACCCCTACCAAAGACACTACCAATGCTCTTACAGGTATGAAGTCTCCCAGAGGAAAAGTTCTTCATTAGTGACAGAAATTTACTGCTGTAAGTAGTAAATGTCTCAATAGAGGTGGATGGGGAAAGCAAGGGTGTCTGCTCAGGATCAGAGTTCTGGTAGTAGGGCATTTTATTCAAGCCATGGTGTTATTTTTTTTCTTCTTGATATTTTTTTTTTTCCTCTTTATTTCCCCTTTTTTGGCTTATACATATTAATTGGGTTCTGCTTTTGAAATGGAAATAAATAGCTGTGGGTGAAATTAATGATACTTTTATGGGAATAAAAAAAAAAAAGAAAAAAAGAAGGAAGCTAATTTTAGACCCAAACTCCTTGGTGTCCCCTTTTGCTCTGTTATTTTCAGCAGCTAATCACTTCTAATGAGAGCATCCTTGGTGGCTAGGATAAACCAGCTGTCAGCTAAAACTGGAGGAAGTTGGCAATGAATACACTTGTTGGGGAGATTCATCAGTTTGGTAGCTCAGGCAGGGAGCATACATTTTAAATGTGTGTTACATCAGCTCTGGTTTAGCTTTCAAGCTGTTTTGCTGAGTGCATCGATGTCAGCTCGTGGGCAGAGAAGTCTGGACGGGTTCACCAGAGAGAAGCAGAGCAGTCCCCATTGCTTTAACTGAAATCCCTGTGTCCTGAGCCACAGAAAGAATGATTTCTGTGCACTGCATTTAAAGCAGCAAAGCTGTGTCTGTATTTGTGTTTATTTGTATGGATACGTGGGTATACAGGAAAGATGTTGGGATTCTGAGTGCTAAATCTAGATACAGCATTACATACATTTAAGAGAGCCTGTGTGGAAATTATTCTAATTATGTTTCTGAGGTCAACTAAAATAATAATTCTAGTGGTAATGGCAAGTGGATTTTCTCCCATGAGCTGACTTATCCCCCTACACACCCCCACTACCTCCCCAGGATACCTCTGTTCCAAGGGACACTTGAGCTTTCTGTAGAGCATCTCATGCTCACCCATGTTTCATCTTTTTTTTTCCCCCCCAAGAAGTGGTTTATTCTGAATTAATGTGAGCTATGAGTTCTAGTGATAGTTTTAGTTCTAGTGATAGGTAATGAATGAAGTGGAGGAGGGAAAGAAATCAGGTGCTGCTTTTCCATCATTTCTTCACATAGTTAAATTTTTAAAGAAAATCAACACATTTTCTTGTTGGGTACAGGTGAAGAATATGAAAGTCAGGATCAAAGCCTCCTGAAAACACAAAGATCTGTTACAGATTTCCTGGCAAAAAGAGATCTTAAATACGTACTAATGTAAAAAGGAGAGAGACAAACATACTTAAGCCTCATCCAGCATTTTTTTTTATTTTCATATATAAGCAGAGGGCAGCTGATACTCAGACTTAAGTGTGACAAATGAAAGTAGAAGCTCTGTCCCTTTGTCTCACAGAAGCCAAACTGCTTGTGGAGTGTGGTGAGCCAGGTTACCCCATTCTCCTGCTGCCATTTAACTTAAACTGTTATTGGCAGAGCAAAACCACAGGAAGAGCTACTTAAAAAAACCTGTAATGCAAAACTTGCTGATACATGATAAAAGGTGTTGAAGATGAATATTTTTCCACCCCAGCCCTAAGCCATATACCCATGGGGGCCAGCAGTGCCCAGCCAGCCCCACACCATCCCTTGAGCCACATCAGGGCTGGAATACCCAAATAACCCTGGATTTGGCAGCCTGGCAGCTGTGGTTCCAAAGATCTGCTCCCTGGCTTTATCAGCCCTGCCCTAGGGCTGTAGATGCAGGAGGGGAATGGAGCAGAGAGGGAGCAGTCAGGATCAGGGAGGTGGGATGCCTGCACTGACTGCATTCAGGATGCTACAGAGTCAAGGGATTAATCTTGGGATTTAATGTTTTTGCAGTGATGAGTGAACACAGTAGGGAAATGACAGGAGGAAAAAAAACCAGAGCAATTAAAGTCATAGGGCTGCAAATATCTGAAATATGGCTGCAACTGTCCAGCCTGCACCTCTCCCCAAATAAATAAAGCTGACTCCTGAGGAAGAGATGGAAGCCAAGAAGTTGTGGAGAGGCTAAAATAAAATAAAAAAAAAGGGGGGGGGGGGGAAGGCCTTCCTTCCATCTGGGCACATGATTTATATCCATAATCTCTGAGGAAACCAAATAAAAGAGGGATGCATTTTTCAACTCTCTCCCACCCTGTGAGCTGTAATTGTGGCAGAGGTTCTTACCCACTTTCACGTGGGAACAGGGAGTGAGTTCCACCAAAAAGTGAGGAGGCTTGGCTGCAGGATTCCCTGGAGACTGGAAAAGACAGACCCAGTAAAGCCCCACCAGGTTACTTTATTTCTGTTGGAATGTGGGAACTTAAACTTTTAGGTATTGTGAAATCTCAGCTCCTTCTACCCAATGAACCCAGAAGAGTTTATTTCAAGAAGAGATGATATTGAGGTTCTGGTTTATTTGTGTTCAAAGGTCTGGTTTTGAACTTGGCAGAACAGATTTTTGTAGGGTTTGGCTGTTCTTGCAGGACCTAATCCAAAGCCCATTGAAGTCAGGATGAATCTCTCCCTAGACTCAAGTGAATTTTGGGTCAGACCCCTACAGTAATGTTGATTCTGATGGTTGCAGAGGTTGAGATTTTATTACTGTAATCTACATGAAATATGCCTGGCTTTAATTTTAGATGCCTCCCTCTTTCTTTTGCACAGAGTTCAAGAAATATTTTTTTTTTTCTGAGAAAAAACATTTCAGTATACAAGATTATGAAATCTATAATCATTATCGTTAGATGAAGACACAGGCAATTCCACAAAAGACTGGACTTTAAGTTCTCTCATTTAATCTCCTCATGATTTTGGATGTTTATTACACTTTTACACTACAAAAGATGGAGTTTTAATTCCTTTTCCTTGCTGTGTATGGACTCATACGTTTTCAAGGAGCTTCGTGAGGCAAAGCATAAGCAGAATCCAAGCAGCAGCTCAACAAGTCTTCACTTTGTCCTCTGAGACATGGCCCATGGCATCAGCCTCCCGAGCTCTTTTCTGCACCCAGAGGCATCCTGCTTTGGCAAAGATGAGCAGCAGTGAGTGGGCTAAGTCCTCAGAAAGCTGCTGGTTTAAGGCTTGTGGTATTTCTAATTTCAGGTTCTCCAAGTCAGATGCTGTGTTGGATGTAATAATTCCTGTTTCCAGGCTTTCGTTTCTATCACCACTCCTGCTTTTATCATCACATTCAATATCTTCATCCTTAAACAGTGAGATCTTTAATATGTCATATTCTTGCTACAGAATATTCCAATGTTCTTTTTCTCCTCTTGTTCTCTCGTTTTGTTTTGTTTTTTAAATTCAGTGAGATTTAAGGCAAACTAACAGACCAAATAAGACTTTACTGTTTAGCTTAATACTTTAACAGCTTATAGATCACTTCAAAAAATTCTAATTTGACCTGACCAAAAATTATCTTGTCTGAGTAGCATTTTTTTTCTTATTATTTTGTATCTTTTTGGTTTTAAATTCACCTTCTGCTCAGTTGTCTTCAGTAATCAATGCCTTAAAATGTCAAGGTTTGCAGCTTCAGAACTGAAATCATTAAAGAGGGAGTTCTGGGGGCAGTGAGGGTGTGGAAACTGCACGAGTTCTCCAGTCTTATAATGTCAGAATCTGCCCAACACAAATAACAGGTACAAGTATTCTGTATCTGGAAATTGTACTTTTCAGATAATGTGGCAAGACAAAATTGACACTGTGAAATTGCCATGTTCCTGGTATTTTTGGTAACAAATGTGGGGTGATTTTATACCCAGTACTTAATCCCCAGGGTTACTCACAGAGGGAAGAGAAACAGAGAATTAGTGTTGTGGAGCTCGAGGAATGATGGATGGGGCTGTTATGAATTCAAATCACCCAGCCCTTGATTTATTCAGGAATTTTTAAGAGTATGGCAATATATATTTCTAATTTCCACTGAGGATGAATTTGGTGAAAGGAAAGAGAAATTATTTGCTAAAATACAAGCTGGGATCAGGCAGTGGATGCCAATATTAACACTCCTAAAGAAGAGTTGTTTCCTGAATTAGACTGCAGTGCAAGCAGGAATTTCGGCAGCAAGTTGCTGGAGCTGCTGACAGACAGGTCCCTCACAGGAGCCTTGGGCTCTTTGATTAAATGCTGGTGATGAGAGTTTGCACTGCCAGGCCTGCCAGAGCCCCCAGCCCCCCTGCATCCCCCCCTGCATCCCCCTGCGTCCCCCCTGCGTCCCCCCTGCGTCCCCCCTGCATCCCCCCTCCATCCCCCCTGCATCTCCCCTGCATCTCCCCTGCATCCCCCCTGCATCTCTCCCCTGCATCCCCCCTGCATCATTGCTGCCCAGCATGTGTGTCTGGATGTCACCTGGCAAAAAAGGACCTGTGGGTGCTGGTCACCAACTATCAGCCAGAATGTGGGCAGCTGGGCAAGAAGCCCAAGGGCAGCCTGAGCTGTGCCAGGAACAGTGTGAGCAGCAGGAGCAGGGATGGAATTGTGTCCCTGTGTTTGGCACTGGCAAGGTGGCACCTCCAATCCTGCCTTCAGTTTTGGGCCCTTCCCTACAAGAAGGACACTGAGGGGCAGGAGTGTGTCCAGAGCAGGGCAACAAAGCTGGTGAAGGGTCTGGAGAGCAAGGAGTGGCTGAGGGAGCTGGGAGTGTTTAGTCTGGGAAAGCAGAGGCTGGGGATTGTTTAGGCTGGAGAAGAAGAGGCTGTGGGGAGACCTCATCACTCCCTCCAGCTCTCTGGAAGGACTCAGTCTGTTCTCCTGAGCTGCAAGTGATAGAACAAGAGCAAATGGCCACAAGTTGTGCCAGGGGAGGTTTTAATTGGGTATTAGAAAGAATTTCTTCATAAAAAGGGTTATCAACCCCTGGGCCAGGCTGCCTGGGGAAGGGTTAGCATCCCTATCTCTGGAGATGTTTAGAAGCCATGCAGATGTGGTGCTCCATGGGCTAGCACGGGCCCCAGCAGGGCTGAAAGGCCTGATTCAACCAGATTGAGTCTGTGATCCTGTGGGAATTCTGAGCTCCCACTGATGGAGGCAGGAAGGGTTCTTATTCCACTGGCGATTTGGAACACATTGAGATAACAAGAAATCAGCTTGTTCAAGGTGCCAGGGGGATCAATGGGAGAGCAGAAGAAAAGCTTAGAGGGCTGTGTGTGTGCTGCTGAGTCCTTTCTGCTTCTCTGACAAGTGTGTTCAGAGAAAAGCCATTTTTTCCTATTCTTTCACTGCACATCTTAGAGTAAATAAAAAATAAATTACTTTCTCACCCATCAGACTGCAATAAGGGTCATGTGAAGTACAGGGTGACCCTTGCTGGCCAGCAGCTGAGGGCTTTTTTTCCTCTGTATGACCAGGCCTGTGCATTACAGTACTTTACAAGTGTAAAGTGAGTCCAAAATGAGCAGAAGGCACTGTGACCACAGCATTTTCACTTATTACTCAAGGAGGTGGAAGGCAAAGTCAAGTTCTTTCAGAACAGCAGTCGTTTTCTAGAAATAGTTTTATTTTTTACTGCTGCTTTGAGGTATACCAATAAAGCCAACCTCAGCATGTAGGAATTTCAACCCTGTGTCTACCCTAAAGTCTTTAAATTTTCTTTAAACTCACAACTGTAAGAAACACAAAACCTACCCCCTGGGGAACTTCCTAGGCTGCTGCAGGGTACTATTCTGCTGCTTTCAGACCTGGTCAGCAGAAAACAGCCCAGTGCCAGGACAGGGCTCAACATTCCTTGGTTCTGGGAATAAAACTGGCAAACCGGCCATGGTTTAAATGGCAGAGGTTGTGGCTGGCCTCTGTGCCAAGGCCTCAGGTCCACTGCTTGACTTTTCTCTGAAAAATATCTAAACAGGCAAGGTCAGTCCATGGGTCAGGATTTCTGTCTCACCTATAGTTTATTACAGTATTTGTGAGCAAATCTTAATTACCAGATAGGTGTATAGATAAAGTATGTATGTAAGCACATTACATATACATGCACACAGATGTGTGTAGAAGTATTTTCTATAGTCTTCCAAGCCCAAACTTAATGTCCACTGGCTCTGCCTGCACCAAGATTTCATGAACAATAGGTCTGTTGCCTTCATAAAAGTTATGTGTTAAATGAAATTCAGGTCGTTAAGTTAATTTCCATTTACAGTGCAGAGAATGGTAGTGGCAAGCAGTGGGAAACCCCACCTAGGTTGGGAAAATACACAGTTCCAAACTTTGAGAATCTGTTTAGAGACTACAGGGAATATAAAATAGCATTTATTGGAAAGGTCTTGATGGAGTCATTGTGAAAACCTATGCCTGAAAAGTCAAGAACCAGAGCCCTTTGTGATTTGCTTCCTTGGGATGGAGCCTCTCGTACCCCCCAACAACAACCTCATTCTGCTGAGGGAAAGAAATGTGAAATGCTGGGAACCTACTTTGGCTAATTTGGGTTTATGACCTAGAATGGCCAAACCAGATCAACACCCCATTAATCTAAGGATGATCAAGTAACAGTGCATTTGGCAAAGCCACAAATAACCATGTAATAACTTTGTAATTCTATGGTAATTTCTTACACATGGTTATTGATACCCTATAAAATGGTGTGTTACCAAAAGTCCCATATTACCCCTCTGCTCTTAAATATAAGGTCACTGACAGACCATGACTCTTTAATGTATATTCAGCCTCAAAAAGAAATCTTACACTATGGTTATAAAAATGACCCTCTTTGCTCTTCTTTAATTTTTTTTTCTCAGAATATATCACAAGCCCATCAGTGGGACTCTAGCTAGTTTATGGTGTATGACACTAAATGTATAGTTAGCCCTTCCTTTCCACTTCTCACCTATGTACAATATATTTATGGACAAAGATTTGGCTATAGCCACTTCCAAGGTCCAGCCCAAGGACCTGGTTAGTGAGGCAAAGGACCCCAATATTGGGATTCAAACCACCCCAACCCAAGCTGCATACATCAGTACTGGGCCATACAGTACTTTGGCTTCTTCTGAGTGTCAGTCACTGGGGAGTGGGTAGGAAAAACTGGCTGGATGCTCCTCTTCTAACCTCCCAGAAACCAAATGAGTGACAGAAGAGCCTCCCAAGTCAGGGGAAGCAGGCACACAGACTTCCTTATCAGACAAACCAGTGTGCAGCTAGCGTTGTGTCCTCAGCCTTGGACCTTACTGGACTCTAGTTTTTAATATAAATCTTTCTCTTTTACCTGTGTGCAGAGAAACCTGGAGTCTTCCACATCTGTTTCTATGGAAGAATTTCTTGCTCTTTCTATGTAGTGGATCTCAGTCATAATCTGTATCTTTCTCAAAACATTTGGAACTGAATTTACTCTCTTTTTCAGGGTTAACCCTCTTGTCTTGGCAAACCACATTTTGGAAAACATATCTACACTCAAATTTGATTTTGTCAATTTTCTATGTAGCTTCAATTAGGAGTATCAAATGAGTGGGCAGTATGGCCACAGCAAGCTCAACCTTGCACGAATGAAATGGGGTGGAGTTTTGCCATGGGTTGGAAAGAGAGCAAGATCAGGATTACAGTCAAGAGCCATGCTGTGTCCCCATGGTTGAGACCCCCAGTGTGCTGGGACCCCAGTGTGCTGAGACCCCAATATGCTGACACTCCAATGTGCTGGGCACCCCAGAGCAGTGGCAGCTGCTCAGCATCCTCCAGGTTTTGACCCTTAAGGTATCCACAAGCACAAGGAAATGCTTGCATGTTTTAAAAGCTCATTTTCTTCTTTCTTTTATTTATGGTTCAGAGAGCAGCGAGTTGAATGGCTGGCTTGCAAGGAGGGGGCTCCTTTGCTCCCCAGTAACTTCAATATTCTCTTTGGTTTGGGTGGAATTAGGATGTGCCTGGGCTTCCTTCTCCAGCTGGGATGGCCAGGTGAGCAGAGCCAGGGGAAAGCAGAGCTGTCTGTGCCTGGAAGTAAAGAGAATTTCCCTGGCCCATAACTGGGAGCCAGAGAGACTTGGCTGTGCTGGGTGCTAATGAGTAAGATCAGTGTCTCAGTCTCTGGCTTGACACGATGTTCTTCAAAATGCACTTCTGAATTTAATTAGGTTTTAGAAGTCTGTTTATGGATTGTGCATACAGCTGTGGAGCAGAGGGAATCGTGTGGTTTCTGTGACCTTTCCTTGCTCCTTGCAGTGTTTTCTCTGATGCTGCCTTTCAGCCATTCCTTTCCTCCCAACATGTTATCACATCCATTGGTCGTGTCCCTTAAAGATGCAGTTTGGGATGCAAACATTATTTACGTGTGTGAGCTCTTCTGTATCTCCTCTCCAGTGTTGGTGATTGAGAAGTTGGTTGATGGTGTTCTCCATGCCATGGAAGTCCCTGTTGTCCCTCAGAGCTGTTGGCAGCATTAATTCTCTACACAGGCCCTAACTAAATGGCTTTTGACCTGAGCATTGGGAGACCAGAGGGCATCACACAACCTGGAGACCCTGCTCCTGAAGTACATTATTGGATGGAGCTATGTGGTTAAACCTTGCTAGGGCTGCTGCTGCCTTGCAGAGTGAGAAAAGTCCCCCCAGAATCCACCAAACTCTCAGATAGTGGCCAGCAACATCTGCTTCTGCAAAGCCTAGAGGTAGCAAACAAAGCCATATATAATTGTGTGGGGTCAGAGAAGAGAAGGTGGCTCTTACCTTCAGCAGGTTCACCCACCAGTAATGGGAGCTGGGGTAGAAATGGTGACCTCAAGGCTTCTCTGATCTGTATTTGGGCTGGAACATACACCAAGAGGGCCCAAAAGAAAGGGGGTGTGAATTCTGAGCTCTTGCAGGCACAGATTCTGCCTCATTCTGTAGAGAAGTGCTATATAAAAATCATGTTCTGGTGAAGTTCAATCATGATCTTTCAGTGCATGAAGATCTGATTCCTCTAACTTTTTTTTTTTTTTCCATTGTTCCTTATTCCCTGGGCCAAGAAGAGTATTTTTTCAAGTCAACAGCTCTTGCAGTTTCTATTAAGGGCTTGAATAAAGAGATCCTGTGTGGCTCAAGGTTACATGTCAAGCTTTTAAACGTGCAAAAAAGATACAACATTAAAAATCTACTTTGCATCCTAATTGTCAGGATTATGGAGTCACTTGGGTTTACAAAGTCCATTAGCATGTCTGACAGTCAGTAGGGTCCTTTCCTGGTCTGACTTCTCCTGGCAGCAGCACCCTGCTTTTTTCTGCACCTTCTATCCTTCCTCTATGGTGATCCCTGGTCCTGTCACTGAAAATTAGCCTTCTCCCAGAGAGAATACTAGCTGAGCACCTCTCACAAACTGGAAAACATGTGAGATTAGTTGCAAAATCTGAAATGTGCATTTTGAAAGTCGTATTTCACAGGGAAAGGCAGTACCAGTAAATCTGTTTGTGTTTGCAATGCCCCATACTCTGAGGACTACACCTGCGTGTAAGGACGTAGAAGAGGCTGTTACCCCATAGGATTTAAAATGAACTTCTAGAGACTTGCAGGCAGTGAAGTGCTAATTTGAAGCCTTTTCATGTGGCAGAATCCCCTTCAGTCTGTGGGGCAAGCAGAGCAGCAGAACGTCCCAGCCCCTGGGAGGGGGCTCAGCACCAACAACGCCCTCATTGTTCTCCTGCCCGGAGAGGCTGGAAGCAGCACTGACCCCAGAGCAGCCCCTTTGGAAAAGGAAAACTGCTTTGCAATAATAATTGTTCCTTGAGTTCAAAAGACTAAGCCTTCCCCTGTAAGAAATAAAACGACTACAAATCCACATAACAGCTGGTTGAGGCTGAATGAAGATGTCAATTAGGCAGATAAGGAAGAAAGAAATGGTTCCTTAAAATGCCTCGGAGGAATGGCTACGTATAAATGTTTTTGGGGTTGTAAAAATAGATCCATAGTGCCCAATTAATGTTTCTCTTTTGTATGCCATTCCTTCCTTAAATGCTTTCAGTTACTTGAATAACAAGGGCTGAATGAGTATGCCCTCCTGCACCTTTTCAAAGTGTCTGAAAGCTTGATCTAAAACATTATTTGATGCTCTCTATTTTTCTGAGCCAAATCAGCTGCTGTTCACGGACCAGTCTCTGTGTTTTGCTTACTTTATCACCCTCTTCCCTGAAGAGAAGGGACAACTTATTTATTCTGTTGGATAATAGACTTTCTCTCCTGTAGTTAAAGGGATGGTCCATGTTCCACTTCATGGGTACAAAACTTGGCTGAAAAACTCAGGATACAACCGGAACTTGAAATAGGGGATAGCACATAAAATGCACAATAAAATCAGGAAAGCAAAAGGCTGTTTTGTTTTGTGTTTCCCCTCATAAGGCTTCGTGATCTGTTGGTTAATGATTACTATGAATGTTCAAAGGGTACATTTCCAGTAAGAATTAAAATTGGTCTCATCTTTCATAACACAGTTCCCATCTCTGAGGGTGGCAAAGTCACTGTGCCCAGTGATTCATCAGTTCTGGGGCATAAAGCTCTGCATGAGGAAAGGCAACAGTAACTTTTGAGGCTCTTTAGGTAAAATATTCCACATATTAATGCTCTTTCCTTTATCTGGGTGGGCTTTGTCTGTGTCACAGAATGGGGTTAGTAGCAGCCCATGCAGTCACTCAGCAATTTTGTATTGGGAAATTTCTGAGTGTATTGACAGATGATATTCAAAAGAAAGTGGGTTCACAGTGTTGCTAGAATGAGGACTTTTTGTGGCAGAGCACTGGCTTTGTGCAGTCTCATATCATACAGCTCAGGTGTAGAGCAATGCTGTGCACAGGGTAAGTGTATGGAGTAGCTGTAGGATTCTCAGCAGCCCAAACGTCTCAGATAAGAAACTAACCTGTAAATTGTGCTCTTTGTTCCCAGATGGCACAGGGAAATGATCCTGTCATGTAATGCAATGCGAGTGTTATTTTATATCCTCTCAACTCAGCGTTTTTAATTTGTTCTTAATGTATTTTAACAGATGAATGATCTTGCCTGTGAAGTCCCTTCCTAGGGGGAACTTATTTCCTTTCTATTGGCTCTATGTACACTTTATTTACCCAGACATTGCTTTTAAAAATGTGTTGCTGGTTAATGTTTAAGTGCCTTTTAAACTCTTTCCTGTTTTCAGCTACTGCACTTCTTAATTTAAAAGTAATTCCCCCAAAGAATGACTGGGTAGTTCCAAGCTGAACTTGCATTCAAATTCAGTATAGATAGGGTAAAAAAACCTAAATATAAAATTCAGAGGCTAAAGCTTAGGACCTGTGGGAGTCATGATCTCATGCTCTCTCCCACTGTTACCACTGTCCTTGCTCATCCTGACTTGCTCATGTTTTCCTTGGGGAGCAAGGTTTTACCACAGAATAACAGAATGGGCAGATCCCCATCACTGTAAAGGCATGGATATGGGATGGAGTAATAGAGCAAACCCCTTCTCTGTCTTGACTCCTCTGCTATCAATATCTGTGGAGCACTGAGGTTGGGAGGCTCACACAAGCATGAAGTCCTTTAAGGGGTATGTGAGGTATCTGGTTTGGGGTATTTGGGGGTTTATATTTGTTTTTTCCAAACTGCACTACCAGTACCACATGCTTTTCTGGGCTGATACCCATCTTCAGCCCTCAAGGCAGGAGCTGTCACTGTCATCCATCAGAGGGCATCTGGAAAGTAAATTCATTTGGGAAATGAAAGCAATGCAGTTCCCTTTCATATCTGTTACCTGCTGTAAAAAATATTCTAATACTTGAATTAGAATATCTGACTCTGTTGAGTGCTCTTCACTTAGGAAAACTAAAAATTTGTCTCAGAATAGATGGGGGTGATGGAAGAATAATTATGGATTATGTTGATGCTACTATTTGTATACACAGGATTGCATTCTTCTTTTTGTCTGCATGGCACATTCCTAAGCTGTAATTGCCAGATTTTCCAAGTTTCTCTAGCTGCCAAATCCCCCACTGTGACTCTAGCAGTGTTTTGCATTAGCTGTACTGAACAGTAAATATTATAAAGAAAATAACCATGAGTAAGTATTCTGCTAATGCATCTAAACCACTAACCCCCTGAAATTACTTTTGACCAGCAGTACGTGGCCCCAGATTTCAAGGCTATTTAGAAAAGAAATCAATCTTGGTTTTTTCTGTAAGGCATTACTCTGAGTCCCCCAAGCACTGCAAGCTTTGGTGACCTTTTTATCTTCTTGCATTGTGCAGTATTTCAAATGTTAGCATCTCTCCTTTGTTATTTGTTTAGCACACTGAATACTGAAACTGCACTACGACACGGAAACCTCCAAATTACAATACAAAAGAGAAAAAAAGTGCTTCCTGTTGTATTAAATAAGAACAACAGAAATCTGTTGACATAGCCACCACTGAAAGAATGATCTGCACAAAAGGAAGTTCATCAAAATGAATAGACACCAATGTTGGGCAACATCCCAGACTTTAAAATTAAATTCTAGATTAATTTGCTTTGGAAAGAATGGAGAGAGAAAACTAAAGTTTTAGTAACTGTAAAATGAGGAACAACGAGCTTCTCATATGCTGTTAACATCTCTAAAATACCATCTGAAGAACGAATATTCCTTGTAACACTTTTTAAAATAAGGTGGCAGCATGTACAGCATTGGTTTGTCAGTCTGTTTCTATTTTTAATTAATTTGAGATTGAGTTCTAAATGCTCAGATAAATGACAATGGCAGGAATCAGTGTTCAGCACTTGAAATAAAGCTGCATCGGGTGCAAATAAAGTTTAAGAGATCCTAAAATGAAAACTGCCATCTAAAAAGTATGAAACAGAGTATTTCTTCAGACTGCCTAGTAAGTCTGAGGTGATCTAGGAAAGGTCTGAAGGCTATGATGATAAACACCAAAGGCCTCGTTATGGTCATTACTGCAAAACTGAATAATTTTGGCTGAGGAAGTCATGAGTGTGAAGGCTTGTTCAGCTGACCCAGGTGTGCATCAGGGATGAAAGGGTTGTTATGCAAAGTGAGGCAATTTATTTCATAGGTTTTGGGGTATGGACTAAATGTGTTCACAGAAAATTACGTCTTTAAGTCATCTCTTTACACAGATCAGGAAGTATTCTAGAGGATATAGAGGCTGGAAAAACTATTTTGAATTAGGAAGCCTGATTTGGAATGACAGATCTTGCTGAGGACCAGAGAACTATTCTTAGTAATGACAAGTGGCTTGGGGGCTGGAGAAGGAATACAGATGTATTGAAAGGGGGAATTAAAAAAAAAAATTAAAAAATGGAAGGACTAGACCTGCACAATGGAAAGAGTTTGTTGTGTGGAGCTGTTTGGAAGAGGCTGTAAGGTTAATGTTAATGTCAGTGTCTGTGTGAGCATGCACAGCACTTTCAGTGATGAGGACTCCCCTTCACCAGGCAGCTGCAGAGCAGTTTGCTGAGAGCCTGCAGCTCAGGAGGGTTTGGGCTTCCCATGCTTAAAACAGAAAGTCAGGCTGGAAGAGGCAATTATCCAAGAACGAGAGGTTTTCTTGCCTTCCACTGAGTGGAAGTTGCAGTTCATCTTTTGGACCTCCCTGCAACAGGGTTTGCTCTGTCTGTTCCTAAAACACTTTTTCTGGAATGCAGATTTTATCCCATCAGAAAACCTAAACAAAACAACCTACAGCTTCTCCCAGTCGCCTGTGGTATAAGAACATGTGGGAGGCAGATCTTCCACTGAGCAGAAGGCAGAGAGCAGGAAGGGTTATTTGTTGGGCTGTGTTTGGGTTCAGTGAATACACGGAGAGGCAGAGCACAACACTGCGTGTGCCTCTTCCTCATCCCCGAGTTTCTGTCTTCTGAAATGCCACCTCTGTCCTGCTGGGCTGAAACTGCACAGAATGGAACTCGACTTCATCAGTGAGACGTGAGAAAGGGCTCACGGGTCAGCTGGGGATGGGCAATCCTCAGTTTACTGCTCTCTTTCAAGGCATGTTAGCTTTAGGAGAGCTGCTCACTCCGTGTTGATGTATTGCACTGCTACACCACGCTGCCTCAACACATCAAACCAGTTGAGTGTTCTGTGTGGAGGCTGAGGATGGCAGGTTCCACAAAAGAATATCTAAGTAATTAGCACATCCAGGCACAGAGAATGGCAGTGCTGGTTCTCTTGCCTTGCCCTTTTATGTGAGCTCAGTGTTGGACAAGTGTATCATTTACTTGTAATGCAATGCTGTGCTGCCTCCCCCAGTGCTGTGCCAAGTGACTGCAAACACCCCTGTGCTTTCTCAGCTTCAACTCTCTCTTGCTCTCTCCAAAAAACAATGCCACATCTTCATTTTATTACCACTCTCTGCACTCCAGGAAAGCCCTGTGAATAGGGATGTCGATTTCCAGGTTGGGTTCCTGCCTCCCCTGGATGCTGCAAAGGGCTTTGCTGTATAAGGTGAGCTCAGGCACAGCTGTGAAAGTCTCAGGGTGTTTCTTCATCTCCTTAGGGGTCAAGAAGGTGTTCAGACAAGCTTTCCTCTGCTATTTGTGTCTCAGATGCCCTCGTGCTGCAGGACATACCACATCCCTGGCAGATCCCCTCCTGAGAGGGTTACAGCATCACTGCTCTCTGCAGTCTGCATGGGGTTTGGGCTTGATCAGTCAGTTCTTCATCTGGAGTGAGTGCCAGGATGGCCATGAGGCTTTGCCCCAATGTCTGCTGATAATGGCATCACATCTGAAACAAGAATGGCAAGGTTGTGTTCAATGACTATAGCAGAGACTGACTAAGAATTAAGCTTCTGAAACACATTACAAATGTTTGTGGTTTGCAAAGTAGCAAGAAAAAGGCAGAACTGCCTTTTAAGAAAACATTTATAATGTGACTGGATGACTCTGTGACAGATCAGACATTTTCATTCTGGAAGAAAACATCACTGGCTGGCCAGAATTAAGTAAAGATGAGGAAATCTTTTCCATATACTCAAGTGTTATGCTTTGTGTGAAGTTCTAGTGTTAACTCAGATATGATTTAAGACAGCTCTGATTTCATGCAAATATCATGTCACAAGTGAAAGAAGAAAAAAATGTGAAGTTAAAATTATATGAATCTTTGAAAAATGACACACTAGCTTTATTTCTTGTCTTCAGTACCTACAACTGCACTAACAAGTCCTGTTTGTTTTGAAGGCAAAAAGCAGGTTTTCTTAGTGCAAAATCCTAACATTTTGATTGCTTGGCTCAAGAGCTGAAGCTCACTTGACTTCACAAATTTCTTTCTGATGTACTTAGTGGTCATGAGCTTTTCACAGCTTGGAGCAATACATCAAAATAATGAATGCAGCTAAATTGCCTTACAGCATTAACCAGCTAAGTCTGCCTCTTGCTATTAAGATCAGAGGGGCAGCAGTGCATGTGTGTGCAAACCCCAGGGATGGCAGGCTGGGTGACCAAGGGCAGCTGTGATAAGCAGAAATGTCATTCTGGAATATGATCCTTCTGCTTGATGTTCTGGCTTGGGATCCAACAGGAAAATCACAAATAAATGTGGGTTCTTTTTACGTGGTCCATTTTCATGTTAAACATCACACAATGTAGATCAACTATTGCTTGCATTCATAAGTATAACCAAGTATAAGTATAACCAAGTATTTAAACATGAAGTTGGGAGGCCTTTGCTGTGAATGTCCTCCCCACACACTAAACACAACCTCCTTTTTCCCTCTATGCAAAAGAAGTGCCCTTTATGCTCTGTCCTTCTTTAAATGTTCATCTCTCACCAAAACTCAGATAGTTTCTGTTCTGAGTGCAATCCTCACACCAAAGGTACATTGGGTGTCTGGAAGGCAGAGATATTCCTGCAGCTTCACAGCCATGCCAGAGAATCCATAGACAGGGGGACTTCTCCACTGCTGGAAGAGTCTTGCTGAGCTTCAATATACTTTTTCAATTGAGTCACCAATTAAAGGTCAGGAGAAGTCTTTATAAAGCATGGTGTTAATAGAAAAACTTCTGTTTGTTTCATTGGAGATGAAAGGTATATGATGCACTGTATGCCTCCCCTTTATCAGACTGGGAAGAACAATTGAAGAAAAACCTTGACTGCTATATTTCATGTTTATTCCACAGGAAAATCTCAGATATTTTCTGGTGGAGCCTAGGAATCTGTGTAGGCTTTCTCCCCAAATGAAAATAAGAGATAGGAAGATTACACAAGCACATACACACCCTGGTAAGCACTTGAGAGGCATTTGGGAAGTCTGAAATGGACATGCAAAGGAACTTCTTCCTCACATACAGCAGATTCCTGAACACCTTCAGGGATATTAAGGACTGGCTATAGAGGAGCTGACTTCATGGGAACAGAACTGCCCCAGACCCGACACACTGCTATGAAAAAATGGGTCAGTTCCTATGACAGTGCCTTAGGATTCCTAAGATCACTTAATAGAAGTCCTCCTATAATTCCAATAACATATACTAGGCAAGTATTAATGTAATAAATAAATGTAGTAAATGTGACTACATAAAATAAAAAATAAATGTGACTAAATAAATGTAGTAAAACATTCAATACAGCCCTCAGTACGGGCACCCAGAACATAAAACTCTGGTGTCAGAGCGTGGCAAAACCCCAACACACATGTTATGTAAAGAACCTCTTCCCAGCCTCCTCACTGGACTTTCACTCTCTGTTCATGGTTACCAGCAAGAACCTTAACAATTTTAGGAAGAAAGAGCCTCAGATATTTTAAGGCTACAAACAGAGGCTGAAATTTGGGGTTTGGTTATTGAACAAATAGATTAGTCGAGAGATCTGAAAGAGAAGATGTAAACAATTCACATTCTCAGTGAAACTGGAAGCCTTTCCATAATGTTTGGTTTCTTCATGGTTCATTTGAACTCCCTGGAATCCCACCCAGGGAAAAAAAAAAAAAAAAAAAAAAAAAAAGTTGCATTAAAGAGTTTGAGATGTGTTAGACATGTAAGAGTTGTGAGTGGTAGGAGCCTCAGGTCTGAGTGTGAATATCTCTGTGTTCCATCTCCTCTGTTTGAACAGGAATGTTTCCAGTAGTATTGAATTTGCTTTTCAACATGGCTTATAAAGATTTGCATCAATAACAAATAGTTGATTTCATAATAAATATTTCAGCTTGTACTCAGCCTAATCTGAAACACCAGAGCAGTGATTTCCCTCAAGTCCACATAGCAGAAAATAAATCAGGTAAAATCCAATACTCTGTACACAAAGACTTCATGTGCCATATTTTTTTTTTCAGACATACATGTTAGGCTTACACTGAATACAAACTAAAGCTTTAAAAACCCAGTGGATGTGTTGAGCTCTATTTCTGTTGATTCCACTGGGTTTTTTTTCCAGTCTTTGGTAGCTCTGAACCCATAGTAATGGTATTGGAGAGACTGATATTGCTGCTGTACCTTTTTGCTGTAAACTTTGCTTGAAGTTCTTGTAAAAACTGTGTTCTCTTATTTAAACCTGATTTTTTGTTTGCCCTTTGCAAAGCCTGGGAAGACTTAATGGTTTGTCTGTAGTGGTACGAGTAGGATTTTTCAGTCAGACACTATTATTTCAGCAATTTTTCCTGCTTAGCAGAGAAGACAGAGGCAAAGATCTTTGCTTTGACTCACTGACTGACTTGAACTTGTGAAGTCCTGACCTCTCTCTGATCCCCCAAGTGCTGCAGTTACCAGTCCCTTCTCCAAAACCATTTCAAGCCAATTTACTACTGTACTTGAACAGCCATATGGAAGTGCCAACTCAGACTTAGCTATGACTTTGCTAAGAAATACTGGCTAATCCCATTTACTTCAGCAAGACTTTCTCTCTCACACGCTAAATCTTACTCCTAGTATCCCCAGGCAGGATCAGGATAAATGTGTTCCAAGTGTTTGGGAATATTCCCTTAGCACTAGAAGAGCACCACTGCCTGCTGCAGATCCCACATTATCATACTCTGCTCTTCCTATACTCCCCAACATATTGAAACCCTTCCTCTCCATGGGGGGCTGTATATTTTTTGAGGTTATCATCTTCTTTAAAAGGAAATGACCCCCTGCAACCACGTGGGCTTGCTCTTCAGATGCCTAATTGGAAGTGATGTGGCCCTGCTAATTACTTGCTTGGGTCTTTGGTTTTCAGCTGTCTGACCACAGAGCTCAGAGGTGTCCAAGGGGCATTGTTTCTGCAGCTCCCTCCAATTCCCTTTTAACTGAGGCCCAAACTCCAAACTGGTTTCCTTTTAGGCAAAAAGAGATGGACTGGAGTCATGGGAACCCCAGCTGGTCAGCAGGAGAGAGGAAAAGGTCCCTCTCTTGGCTCTGGCAGGAAAACTGCTCATAATTAAACTCCAGGTTTATGGGTCCAGTGCAGTGGGCTTGACTGACCTGCTTATCAGTTATGGGGAACCTCATTATTTCAATTTTCAAGTAAAATCTGTTTCAGAACAGAGACAACCCAGCAGGATCCTTTATTTGGGCTGCTTAGTAACGGGTGGCTACTTGTTAATTATCAAGGTAGGGAAGCAGGGCTCATTATCAGGATGAGTAGTCATGTCAGCCTGATATTTTTTCCCATCAGCTCTTTTTAAAAGTCAAATAAGACATGAGTAACAATAGAAAACTTCGTGTGAGCTCTGAACTTTCAAGTGAAATGTATTTTTTCCACTTCAGGTTTTAAAGCAAAAAAACTTAAGTGTTCTGTTCCCTTTAATCCATAGAAGGACACGAACACTCCCACCAGCCATACAAACAATAAAAATTAAGTAGCAATTGTTTTACATTTGGAATCAATCTATAAAGCCTTAAAAGCATATCACTGGTTACTTGTTAAGGCATGTACAAGTAAAAGAGTAGCCAGTTTGAAAACACACTCAGATTTGGATGAAAAAAGGGAAAAAGTGAACAGAACTGGAGCAAATCCCTGGTGCTTCTTGAGTCTTGTTAAGGTTTTGCAGTGAAACTGAAAGGCAGGAATTCTGGGGTGATTTCTACCCCTAGTGGAACTGTGGCACCCCTCGGGTACTTGTTAAATCTGGTTATTTCTTTTAATTTTCTTACAAATAGATTATCTAGTGACCAATCCTTGTATGAACTCAAAAGCAGACTTATTGCTGTCTGAAAATACAGACTGGTCTTGTGGCTTTTTATTTTTTCTTTGTGGTTTGTGCCTCCACTGCACTGGGATGGACAGAACTGCAGAATGCAGCAGGGTGGTGATGACTTCATGAAGAATCTCTTCCCCTTTCCTCAGCTAATCGTTCCTGTTATATCTGAGAACACTGGTTTGATCCCTTCTCATGCTTTTTAAAAGGACACATTTCCTGAGTTTGCCTATTTTTCACAGGCAGGTAACTCCCCATCTTTGCTGCTACTGAGTCAAACACCACTTTAAAAAGTGCTCCAGTTTTTTGGGTTTTTTTTTGGGGGGGGGACTTGTTGGTTTTTTTTTTTACAGGAATGAAGTATAAACATTTCCTGCAAAAGTACATATCATGGAGGTTTGTTTGCCAAGTGGTTTTATTTTTCTCTTTGGCTGTGATTCTCAGAAAACGTTTAAACAGTAATGTAAAAATAAATGAGTAGTTTTTCTTCGTTACTATTTTCTTTCCCTGCAAGAATTTGTGCCTGAGGGACACGAGGGTATAGAGCAGATTAATGGGGAACCTTTGGTGAGAGCCCCTTGTTAAATATTGGCAGTACATCATGGTACTGGGGAAAACTGGTGCCCGTGGAGTTCTGGCTGATAACTGATTGCAAGACGCCTTCAAGGCTGCCATTTATCTTCAAGAAATGCAGCTCCTAGAGCTGGGTAAGCTTGGGCTGTCTGTATGCAGTGAGGAGGCAGATATGATTTTGTTATTCAGTTCCTGTGAGGTCAGTAGGAAAGCTCAAGCTGGCTGGGGTAACTTGGCCTCTGAGAATGAGGAGGGAAAGCAAATCTATTTCTTACAGTGTCAGAGGAGAGCTGAAGCCCTGCTGTATATTGGTGCACAAGGAAAAAAATAGAAAAAGAAGCATCCCTGTGGCATTGCAGATGTCAGAGAAGGGCCTGAGGGCACCATGCTGCCCACACTATTGCACTGCACCTCTCAGCCTTCCTCAGCATGAACTCCTCTCCCACTTGCAAAAATAACCTGAAGAACCTTGCAGGTTCAATGATATTGACACAGACCTCTTAACTCTTGGGCACCAGCAACACCTACCCTGGCTGGGTATCTCTGAAGTATAAAGGAGTAGCTACCCATATTTCCCAAATTTCCTTTGTTTTTCAATGAGAAAACCAAACTTTTACTGAGTATAAACTCTTCCCATGGGGGGAGTGGGATAAAAACACATCAGTTTGGGAGGATTTTAAGTATACATTTCCATGTAAAATGTTATAATCTATCAGCATCTTGAAGTGTTAGCTCCTGTTTCATTGAAACAAGGTGTTACACTGGGTTTAAATCATTTCCCTGGCCAGCAAAGAGGAAAACCAATAGGTGTGTATGTGATCTATCCAAACCTCTCATTGGAGTGGGATTATCCATGGGAAGAACCTTTGCCCAGCCACAGAGCAGGCAAGGAACCCTACATATAGCACCCAACAAGTCATCTCTCAGCACTATGCAGTTCCCAGGGGCTTGGGGAGTCTCTCTGCACAGAGCACAGGGAGAATTAATGGCATCAGACAACCAAGTGAAAGTGCCAGTAGGTGAAGATTGGTAGGATGGGATCCTTACACCAAGCACAAGCATGTCAGAATAATGATAACTTTAAAAGTAGTTAAAAAGAGATGAAAAAACAGAAAAGGAAAAGCAGCAGTAAAGCACAAGAATCTTGTTGGGGTTATCAGAGCAGAATCTAAAGTTCTGTCCTCTGTTTTTCCTGGCAGCTGTGCAGACAGTGAATAGGTAAGCAGACTGTTAATCCCATCTAAAAAACTCCATTTGTCACCTGTGAGCAGCAGGAATCCTTTCTATTGGTTTTTCAGCTTCAATTTTCGGAAACATTAAAATGTACTTTTCAGTACACCTCAGCTATCTCCTTTCCCCCCTCTCCTCTGCCTATGTGCTCTCAAGTCTTTAATGTCTGTATTTGCACATATACAAATGTAGTTGATAATTCTGAGTACAATTACAGATTATTACATTGCAAGGGGGGAATATTTCCTTTAATTCTCCTCTTCTCCATGTCAGTGCTGCTCAGGCTTTTCTTCCCAGCTGCTTCACAAGTGGAAACAGCCAGAGGAGCCATTTGTATGATACTATTAGATTGTCAAATAAGTCTGCCAACTGTCTTCATCTTGACAAATATTCTGATGGCACTGCTAGAGCAGTGGTAATGGACAAGTGGCCCTGGATGTGCCACACAATGTGAGGAACAGGTTTGCAGAGCTATAGGATCAAGCTCAGTGATTGGGGCTTTCTTTTGCCTAGGAGTTTGCTCTTGCAAGCCTGAGCATGCCAACTTTCCAGGCCCCTTTCTGGATGCTTATTTAAGTGAGATGTCTGGACAGCAGGTGATGTGCTTTGCTTCCACAGGGGGTGGCATTTTCCAGGCTGCAGTTTAGGACAGAAAGTCTGCAAATGTTGCTCTCCCAGTACCCTTAAAACCAACCCACCAGCTTTGTTCTCCTGTCTGCACAGGGAGCAGAGCTGCCAGGACACAGGGGCCCTGGGGACCAACTGGAGTTGCCTGTTTGAACCTTTTTGACAAATTCCTGCACGTGAACTCTTAGTGGAGACATGCAGCATGCTGGGGGGTCGGCAGCAGGGGAGAGGAGGGAGTGAAGGCACCAAACAGCACCCTCAGTCTGGGTCAGGATGCTCCCTGCAGCAGGACAGATGCTGGAGCAGGCTGAAACGCTGCCTTTCTGCACTACCCAGCAGATCTGATGTTATGTCTGGCCATCAAACAACAAAGTGAGCCAACCTTACATTTCTCTGAATCATCACAAGTGCTTACTTTGTATTAAAATGAATTTCCTTCTGGGCTGGATCACAACAGAGAAATGATAAATCTTGTCAGAAGCCCTGCTTGCCCTGGCAGGACACAGCCCTTGTGGTTTTGGCTCTGGCACATCTTTGCTTCACTGAGGGCTTCCATCCCACCTGCCCAGTTAAGGGTCAGGTTTGGCTGTGTCCCAACTGCTTGGGAACTTGTTTAACTTTCTCTTTAGAGACCATAAAGTGTGCCCTGATTCACCTAAAGCTCATTTTGTAGGGCAAACTGGAATCCAACAGAGCTGCTCTAGTGAGACAGAATCCCAGAACAGTTTGGGTTTGAAGGGACCTCAAAGCTCCTCCAGTTCCAACCCCCCTGCATGGGCAGGGACACCTCCCACAGCCCAGGGTGCTCCAAGCCCCATCCAACCTGGCCTTTAACTTCCAGGGATGGGGCAGCCACAACTTCCCTGGGCTACCTGTGCCAGTGTCTTGCCACCCTTACTCTTCTTCTTCCTAAGAACCAATCTAAATCTACCTTCTTTTAGTTTAAAACCCTTCTCTCTTGTCCTATCACTACATGTCCTGTAAAAACCCCTCCCCAGCTTCCTCCTAGCCCTTTCAGAAACAGAAGGCAGCTCCTCTAAATGCAAACCTCTAAACATCTCTCTAAGCATCTCCTGTTGTCAGCTGTGGATGTCTCTGGGAGGCTGATGCCTCTCTCAGAGCATGCAGTGGGGATGTGTGCTGGAGGGTCCTGCAGCTCCCTCCCATGTCCCCAGGTTTTCTTCCTAGGGAAAGCAAGGCACGGGCAAAGAAGAAATATTTGTGCACAAATCTCATCCTGATTTAGGTTTGGAGCCTGGCTTGGTTTGGGCTGAGCAGAACTGCTCCCAGGCTGTGTGTGGAACTCAGCACCAAAGAAAATCTCTGAAGTGCCAAGAATATTCCTGAAAAAATAAACTGTGTGGTAGTCTTGAGGTCTTTTAGCAAAAAGGGTTTGGGAGGCTTATGTCTCCTTGATACTTTATCAGGGGATTTCATAGTGTCCTTCAAGCTATTTTGGTTTACAGGGTAAAGAACAATGGGGGAATGATAATATCAATTGCTTCCTCAGATTGTCTTTGTTTATTTTTTTCCTCTTCTGTTTTGGGAAATAGCTGAATTTTTCATGATGCAGCAGACTGAATAGTCATTTGTTGTACTGGGTCAGGTCACGTCAGACAAATTACTCTGGGATATACTTCTGACCTTCATTTTTTTCCATAGCTGTATTAGTCACTACTGTGGATTATGTGGAGTAGTTTCATAAGCATATTTCTTTCCTGTGCTTTCCATCACATTCTTTGTGAAGTGCAGTAAAAGGGCAGTGTATCTTCCTATGACTTTTTTGTTTGTTTGCATGGTAATGAATCTAAAACCTGGACTAATACTTGATGTGAATTTACCACAGGTTGCAATAGGGGTTCTATTCAAATGATATAGTTTTTTTCCCAGATTTTCTTTTATTATTCAGGGTACTCAACTGCAACTTTTCAGTACATAGGAATTATAATTCTGCAGTATTTCATATAATTAGTTGTACTTCGTTCATTGGTAAGAAATGCTGCCCAGACTGGCTGGAGAATTTCTGCTCCTCAGTCCTCCTGGTTGTTGCAATAGGAATAATGGAGTGTTCCCTGCCAGTACAGGAAGGATTACACGGCTGGCATAAGAGTTACAGAGGAATTTAATTGCCTTATCCTAATTTTGCAGATCCTCTTTTGCCCTGCTCTCTGAGCATAAGGACCAGAACAGTCTGGGCCATTGTGTTAGGAAAGTAAATGTCTTACAGGGATGTCCCTCGTTGGTCATTCTGTGGTTTGATAACTCTTTTCTCCACCAATCCATCTTCCCTAAATAAACTGAGCTGCTTTGTTGTTTGGGTTGAGATAGCCCAGACCTGCTGTGAGTAATTTCTGCTTCCAATTAAGATATCTTCATGATTTTATACATTTTTTGACTGGGGTAGGAAGGCAACTTCCTAGAGGGTTCATGTGGGAGAGACAGAGTGAGAGCATTTTTCTTCCAGCAGGCTGGTTTTGTTGTGATGGGGTTTTTTGGCTTTGTTGTGATGGGGTTTTTGGTTTTGTTGTGATGGGGCTTTTGGTTTTGTTGTGATGGGGATTTTTGGTTTTCTTGTGATGGGGTTTTTGGTTTTGTTGTGATGGGGATTTTTGGTTTTGTTGTGATGGGGTTTTTGGTTTTGTTGTGATGGGGATTTTTGGTTTTGTTGTGATGGGGATTTTTGGTTTGTTGTGATGGGGTTTTTGGTTTTGTTGTGATGGTTTTTTTTTTTATTTTGGTCAGAGAGTTTTGAGTGTTTTTTTTCAGTAGGATGCTGTTCACAATACGTGTATCAGAGATTCTCCTTAGCACTAAATATCCTCTCCATATTCTAAGCAGCAATCAGGTGTGTCTGATAAGAGCACCAACCTGCAGTGCCTCTGGTTTGTAGTTCTGATGCTCTGTGCATTAGGTGAGAAGTCTCATGGTGGGACAAACCTCTTTTCCAAAAAGCTGCTGCAATTTTGCTTCTGTGGTGCCCATCTGTGCCATGGGCTGTCACAGCCTTTGCTGCTGCTCTCTCACCACCCCCAGTGCTCATTACATCAAAAAACAAAATGCAAAGAGCAGACAGACAACGCTCTGGATGTCAACATTTTAAAGTCAAGTCAGGTAAAACTGGTTTCAGACAAAAGGAGAGGAACCAGGATGGACATGTGTTAAAGGTATCAGGCTGAGGCTCAGAAGATCTGCTTACAGTTCCCAGACCTGTCAAAAACTTTTTGTAAAATCTCCCGCAAGTTGCTAAATCTTTTGGGCATCAGTTCTCCAGCTATAAAGTGAGGGATAACGTTGCCTGGCCTTAAAAAATAATTGTGGGGGAAAAGTCACTTGGTGGGGCTCTGAGGGAAGATGGCAGGGGCTGCTGCTTGCAGTCTGACCTCACAGAAATGAGCTCATTTCTTACTGGCTTAGGTTCCAAATCTGTCGAGTGGGAACAATAACTTTGCTACCTCTTCAGGTCTGGTATGAAACTTACTTCAGTAATATTTGAAAAAAAACCACTTGCCTTTAAATGTTCCCTTTTCCCAAGGGACTCCTCAGTAAAGTGGCAGCTTCCTGATGCTCACCAGAGAGTTTCATGCTGAAGGGGCTTGGCTCAAATATCTAAGCCAGCTGAGGCTTTCCAGGGTAAATCCTCAAAGAAGGGATCATTTAATCATTCTCATCTTCATTTAGATTCCCCTAAGTCTTCTGCCTTGTACATTATAACTCTGGCTTCTCATTTCCCTGAGCAATTTTCTCACGTGGGATTTGTTATCCTAAGTGCAGGAGAACTGTACTCAGTTGTTAAACTCCTCTGTAGCAGGAATAATGAAGCCAACAACACCTGATGGGGAGTGCTTTTCTCTTCAAGACTCTACTTAGAACCTTTGCTCTTGTCTGAGCACTCAATCACTTGAAAGGAAACAGAGAAATCTCCAATTTTAAAAATTATAAATAAAAAAGATGATGACACCTTGCCCATTTCCTTCAAACTAGAAGCTTGAAATAGGGCTCAATAGGTCTGAAAGGTGAAAAACCTCTCCCAGTGTAAATTACACATACCTGTATATAGAAACCCTTCCTTTTTCCTCTCAAGTCACATTTTTTTGCATCTTTTGGATGTCCAACAGTTCTTCCCAAACCTTCAACTAAAACACAGTGATCCATGTAAGTAACCTAAGTCAGGCAGTGCCTGGCTGTGCTTTATGGGCTTCTTTCTCAGCAGAACTCCTACAGAGGGAATTCCTATTATTATTCTAGAGCAGAGGAGAATGCTGAGTCAGTCCATTTCTATTTTCAACAGACCACACAGGTATTTTCCTTTTTTTGTTTGCTTGTTTGTTTGCTTTTCTACATATTTTCTAAGCTTGCTTTCATACTGGCACTTCTTTTTCTGTGTTTCTCAGATTCTCTAACAATAAATTCTTACCCATTGCTTCTTTTAATCTGGTTCTTGTGAAGAGATTCCTAAACATGTGATTTCTCTGCAAAGGAAGAGGTAGCAAATTCCTTCAAGATTTTTGGAATGTAAGGATGTCAGCCAAGTCTCGGGGAACGTGCTGGGAGTTAACAACAGCCCTGGTTTTGTTTTCTGATAAGATCTGGTTTAGAGGGATTTCCTTCTAGTGACCTAAGGAGTTGCTCATTAATCAGACTCATCAGGAAAACAAGAAATTAGCACCCTGTAGCCTCATCTCAAGACTAAACAAACCTACAGGAGGATGCCAGTGTTACAAACAGAGGGAAAACTAATGCTAAAGAAATACCAGTCACCAAAATAAGTTGTCAGAATCTTTCACACCTCAGTAGTTAGTTACCAGCTTCCTTGAGGTGGAGAGTTTATACTTTGGTCTTTAAAACACCACAGTTATCTACAGCAGAATATTAATACAAAAAGGCAAAACAACATAACTTACAAAGTCCTCTCTCTGCACTCTTTGGGGACAGTAAACAAATAAGTAGAATATATACAAATAAGGGGTTTGTGACTTAAGCTGGATTTAGAAAATTCATACGAGTGAACAGATCAAATCCCCTTAGAAATAATCTCCAAATTCCAGTGAAGTTAACCAGGAAAAAAGAAAAAAAAAGATCCCATGTCTCCTGAGGATAGCAGCTAGTAGCACTCACACGACATACTAGCTAGCTATGAGGTTTAATGCCATGCCTGCTGGCTTTTAACCATCACTAACAATGCCCTCTGAAAACCTTGGTGACTTTTCTTACAAAGCCTCCGTGCCCCCTGCCATCCCCTCTGAATTCCAGCCCTGCCTTGCCACAGATGTCAGGGCAAAATCCTTTCCCCTTTACATTGCCCTTATCTCTTCATTTATCTCCACAGATTATCTTTACACAAGTAAAACAGTCTAATGGTCACCTGATTGGTGTCTGAAGTCAGGTTTATTTTTAGAAAAGAAGATGCAGTGGTTATGGGGTGACAGGGGCAGAAGCAGCAGCTCTTTCATGCCCAAGTCACAATCTGAGGGTTTGCTCAATGCAAACACAAAGCCTGGGGACCTGCAAGAGCCAAAGTGCATCTGGGCTCAGCAGTTCTTAACATGAGAGTGAGTTTGCACATAAAAAGCTGGAACACGTGGTCAGCAGCTGGAATTTATGAGGATCTCCCATAAAACAGTAGTAACCACTTTGTGCTGCTGCTGCTGCATTCTCTGCTTGGTGACAAAGGGTGGCACACCAGCAGAACTGTGGGCATGAGCAGGAACATGCATTTCCCAGGGGAAAATTCAGACAGGAGGTTGGAGCAGATCATTCATTAGCTCTGCATTAGGTTTGGAAATTTGTCCCAAGCAATAAGCAACTGCTCAGTTCCGAAGTTGCAATCAGACCTTCTGCCACAAAACCAACCAACCAAAAAACCCAAAGTATTGCCCATTTCAAGTCAATAGCTGAGCAGGGTGCATTTCCCCAGATGCTGCTGAGGCTGCCTGCACAATCACTGTCTTTCTCAATTCAGCTTTTTGTGGGAAATAATTTGTTTCAAATCTGACTCCAGCTTGCATCCAGTACCAACCAAAAATCCCCATTTGGAGCTGAAGAATCAGACCACTTAAAAATATGAAGTGACTGATGCCAGCTCTTCTTGTATGCAGCAGGCATTTAGAAGCAGCCTGAAAGACATTTGTCATTCTTTCAGTGTTGTCCTCATACTAAAGCCCAAGAAACTTTTGAAGTGATTCAGTCGTGCAGGCTGTTCAGGGAGGCTTTTTCTGATTGTGGCAGCAGAGAAGCAAAGATGTTCTCTTCTCAGGCCTCACACGAGTAGAAATATATGGCTTTGAAATAATGCAGATTTATACTGGGACTCAAGAGAGAAGGCAATATTGGAAAATCCCTGATTACCTGATCCCAATGTTATTTTCAGCACACCACATTTGCTCTATCTGCTCAATAGTGTGCACCAGAACAAACATTGTGTGAGTTTATACACAGTAAAAGGAATATGTCATTCCAGGCTCTCCAAATATAACCACAAAAACAATGTAAGGGATCCAGGAAGAACAATAAGAAAAAATGACTGGGTAGGGGAGTCATACCAATGGTAGTCAATCTGAGAACACCTTCAGAAATTAAAGAAAATATATTAAGGCAGGCTTTAAAAGGTAGGAGGGAATAAATAAAATCAGTTTTTAGGGGGATATTGTGCCCCCCCAGTTACAAATACAGTGACCTGCCAATGTGGGGAGTGATAGCAGATTCTTGACAGGGCAGGTGTTGTGTTACTGGGTGTCTACAATTCAGCCAGGCCCAACACCTTCAAGGCTTTCCAAGCTAATAATCCCAAGTCAAAGCCAACCAGCCACTTTGCAGCCAGTGATGGAAAGAACATAAGGGGAGCACAAGGTGATTCCAGCAGCTCAGAGCAGCCCCTGTGCATCCTGAGTGCATTCTGTGCACTGACACAGCCCAGCAAAGGTCTGAAAAGAGGGAAAAATCCTTCAACCAGTGAATTCCCAATAAAAAGCTGAGAGGAACAGCAGGGATCAACAGTCTTTAACACGTTTCTTAAAATGTTCTGCTGTGGGAACATCCTCACTCTGGTGTATTTTTCATCCCTACTGTACTGAGTTGGAAGTTCTGTTTTGTTATTATTGTTTGTTATTATTCTTTTAGCTAAGTCATGACAAATTTGTCTACTAGTGATACAGCCTGTGCCAGCTGCTTGGTTACTGTTCACTGATTAATAACACGAAGTGGTATTTCTGATCTGTGCTAAGCAGGACTTCTGCTAGAGGAACCTCATCCTGTGAGGCTCCCACGTTGGTAATTCACATTCAGTTGGCTGACTGGAGCTGTGGACACACTGAAAAAATGGTGCAATATTTAGGCAACATCTTCTTTTGTGCTTGTTCTCCTTTTCATGCCTGTTTTCCATTAATACACTAAAGAAAGAATTTAGAGCCAGAAATGACCACAGAAACGGTTTCACCAAATACTGAAGAATTTATCTACGAGGCAATTTCTGCATTTGTGAATCAATATTGACAATTAATCTTTCACCTGCAGAGTATGTCCACACTTTCTGTAACACAGACAGCCAAGAGAGATTTAAACCCTAGTTTTGGAGCCTCCTAATTTACGAGTTTCTTGGCTATCAAGCAGAGATAACCTCCACCAGACTGCACCCCGAGCTGCTCTGTATCCTATGCATCTTTCCATAAAAATCCATATGCATATATGCAGGGTGTATGCCTATAGATCAGGGCATACTCTGCAAGCAACTGCAACTGTTTCAGGAGATGAAAGCAAGCAGAAGCAGAGTTCCTGTGCTGGTTATGTTTGCCAGGCCCAGAACTGTTTGGCATTTCTCCAATGACAAATGGTGACCACAGCCACCACACCAAGAGGGCACAGCATTGAGGCCACCACTGACTCAGCTGTCCAATAGGCATTGCTTCTTTTCTGTAACATGTCACAGCCTTTGCATTCTGTTTAAGGTTTAACTGGTGACTTAAATGGAAATGGTATTAATTATATGCTAGAAGGATGTCAACCTTCAGAACAGCTGCAGGCTTTTAGTCCAAGAGCAAAAAACCATAAAAGCGTTGTAAGCTTTTTTGCAGAGGGATGAGGTTAAGATGCGACCACAAGACCCCGAGTTATCTCATGAGAAAATCTCCCAAGGAGTCCATGTTCACCCTTTCTTTCACCTCTCTTCTCACAGGCCTCAGTTTCCCCTCCAGAAGACAAACCCATACATGCCCATCAAGAAATGGGAATGCAGGGGTGAGTTCATGTCCAGATCCTTTTTTACTGCCTGCTCTGGGCTCCTTTTTTTTAATTTTATTTTTCTGTAGTAAGTCTGATAAAACCTGCCAAGTTTCTCGTGATTTTTTACTGATATGAGCTTCACCTGCTGGCACACTTGGCTGAAGCTGAAGCACGTGTGTGTGTGTGTTTGTGTGTGTGTGCGTGTCTGAGAGTGTGTCTGTGTCTGTGTGTTTGTATGTCTGTCTGTGTGTGTGTCTGTGTGTTTGTGTGTGTGTGTCTGTGTGTGTGTCTGTGTGTTTGTGTGTGTGTCTGTGTCTGTATGTCTGTCTGTGTGTGTGTGTGTGTCTGTGTATGTCTGTCTGTGTGTGTGTCTGTGTGTCTGTGTCTGTATGTCTGTCTGTGTGTTTGTGTGTGTGTGTCTGTGTCTGTATGTCTGTCTGTGTGTGTCTGTGTGTGTCTGTGTCTGTATGTCTGTGTGTTTGTGTGTGTGTGTGTCTGTATGTCTGTCTGTGTGTCTGTGTGTCTGTGTCTGTATGTCTGTCTGTGTGTTTGTGTGTGTGTGTCTGTGTCTGTATGTCTGTCTGTGTGTGTGTCTGTGTCTGTGTGTGTGTCTGTATGTCTGTCTGTGTGTGTGTTTGTGTGTCTGTGTCTCTGTGTGTCTGTGTGTGCATGTGTGTCTGTGTGTGTGTGTTGTGTGTGTGTGAGTGTCTGTGTGTGTATGTCTGTGTTTGTGTGTGTGTGTCTGTGTGCCTGTGTGTGCCCTGACCAAGAGGGCTCCGGAGGGGCAGTGTTTGGATTTTGTGTTCTCTCTGGGGTTATCCATGTTCTATAAGGAGGCTCTTGAGGCCGGTGCCTCTGGTAGAACCCTGTTTTTCTAATAACCTTTCAGCTGGGAAGGCAAGTGTTGACAGGCTGGGACACAACCACAAAGGCACATTTGGGGAATGGATGGGGCTTTTTTCTCCCGTTCCTTTTATATTGCTGGTGGGCTATTTTTTTTTTTTTATTTTTTTTTCCCCAAGCCAAGGCACATATTTTGGTGATGACTGCATGATAAAGAAAAGCTTGTAACTATTTTACAGGCAACTGCATTGCTTCAGAGCAACACATTTGGTTTCTTGTCTGCTATGTTATTTTTTGAAGTCAGCACTATTTGGTCAGGCATTCACGTGGCACCCAGAGCTGGGTTCTGGTCTGACACAGTTTTGGAGAGGCTCTCGTTAGCACTTGGCTTTTTATTAAGCTCCCAACCTCTTGTTGCCACTAAAGAAACATGATCAAAAGGGGAGTTTTGCACTCTGTGTGTGAGGTGGGCATCTGGAGGAGCTACCAACCCATCAGAGGTGATAAATATGAACCCAATGCCATACCTAAGGTATTATTTAATTACTTTTGACATTTCTGATTGAGAGGCCTCTGAGATAATAACAGTGTAATAATTCCTTACCTATCTCTCCCAGTCACTGCAGGTATTTCTTGTTCTGCCCCCATCCTCTACACACCTGAGTAGCTGGGAATGTGTGTGTGGCATGGGACACGACACAAAAAGGTTTTTGTGAAAGTTCCCCCTGGCCAAATATGCCCAGCATGGCCAGTCACACAGCCAGCATCTGCTGTGTGTAATATGTGAAAGACTAGAGATGAGTTTTCTGAGATATGAATCAGTTTTACTTGTTTTACTTTGGGACAGGGATGGGTTGGTTCAGTTAGCTGCGCAGATTCATGGTTTTAAATAGTTCAGAATGCTGGAGTATTTTGGGCTAACTGTTTTATAACAGTTTGATAAACCCCACACATCTTGGCCACACGCTTGTTAACCCTCCTTGTGTGATGTCTCTTCACCATGCTATTACTATGCTCCATGCTGCTGGAAGATTTTAGTGCTCTCCCAAATTTATCCATTTCACTTTTTACCATTTCACTAAAAGAACCACCACCGAGTTTGCTACATCCATGGCCAAACCTCTCAAGCTTTGCACCAAAAATAATTCAAAGATTACTTCTCTTGCTCAGAGGGACTGCTGATTTCAAAGGATTGTTCAGTTATCTATCCATTGACTCGAGCTCCTTGAGAAGATGCTAAAATTCAGCACTTTTCTCAGCAGTCTGTTGTTTTTCTTGTCCCCATCAGCCCAAGCCAGGTGTGCAAACACTGTTATAGATACAGCAGTTCTCAATCAAGTCTGAGAAAGATGGATTTGTATTTGTGAGCAGAACTCAGGCACAACTGCAACACAGCAAACACTTCAATCTGTCCTGTGTTTTGCCTAGAGTAGTATTCACAATTCATTGACACTTCCCAAACACTGGAAGGTTTGCACTACGGGACAGTGCAAACAGTGCAAGGTAGTGCACTCTGGAAGTAATTTAAGAGTTATCCGAGTTCCCCTGAATGTTTTAAGAGGGAATAAATAAATAAACAAACCAGTAATCAATACATTAGAGCATTAGTGGAATTGTCAACAAACAATAATTCTGAATACAGCTGCATAAAAACAGGAGAGAAATCTCTTAAAGCCATGCAGTGTTCTTAGTGGCTAACCTTCAGTTGCTTAGTGTTTTAGCATATTAAAAGCAGTGTTTTGAAAGCCTGAAAGGACTTTTCACTTCCAATTTATTTACAATTCCTTTTCCTATGTAAAGCTTTATTTCTGAGTCACAAAATAGCAGCAAAAGTTTCTGGTTTTCTGAAGTACATAATTTCTATGGGGGTTGAGTGGAAAACGTAGCAAGTCAGATATTTGAATTAATAATCAACTCTAAAACATGTTTAATACATGTAGAAGGAAAACGTGCTAAGTTGTAGGAGGAATTGTGTGGTCTTAAGGAATTTTGTTAAGCTCCTCTACTTTTATGCATGGCCCAATCCTTTCCCAGCAAGGTTTATGTCACCATTTCTGTGGATGTCAGCAGGAAGGGATCAGAACAAACTGGTGAAGCTGAGGATTTGGGCACCTTTCAGTTGGCAGCTGTTAAAGTGTTTGAGGTTGTAATACTGTTACCTTCCTGTTTTCCCCCTCAGAATTATGTTTCATACATAATCCAATGAACACAAGTAATATTAAAACAGTTTGTATTTCAATGGTCAGCTTTTCTGTCACTTTGATTTTAAAATCTTTAAAGCTTTTTAAATTTCATTTACATGTTAAAAGTATTCACCCTCACCTCTTTTTTTACAATATTCCATGGAAAATTTCTCTTGAACTCCAACTGCAATGAAGACTTTTCAGGGAGATATTCATCCTAAGGAATGATTTTAGCTATTTAGGCAATATTGTAGAATTACAACAGAGAGCAAACTACAAAAAATACAGGTAAATTTGTCCAGCTGGGCTTCTAGGGCAAGAAAATTGCAGTCTATCTGTTGATATAAGGATTTATCTTTCCCAGCTCCAATATACACATGTGAGTTTCTAAAATATTTCTAGATCCAATCATGGGAATAGATTTTTTTCTTTTCCATTTGAATCTTTTCCTTACATTTCATTCAGGTGTTGCTCACTTTCTTTTCCACATTCCAAAGTAGATGTAAGTTATCTGGAAGCTTTTGGCTCCGTGGGTACCTCCACTATGGAAGGGAACAGCACTTTTAAGATACAAACTAAAGTGGCCTGAGTTCAAAGCTCTTTTTTCTTTGAACACTTTGGCAATGGCTCAGGGTTGGTGGGGCTGTTTTCAGTGGCACATCCACCCAAAGCTGGTTATCACATTGACACTCCTGGCCATGATTAGCAACTCATGTATGGCTGCTCCAACAAATATAGAGAACACATTATGGACTCCAGTGATTTCATTCCCAGAAAAATAAACTGTTAGATCTTTGTTTTCATTTGTATGTTTTTTTCCTAGCTTTTTCTTTTCTTTTCTTTTCTTTTTTTTCCCTATGTGATCTCCAAAAACCTGTGCCTATGGGAGGTGTGCACTCCTGCTGCTTTCCAGCAAGGCTTCCCCCTGGCATGGACAGCAGTAATTAGCCAGAGAAACAACGCTCACATTATGACACAGACATTTTGGGTAGGAGTCCTTTTTCAGTACCACAGCTCAGAGCTGTTTGCTACACACACTGCTTTGTCACACTCTTTATTCAGTTTCTGACATCTGCTTTAAACACTTGGGCACTTTTGTGTGTTTGACAAGCAGAATCATTTCGAGCATTTTCACAGTACGAGTGACATTCCTTCCTCTTTGAAAAGAAACTTGACATCTAAAAAATTCTGCATATTAATAACCCGACCCAGCCTGTTGTTTAACCATGGTATGAGCTCACCATTCAACCAATGAACACATCAACCTGTGCAAGCCATAAAATTCCTCCAAACTTAACAGTTCAGACATTCATGACTTGGATTTTAATGGATTTCAAACTCTGCTTAACATTGGGCTTCTCTGTCCCTCTTTACTTCCACTTCCTCTTCTCCCCATTCCCTTCCCCATTCCCATTCTCATAGAGGTCTTAGAACAAAAAGCCTTAATTTTTCTCCACCTAGTGCAGGTTTGATTAGCCTGTAGAAAACTAAGATTTAAATATTTAAATGTCAGCTTTTCTTGAAATAGTCAAAGTGTTCATAAAGCCATAGGTGACTGAAAGTGACTTCCTCTCCCTCAACTCCAAGCGACACAGACTGAATTGATGATGATTATGACAAACTACTCACTTTTATTAAACTCTCTTTTTTTCTGAATAGATGTATGTATCAGAGCTGGTTTATGTTTTGGCAGTTTCGTTTTGCTGAGGTTTGTGCCAACATTTCCTTCAGTTTCAGTCCAGATGGGTTCACACCCCTGAACTTAACTCTGGCTTTCAGGACTGAGCAAACTCAGACTCTTGACTGAAATAATAAGGCAAATGACTTGCACTTGAGAGACATATGAAACCACTTAAACCCAAAGCTTGAGTTGCCTCAGGTTTGTTTGAAATTTAGGCCAAAGTTACTTTATTAAAGCCACAAAACTTACCTGTCTTTTGTCAGACTGACCCATGCTTCAACTAAAACCCAGATCCATTTTCTTTGCAAGCATTCAAAGTGTTGCTTGTGGTAAGAGCCAGAGCCTGTACCCCTCCTTTAGCACTATGAGGGCAATTGAAATACCTCATTTTTTTGGATAGTCAAAGGAACAATGTTGAGGGGAGGTTGCTTTGGGTTTTCTGTTGAAGATTATGAAATGCAAACCCAGTGCAGGTCAGAAAATGTTACCTGAAACAACAGACTTAAGTCACACTCAGGCAATGTTTTCTCCCAGGTTGCTGCTTTAGCTCTGAGTTGACTCATTTGGAATGAAATGTGGATTATGAGAGTGGACAGTGACTTTACATTAAGAACAAATCTCATTCTCAAGCTCTTGTCCTGGGCTATCTCTGACCTTGCCCAGCTTTGGCTGTGGTCTCTCCCCACTGAGACTGAGGGAACACGGGGGACAAATGAGTCCCTCTGGCAGGCACCACTGGGACCTTCATTCTACAACCAGAACCCCTTCCCAGAGCAGGCTTCTATCTTGGACCAACCCTCTGGAGCCTTTTCTGAGCTTTGGGTTAATACCTTTCTTCAGCAGAGAACTCCCTAGTAGCCTGTGTTCACCTTAAGAAAGTTGAAAGCATCTTGGGAAGCTCCATCAAAATGTCTCTAGATAAGGTTTGGGTAACAACCCCATGAGGTGCAGAGGGATCTGGCAGAAATGCCCATATGTGAATTGTCAAGAACTCTGAAAGATTGCTTCATGAGAGGTGGGAGCTCTCCTGCTTTCCTCAAGACATGGACCTTAGCCCAGAAAACTATATGGTTTCAAAGGCTAAGTTATAGTTAGGAATGTCTTTCATTTCAGCAAATAATTCTCCCATCACTCTCCTGTGCTATCAGTACTTGAGAGCCCAGCAGATCACATTTGTGTTTCCTCAATTCCCAAGTCCCAGCATTATTTGCTCTGTCTCTGCTTCAGTTCTTAGCTACCAGCTCAGAAAAGTAAAGCTTCCCAAATGTGCACGGTGAGCAGCCAGAAAAAAATGAATTTATGTTCCTCTAGAGGAGCAGAGTCCTACACACACACAGACACACACAGACACACACGTCTTGGCATGCACCCACACACAGAGAGAGCAGGTGGGACCTTTGGGAGAAACAGGAAACCTTCTGCTGTTCTCCTCTGAACCCATCACATGCATTAGAGAGGAGAAAATGGGTTTCCCCATCTCTAGTTGCCTCATACATCCATCTCCCACCACACACACTGCAGCCACTGAGCCTGTATGTGTCCAAGAATATCTTGGAAAAATATATTCTGTCAATCAAATTAAGGCAAGGCTAGATGCCTGGAAAAATAGGATTTTCTGGTGGATGCTTGGGTAATGCTCAGGGGGTCAGTGCATAAACGGTGCAGGACTTTGCAGGACTGACAGGTAAGGCACCCTTCAGTTTTCTTATGCAGAGGTTTTTGCATGGCTGTTTTCCTCTGTGTGTGACTTCCCAGTTAGCTGTGAACTTTCCTAACACCAAAAAGAGAAGCAGACAGACCTGGGGGTGGCTGGAGTTGGTATTTTATGTTTATGAAGTGCTGTTTAGCAGTTGTTCAGATACTGCCTAGCGTTGCCATCGCTTCGGTGTATTTATGCTCATGCTAGGGAACTGAAATAACAGATCATGAGCTTTCATAAGTATCCAGGAACACCTCTGGTGTACAGGAGTTTGTTCTAAACCTGTGCTGCTGAATGAGGGATCAAGAGCCAGGATCAAGAGGGAAAGCTCCAAGGAGCTCCCCAAGGAGAAAGGGAATTAATTCCTCACCCATCCATTCTTTAAGCTGCACTTTTGCAGCTACAGCAGCATTAGGAATCTTCTCTTGGCAGTACTAAAAACATGAAACTGGGGGCTTATTCTCTTGCTGGTAAAAAAAAAAAAAAATGTCTCTCTCTCCCAACTGGCAGGTCAGTATTGATGTGACAGCTCTCTGTAGCTCCTTGCTGGTGGAGTTTCAGGCTGCCTCCCCGCATGCCTAACAGGGCAGCTATTCAGCTAACACTGCCTGGCCCCAGGGAACACCCTGGGAAGTACTGTATTTATTAAATGTTTTCAAGATCAGGGCTGAGATAATAGCTGCAATAAATCAATGGCAAATTTCCCAGTGCCTTTGTGGGGCCAGGACTCCACACCTTCATTTTTTCACAGAGCGTTCGGAAGGTTTGAAGGGTGCTTAAATGAAATAAGAGCTGCCTAGGACAGATTTATTGCACGTAATGCCATGGTATCTTGCTGCCTAATTCTGGCTGTTATATAAAGTCCGTGGACAGATAATCTGCAACCACTAAATTCCTCATTCCTTTTTGGTTTGGTACACCCTGGGACTCTGTGAAGTGCTGAACCTGGGTGTGCTGTGTGCTAGAGATCAGCACAGCTCCCTGGGAATCCCTTCCATGCCTAGAAAGTTGATTTTTGTGTCATCAGAGAGCCACAGAAGTGTTCTGAAAACTGTTCTCTTGTGAGAGGCTGAATAGCTTTTAGGACACTCAAAAGATGGAGTTGGCATCAGGCCCCAAAACAATGACAATAATTTTCCAAAACTCTTTATTGCTTTTTTGGTTTTGTTTTCTTTGAAAGCTTGAAAACAGATTCAGTCCAAAAGCGTATTCTCAACTCTAGCTACACCTCAATTGTGTTTATATGGAATAACTGTAAAGTTCTCAAAATCCTTTTTGGTTTTCATCTACAATATTGTGTATAACCTGCAGGTATCATCCCAGTGCTGACAGCAAATTTCTGCCTAGTCCACAGGCACAGGAGTCCTTCCCAGCTTGTCCTGTAACAAGGAGTTAATTGTGAGTATTTTTCGTGATACATTATTATAAAATGAACCTTTCTCCTATTTTTCTTCTGTATATTTTATCAGTTGAAGTTGTTCCTGTTGCACACCAATGTATGTTCAGTAAGAGACTGGTATGACTTCTGTCAGCAACCTGGCTGGTTTGCAAAGATTGGAAGATGTTTTGCCAATATTTTTAGCATTCTAAAACCAATGAACAGCAAGTTTTTATTCTTTATGTAGAGACCTTATGCATTTGGACAGGGGGAAGAGAGGTTGAGAAGCTGGTAACTTATATAAACTGAGTGCACAGGCTCAGAACACAGTCTCTAACCTGGTGTTTAAGGCACTTTTTCAAGTTTGGAAGGAAGCAAACATTATATTTAAGTATAAGCACACATTTATTTATTTATATATAAGTATAAGCACACATTTATTCTGGGTTGGGTACCTGCAGGCTCAGCTGGGAGCCATTTCCTTCAAGGTTTATCTAAAATGTTTGTGAGTGCACTAGTGAAAGGTTGAAAACATGTTTGGTGTTAGTGATAAGTGCATTGTTTATTCAGGACCCACCAACTGAGCAAAATTAGTCCGTTTTAAGATTATCTGCACTACTTTCCTCTGAAAGATTAGGGAGGTCTTTGAGGGAGGAAGGTTTGGGAAAGGCTATTTGATATCATAGCCATGTAGTGAAATTCTCATTAATGCTGAGGGAACTTTTCCTCTACATATTCCAAGAGGAACAAAATAACTCTACAGCTGTATGAGACCAGAAAATATGGTTTAAAACTTTTCTGAGTATTACAAGGACTTCTGGAGAAGTTAAAAAAAGGACAGAGAAATGTGTCTTAAGGGTCCTTCACATAAATATTTTGCCTTAAATTTCAGTCCCAAGATTAATTGTCCCCAGTCTCCAGCCTTACTTCCAGTGCATCAGAGAGCAGTCCAGAAGCAAACTCAGCATTTTTTTCCCCCTTCTTAGTGGAGCATTAATCTGTAGTTTTTGTGATTTAATAACATACTTACAGAAGTTTTCTTGGCTAAAATCTGATACATAATGCTGGTGACCTCCAGTGCCCTTCCTTTCTCTGAAGCAAAGGCCTTAATTGTTGGTCCTCTCACACGTACAGAGAGGCCACTCAGAAGGATGAAATCCAATATAAATAAATGACATTGTGTGAGGTCAACTTTCAATTTAATATTTATTTTACCCAGATGCCTGGAATGAGTGGCTAGGCTACATCTCAAGGTTCAAGAAAAACTTAGTGGGTACTTAGCAGGGAGCTAAGGAGAGACATGGTGAAGCATCTGTGCTACATTATATTTTAGGGAGGCTCCTCTAGCTTCAAACCCCTCAGGCTTTATGATGTCTGTAGTGCTGAGAATCTCAAGCCTGAGAAATGGCTGTCTGATAACTGAAAGGAAAAAAAAAGATAATGGTAAATAAGATCCAAGCCAGACATCTATGTTTGGATCCTATGAATGCCAAAGGGATGCACGCTGGCAGCTCTGAACCTCCCCTCAGGTGAACCCATTTAGGAGGAAGATCATGTTCATTACATGCCTTTAAATCCTCTTCCTTCACATACTTCACATATCCTACAACTAAATAAAATTCAGATGTCCTGAAGGTTTCTGCTAAGTGTAAACCAACCAACTGTCCAGCTGAGTAGGAGTTAAATGCCAGCAGATCTGTATAGTGCCTGGTGGGTTTGGGCTTCATTTTGCCATTATTATGGCACCATTTATTCCCTTGTATTCCTGGTAGCTATAAAAAGTCCATTCTTGTTCATAAACTGCCTAAGAAATCCAATTAAAATCTAATTTACTTATGACATGTTTATTTTCTGTAATTAATTTGGCTTTAGTACTCTAGGAAGTTCATTTTGTTTTGAGTTTCAGTTCTGGCTGTAGAAATTTCATTCTAAAACTTCAGTGATGTGTTTATGGAAAATGAAAAGAAAATAATAATCATAATAATAAAAAACAAAACAAACAAACAAAAAAAAAACCCACCCAAAAAACCAACCAAACAACCAAACAACCCCCCCCAAGCAAACAAATAAAAAAATCCAACCAAACAACTTTCCATGTAAATGATGAATGTATCTTTCTCTATGAAGTACAGTGGATAATTAGAGGCATGCAGGTAATACCTGATTACAAATCCACCTTTTTATTGTAGTCTTCTCCTAGATTATCCTTTCCTGGTAGTGGGGATGCTGCACCTTCACAAATGGCATATTTAAGCATTTTAACTTCTTCAGGGTACAGTCCTCACTCAGAACTGTCCTGTGTATCCAGCAAATACCTTGTCTGGCATTTATCAGGCAGAACATCTTGGCAAATGGATGACTAAATGGAGTGCATTTTAATTGTTAAGAAGCATCATTCTGAAGAGTCAAAACATTTTCCACATAAGGAAAAAACAAGTCACAGGAGCTACTGAGAACACTTGAGGTTCTTCTATAATCACAGAGCTTTGTCTTTCTTACAGAATTACTGTCTCTATAAGGACATATTTACAAGGGGTTTGGTACTATAGATCTGTTTGCACAAAACTTATATTTATACCACTTGGTTCAGAAGACAGGCCATAAAGTTAATTAAGAATAACACAGATATTGCTGAACTCCATCCTACTTTGACAAGCTGGCTTCAGGTATGATATTAATTATTTCAGCTGAGCTCAGGTACTTCACAGCACTTGGTGGTGGTGTGCACAGCATTCAGGACCTTGAGCACATCTGAAATCACTGAACCTTTTTAATCATGAGTTTTTCTTTTGCCAGTGGGTGTTGAACTCTTAATAAATGGGGTCTTGATAGTTTGGAGAATGGGTATTCCAGAGCAGACCCCCTAAATTATCCCCTCTGACGTTCTTGCTCCTGCGCATCCAGCTTCTGAGAGCAAATGAAGAGTAATGGGGCCTGGGAGAATAAATCCTCTGTGAAGCAGTGACTGGTGCCATGATGTAAATTCTTGGGAAATAAAGTGTTCTCCTGACTGTGTTTAAACAGCATTAGGAACGGGGAGGAGGCATTAAACAAAGTCCACCTAGTGCAATACTGAATGAGGGCTTGCTAACTGCCAGAGTCCCGATGATTCAGTGAGGGCTGAAGAAAAACAAAAATAATCCAGTACCCACAGGACTACCAAAGCACAGAGGGGCTCTGAACTGAAGTTAGACCCAGAATCTCCCTTCTGGCATTTCCCATATTCCTATTGCTTGGCTTAGGCTCCTATTGTTCTAATGTTGCTCAAAAACCCAGCGTATCCAAACGTCCTGTGTATAGAACACTGCTACACACGGAGGGCCCCTTGAGCACAGCTTTCTCGTGAGAACAGCTCCTCTTATTGCCATACAGAGAACTGGATGAATAACCCCACTGCTCTTAAAGTCATTTCAGGTTTGCCACTTCTTTCTGCAGTGGATTTCTACAGATTTCACCCCCAATACTCCTAAGGGTCAAAATACGACTGGAGGAAATGAAAGCGAACGGCACTAAAACATCAGCAGTAAACCTGTCCCACAAACTTCTTGTGGTTTTACAAGGATGTAGTTAATACATTAAGTTGTTGTTACCTAATTAGGTGACTTTTATTGTGTCCTCAAAAAGAAAACTGGTACCAAATGGCATGTGTGTAGGAATGAGAGGATGAGGACAATATGAGCAGGGAAGAGCCTCCGAGCCTCCACTTGAAGCCTGACTGCAGTGTGGGAGCAGAGACAATCTGAAGGAGAACTTAAGTATATGGAGGAAATCATTAGCAAATAATAATTAGTAAGAAGTTATTGGTGCTTTTGTCTTTGTAGAAATAAACTGATCACAAGCAAACTCATCCTTGCAATGCTGTTCTAAATAACACCTGCATAAATGCACATTATAAGTACAGGTGTAGATATATGTACACATATTAACAGGCTGTTTGGTGGGAGAGAAAGCTCAGCTTTGTACCTCAACAGATTATCTGTGTTTACAGGTAGCCACAACAAACCATGGGAAGGGTTTTTGCAAGATGAGAATGAGAATTTTGCAAGCTTCTTTAATTAATTTGGCTATTTACAAATGACCCAGAAATGCTACCGGGGTTGCTCTAGATTTGACCCACTTATCTCCACAAGCTATTTTTAAACTAAGACCTCTGGTATTTTCCTCTTTAGGCACTGATATTGTTTTGTCATTAGTTACCTACTATAACAGCAGAAAATAGCAAAAAGTGGCCACTTGATTTTTCAGTGGGGGGAAAAAAAAAAACCAGTGAAAAACCCAACAAGAAGCTTTCCATATGGAGGTTACTTACAAGTTGGACCAAAAGCCTTCATTCTGCATTTGATGTTAGAAGAACCAGATATAAACTGCTACTTCTTCTGCAGTGATCTTTTAGGAGACATTTACGAGGAGGAATAAAGCCAAACTCTCAAATAAAATAATGGACTCAGCAGCCATTTATCAGTCTTTAATCACTGCCTTGCTATTTAATATCATGTTCTAGGAGACACACAGGATCTTTGCAGAAAAAGGTTATTAAACACAGACTCCTGCTCTTTTTTTTCAAATAATCAGGTTCCAAATACACCCAGAGTGTGTCATTTTCCAAGAAAGATTTCCAGTTGTTTTTAGAACTATTCTCTCTCCTACTTCTGTATATTTAATTTTTATTATTATTATTTTTTCCCCTACATTTCTGTAGAAGGGACCAGTGGTATCTATGTCTCATGCTTCATCCTTTAATCTTTTAACTTCTAATATCAAAAACAGACCCCAAGCATTATGCCATATAAATAAGTAAAATGGCCATAATAGCCAATTAAAAGTTTGTGTGAGCAACGTTTTATTCCATTACTGCTGTTTATGGGTTCCTGTCTTTTTTTTTAAAAAAATACTGGTTCTAAGAAAAGAGCAGTAGCATATTTTAATCATGTTGAGAGAGGGACAGAGGAGCTCAGGTAGGGAAGGGGGGAGCTGTTATTAAAGGATCTAAAATTTGAAGAGGAACAGTTGGATGAAATATGTTGATTTGGTCCTGACATTAAGAGAGACATTAACAATTTTATACATTTTTTTCACTGTTTGGGGTGGTTTTTTTGTTTGCTTGTTTTTCTATAAAAACTTACCTTTTAGTATAGCTTTCTTCAGAAGCAGAGAGAAGCCAGACAGACCCTTTACTGCTCAGCTAAACCATAAATGCTGGATATCCACTGTAGCAGCACATGAAGCAAGCTGTTGTTGAAAAAGGTCTTGTGGTAGATGTTTATTTCTTAATTGCCTTGAGCACAGACGAAACCCCCTTCTCAGAACAAAATCATCTGCAATGCCTACAGGATTTATGTCAGGGGCTACCCAAAGGGCAAGTGCATTGGTTTGTAACTCTCACACCACAGCAGACTTGGAAAAAGAGAATTAAAGTCTGAGAAGAAAGTTTCCTAATGCCACATAAAGCTCAGCAAAGAAAATCTTGGCAGGTAGGGGGTGGAGGAGGTAAAAATCACAGAGGTTGTCTTGCTCCTCAGGAGCAGGGAAGGGATGGGGTAGGAGGCTGACAGAAACAATACTGAAGGGCTGAAAAATGCACACTACACAAATTATTCTATATATTATAATAATTATATAAGGTATAATATATATATGCATATATAAAATCTATATAATCATATAATTATATATAAATTATAACACTGTTTGTTATAAGTCTTCAGCTTCTATGGTAGAGTATCTTGCAGAAGTGACAGCCTGAGAAATACCTTCTTGTTCACCATAGTCTCTGACATGCTGCACATGGTGAATGAAGATAATTCAGTCACCAAACCCTGCTGCTGCTCAGTTTAGAAATCCAAGTGATAATTCTGTACCCATCTGATTTCAATCTGTGCCTGAAGTGAGCTCCCTGTGTTACCTGTGCTGTCAGTGGCACAGGTTTGTTCTGCTTTTCTCTTCCTCTTGTCATATTTTAAAAACCCTAATTTGTTATTGCAGTCTACACGTTCTTATAACCCATAATAAAGAGGGACATTTGGTGATGTTGGTCTATTTAGAAGAGGGATATGATCTAAAAAAACCCCATAATGCTGTTTTAGGAGAAAAACAGCCCCAGAGTGAACAAGAGCAAACTGCTCATAAAGGAATCCATAACTTGCAGCCACCTCAAGGCTTCCTTAGGAAGCAGAATGTTACAGTCTCTTTTGCAGTCAAGATCCAATGGCTCCCACCTGTACCCAAAAGCACAGAAAGACACTGCTATTTGCATCTTTTCATCTCTTTCCTAAAGTGCTCTCTGGAAGGCTGACAGCACAGGAGAAGTTCCAAACCAGTCAGTCCTGCATGCACTAAGTATCTAGCTCAGGTCTAAGCAGCCCCACAGTGACAGCCAAAGAAGTTCTTCAAATCACCAAAACCAGTCCTTCAAATCACATTACATTTGCACAAAATCTTACTCAATAGCAAGCACTGCATTTTTCTGAGAATAGAAGTATTTTCCATTAATTAAGAGTTCTCAAAAGTTGTAATGAAATACCAAGCACATGCCATTAATAGTCACTTGGGGCTGAAGAACAACCCTGATAATATCTGTGTACTGCTTAAAACTCTCCTGCCAAATGCTATCTGTCATCTGGATCTCTCACATCAGGAGCCTGGAGATTGCTTGTTTCAGATAACACCCAGAAAACTTCCTTTTCCAAGGAACAAGTCATTTTTTCACATAGTGGAGAGATGAAATGGAAAAAATAAAGTGCTTGAAAGAAGTTTCTAACATGCCAGGTTGCCAAAATAAAATGTACCTTTTTTGACTAAATGGTAGGAAGAAGCACATCCAATTGTCAGGAGAGGACAACTTAAGAAAAACTTATTTTTCTTGTAGCTCCTGACTGATATTAGTAGAGTCTCTACACACCTGATCTTGTATATTGTATTCTGTATTACTTTGAAGCTCTATACAAAAAAATACTACCCACATGATTAATGAAATGCAATTTATCTTTTAGAATAAACCTTTTCTGGTTTTTCTTACAAGTCAGCTGTAGCTAACAGATGGTGAGTCCTCAATAAGGCTTTCAGGACTATTGCAGGGGTATTTTCTCTAATCTCCTAAAACAAATAAGTACCACTATAAATCCTCAAGGCAACACACACACACACACACACACACACACACACATATATGAATAGACACACATACACATATGTATAAATATATATATATAGATACAAACAGACATGCTTTACCAAGAATATATCAATTATCACACACAGACATGCATACATATGTGTGTACCTATATATATATATTAAAAAGTAGCTTACTACATTCCATAAGATACTCAACAAAAGAATGGGAAAAAATCTTTTGCAATTCTTTATTTTTAAGGGGATTTTTTCTTTTATTGTTCTACTTTTAAATTTACCACTGCTATGAGATAATGCCCTTTTATTATCCTATCTAGACTTGGTATCAAAATGAATACTTCAGTGCAGTCTGTAGCACTAACAAAGTAATAACTTTTAAGCAACATAAGAGATTGGAACTGTCAGGACTGTAGTGGAGTAAATAATTGGAAATATTAGTGACTAATTATTGTTTCAATAGCTGCTTGAGTGAGCCACTGTCACAGCCCTACTTGTAACCACCCATGCTAATTCAGGTTTTTGGCACAAACCCTGGAATATGACTGCTTTTCAGCAAAATCCTTCTGTACACAGATCATTTCAGCTGCAGCTGAATTCACACTGCAGACTGGAGCTGCTGCTTCTCTGCTTTTAAGTGGTGTTTTGTTTCTGGTTGGAAAATGTGCTTCAGGATGCAGTGGTACAACTGAACCACAGCAGACATGAGCAAGGATAACTCTCAATCTATCTTTAAAAAAAACTACCATCTTTTATGTTAATTTTGTTTTGTGTTAAGTGCTTGACTAAACCTATTCTGCCCACAAATCCTCACTGCTTTTAACCTAAAACTTTTTTTCTGCTCTTTGTCTGAAAGCACTTATTAACAGTGCAACCTCCTATCCCTCCTCATGCAAGTGAAGGAAGAAAGCAGGAGTCAAATTATGAAAAAACCAACACTTCAATTGTTTGATCATAAAAAGTTTAGAGGCTCCCTGTTTTATTGACTGGTCTGGAGTACAGCTATGTACACATGTTCAACGTGTTCACAGGCACTGCACAAGTAGTTCTTATTTTGTTTTTGCTTGTAGCAAGGTCATTATTTATCTTTTATTGAAGATGCTTTAGTGCAAAATCGTCTTATAAAGCTTTATATTATGGACTCATAAACCAGCAGTAAAACCATTCTCCTCAGTGTAACTTGATAGATTATAAAGAGTTTTAACCTACAAGCAATTTTTAAGGTTTGGGGCGGGGATCTTATTGGAAAAAAAAACAAACCACAGACATCTTTTACTCACAGGATTCTGCTATAACTGCATTTCCAGCACATGAAGTACCCCAGGGCTAAACAAGACTGAAAATGGCCTGTACTCAACTATCCTAAATGCCAAGCCAGAATGTTTAATCCTTTTGATAAAAGTTTTCACTTATAATTTGAATTCTTTTTTAACCTCTTTCCCTTTAAAGGGAAGTACAAAGCTTTCTGGTAAGGAGTGGTTTCAGGAGCTGCCTCTTTCCTGGCCTGGTTTATTTGGAAGCACACAGACTGGGCTGGGAGGCTGGCAAGTCTTATTTTATTTTCTTTTAGCATATGTGACTTGATAGCAACTCAGTAAGATAGTCAGAAACTCACCTGCTTAAGCTGTATAATTGTGGAAATACAGGGTATGAATGTGATCTTAATGCAGTTTGTCTATTTTCAAGACTTTCTTAATATCTAAATCACTGCTTTAGATTTGGAAGGGAAGTGTGCAAGTGACTCCCTGCAGCTTCTCAGCAGCCTGAAATGAGGCTCCCAAGCTAGTTTTAAGCTATGCCATGTAGGTTTTTTCCTAAGCACAGGTTCACTTGAGAGGATTCTTGGAAACTGGGTATTGTGCTGCTAGAAATGTGAATATAAAATAATAGTATGAAAATATAGGTACCTGGTAAAGGAATAACTACATAAACACCTCTGTGAGCTTCTGAGGGTGGACTCCCTGAATATGAGGAAGTCATCAGCCATTATTTGGTTATTTCAGTCAAACATAAGCTACAGCTGCTTTATTTCCAGTTATCCAGCTTCCTTTCAGCCACTTGCTGCTCACAGCCCTGGCTTTGCTGCAGTTTGAAGCATTTTGACTGTTTGGCTTTTAAAAGAAACCTCTGCAGTGAATTTTTACTGCTAAATGGTTTGTGGATTATTCATATATTAAACCCTGTCACCTGTATTTAGCTGCAAATCCTAAATTAATGGGAAAAACTCGACACAAGAGTCCCTGATACTCTGCTAAGCAGAGATGCTAAAATAATTCAAAAGCACCTTTAGAAGAATTGTGGCACACTTCCAAGGGAAAAAAAAAGGAGTAAGAGAAAAGCAGCCTGCTAGTGGGATGATATTAATATTAAGCCACTATTAAAGAGAATTACAATCCAGTTCTACAAAGATTCACACGTTTCACTCTAAGTGTGCCAGAAGGGCTCCTGACCCCAGTGAGCTGCCCCACATCCACCCAGCCCACTTCTACTGATGCTCAGGAAACCAAAGCTGGGCAGTTCATCACTGGAGCCATTGCTAACAATCCTCCCTGCCAGCTGAGAGCAGTGAACACCCACTCAAATTTGCTTTTCTTTTTCTACTCAAACAGAAAATTTGTTATAGTAGACAGGAGCATCTGCTTTCAAAATGAAAGAAGACAGGAGAGATGAGTAAATCCCAGCCATTTAATTCCACATACACTTCTTGTTCTTTATGATCCTAATTCATTGGGATGTGTTATGTTAGTGCAAGTCTATCACACTCTGTATTATATTTAATTCGTAGATATTTTTATACAAATTGTTATAGACACAAAACAACTTGGAGGTAGAGGCAGAAGTTCCCCCATGTCAAAATGGCCCATGCATGCCCCCTTCTATTTCTTTTTCCTAAGTTAACATGAAAATATTGGGCAATTTAAGTGACTGAAGCAATTTCGATCATGTCTGACTGAATGGCTGTCCACCTCTTCATGTGGAAATAAAGGCTTTTGTTAAAGTACAGATGAATTACTTAAACTCCAGGGGGAAAAAAAATATATTTTGGCTGTGCATTTGTTCATTAGATCCAGCTGCACATGATTAACTGTCCATAGCTGGTTTTACTAATAAATCATGCCTGACAGATTTTGTTTTGCAAGATGGCAGGAGAAGAGGGCTTTTGTTTGGGGTTTTTTTGTGGTTGTTTTTTATCACAGTTGATTTATTTGTTTTGTTTTGTCTTCTGCTTGGGACCTTCTGGCAACAATAGTACAATATTCTCCTTTCAGAAAAGAAGTGTATTTTTCACTGAGAATCCCCAGCTTACAGACCACAGTGGGAGTGGGAAAATTGAAGTGGGCAAAACCAATTCCATAAATCGTTGAGCTGTTCTGTTGCCACCTACCCAGATTCTGAAGCAAAGATGTACATAGACACACATACATCTTTTAATGCCCATGTAAGAGCAGTCATTCCCCAGCCAGCCTACACCTGCATCTAGCTGATAACCCACATGTCATCTCCTCACTCGTGTCTCCTACAGGAGGTGGGACAGAGGGAGGTCTGCCATAATTTTACATTTTTTTTTCCATCTGGGTGATGTATAACTGGACCTCATCTCTTCTGCTGTCCCACATAAATCCCAAGCAGCAGTGGCTGTGGGGTCTGAGCCATCTGCCCATGGAAACAGACACTCATTTCTCTTTCTGAAAATCCGAAGGAACCCTTATCCCTTGCAGAATTTGCAGAGGTAGTGATAGCAGTGAGAGAGAAAGCCCCTCAGCATCCTGCAGCCCTGGGCTCTGTCCCTCTGTGCACATTCATTGCAACCTCTCTGCTCTTTTCACTGATAACATTTTCAGAGGATGGAGTGGATTCCTCACAGAGGGCACTGTACAAGAAAACCCCTCATGTTTGCAGCATTTATACATGTATAGTCCTATTACACATACATCATGCAGTTATACAGTGTATTTATTATCATTAAATAAAACCTGCCAGAAGGTATTGGACAGAATTATTCTCACTTTGCACCAGACAAAACTGTGATTTTTTTTTTCCCCTAATATACACAATTTTTATGACAACCACCTGTGTTGCAACTGAATTCTTCTCCAGAGCTAAAGCCATAATTCCAATGGAACCTTCTGTTCCCCTGGAAACAGACGTTTTTGAACCTTTTGTGACATATTTATGGCTTTGGTGGTGTTTATTTTCCTCCTCTTTGGTTACTGTATGAACAGACTGTTAATTTTCCCTTCTCTTGCCTCTGTTACACTGGTACCAGTAATTATTGAGCACTTAATGAACCCTCAGAGTCCATGGAACACACTGACTATGGCAACTGCTTCTGAGCCCCTCCATTTCTAGTGCCAACAACCCCCTGCACACACTTTGCCTAAAGAGCCCTTTAATATGAAAGCAGAACCTCAGCAAAGGTGTTTTATTTCCCATTTTCCTTTCCTGAAGACTGTTACACTCCAACCCAACTCTTTTCTATAGCACAAAGTGATCCTTACCTGGCAGCACAGCCAGGCTGCATTTCTGTCATGACACAACTATGAAGCTCAGCTTCTGGACCTGAAATTTGTCCTCATATTCACGTGTAAAAAAAAAAAAAAAAAAAAATGTAAGCAGCATGAGCACTGCTGTAGATCTGTGCAGATCCTGGGTGTCCCTGCCTTAATGCTTTCCCCAGCTGCAGGACATGCTCACAGTGCAAGCTGCGGCTGCTGTCCTCTTGTTTCATGGACAGCTGAGATCTTCATGTCAGAAGAAGATTAGTTTTCAGCCCCAGTGTCTCTTCTTTTGTGCTTTCTAATAAGAATCCTTGCCAAAGAGGATGGGGCTGCTTTTGGTGTAATTCAGAAGCTTTGGCATGGCATAAATTCTGGGTAATTCCACAAGAGCAAAGCTCTTACCCAGAGCTGCCCCAGGAGCTGTGCCCTCACTCCTTTGTGCTCTCCTGCCAGAAGGACTAAAGGGATGCTAAGGACAGAGGGCCCTTCTGAAAGCGTGACAAAAGCAGCCTCAGATCTCCTTTCCTGAGAGCCTGCTCCTGCCTTCCACATTCTCTTTCACAGCCCATCAGGCAGGGATTAACTGCATCTGGGCAGATAGGAGAGGAAGGATGCTGAGCAGCTCAGACTCAAGTACAGCTTATAGAAAGTGAGCAGCAGGGCCCCTGCCTGCCTGGATATTTAAAAAAAAAAAAAAAGACTAAAACACTTCATGTCATCGAGGTTGTGCATGAAGGAATGAACAGAGAAAAAAAGGAAATTAAGCATATAAAAACTGGAGAACAGTCTGCTTTGCATAAGTTGGTGGAGGACAGAGATAATAATCTGTGATGTTTTCTTATGGAAAATTCTTCTATCTTTTCCTGAACTCTTTGTTTTCCCAATTATCTCAGCAAGTTAATATACTCACTTCTATTGCTTATTACTGTTGGGTTTTTTAATTATTTTTTTTTCCACAGAGAACAGTACCAAGGTCTCATGCATTTGTATTTTAGGACTCCTTAACTTTCTTTCTAAAGCCAAGAGGTGCTGACCACTCCTGCAGCCTTTGTCTAATGCTCAGCAGAAGGGATTAACAGGTCCCCAGGTTTTGTTCAGGGATGGTGGGTGATGCATCGACCAAGAGTCATTGGTTTCACTCTTCAGAAACAAAACCATCAGGCAGGGCAAAGAAAAGTAAGATTTGCTAAATAGCATTTCTTTTATCCTTTACCTTTTGATGAGTTCTGTGGCTCTGCTGTCCACACCCCCCCAGTTGTGCCTGATTTCCTACACCAAGCTGTAGTTCAGCTTCAACCCTGATTTTCAGGGATTTTGACATGTCACTCTTTATCCCCCCCTCCTTTTCACAGCCAGGCAGCATATCTACAGCCTTCTGACCCCTTGTGTTGTGTCTCTAAGTACAACATATACATTTACAGGCATTCCAGGAATCCCTGTGCATCCAGTGAAATCCACATGGAACTTTCTGTGCCCATATCCCATCATATTTTCACATGAACACATGGCTTTTATAACAGATCCTGCTCATAATTTGGGGCCCTCCTTTTTCTGGGATCCAGCCACAGGATGGATTTTTTCATTAGTAGGGGCCTAAGACTTTACACTTGACTTTGGAAAAAGAGCAGGCAGTGGGGCCAAGTTCTAAGCTCTGTGCTCAGGATCATGCAGTCTGTTGTGTCACAGCAAAAATGTGATTCTGGGAGAAACCAGAAGCTCAGCTGGGCCTGGGGGGGCAGCTGATGGCAGCAGTCTTGGGCACAGTGCCTTACTTTTAACCATTTAGCACAAATAACTTGCATCAGCTTTTATCCAGCTGTCTTCTAGCTTCTTTATTATAAGAGACTGGTACCTACCCATGCCCAGCAGAAAGGCATATTCCTGTCTCAGGAGTGTCCTTAATTTTTATTATAAATAGAGCTGTATGTGCTGCAATTCAAAGAAATGAGGAAAATGGGGAATATTCCTGAGTACCACTAATAGCTTGAAATTGTCATGACACCTCCCATCACGGGCTCTTTCCACCTTGGGAGAAACATTAATAAAGTCTATTTTTAAGTGCCTCACCTTTTCATGAAGCACCTGTGTTCATCTTTAACATTAAGTAGGTGTTGATCCACCTTTGTGGAAACCCTATCACCTGTAGTTTCAGAATAAATAACAGAGAGATGCTCCTAAGGAGGCTTGAAACATGGAGAGTTAAGAAAAAGACAGGAAATCTATTAGCACAAGGTAATTCTCACCCAGGCCAAAGTTACCCTGCATTGCTGTTGGGTTAGATTAAACAGGTTTTATCATTGAAAAGAGCTAAATGGCTTTTTACAGGTACCACTGATCTTGGAAGATTGTCCCAGTGCCCATGGGACATCATGAAATAACCATACAGATTGATGATAAATTAGGGGGACCCTCCTTTTAGGTACCTAATAAGGCTGTGCCATCCTTCTGCAATTAATCTGTGAGAAACCCATTTAAAGAGCACTTGATGTTTTGAAAAATAGGGCTGACCTCAGCTGCCCAAGTTGAAATCACTTGGCAAATCCTAACAAGTTTGGGCATTACAGAGTGAGGCTTTGCTGCACCAAGCTGCCAGTGCTCTGAATGCTGCTCACAGGGACCATTCACATCCTCAGCTCTCCCTGGAGATGCTGCAGTGCCAACCAGTACTGATGGGCTGAGGTTTTATTTCACATCCACTCCCTACCTGCCAGCCAGCCAGGAGGCTGAAACTCTGGCCTTGTTTAATCCAACCTTATTATCTGTTTATCATTATATGCATTTACAAGGTAAGGATCACTGCAGCATCTGGACACACTCTGCAACTACATGGGCCAGACCTGAATCCACTCAAATTGTTAATATGGTGAAGCATTTATTGTATCCCAGCATTGTTTCTGTTGTGCTGTACACAGTCTGAACCTGCTGGGAAGACAGATCTTATCCCAGGGAGCTTAAAGAACAGAAAGGCAATTTTTTCCAAAGAGCAGAGCAATGGTATTATAGGGGTCAGTCCTGGCTTTTCTCCTGACTTTTAGCATTAATAAAACTACAGTTCAAACTAAGGAATTTCTTCTGTGAAGAACAAGGACAAAAAAAGCTCTGCCTCTTGTGTAAGGTTGAGAATGGAATATTTAATACTTACACAGCACTGATTCCCTGAAACAAGACCAAAATTCAGAGGTTTGGGGCTGCTTCTTCACTGTTATGTGCAGAAGAAGCTCCCAGTTATCTCCTATTGAAAACAAATTCCTGAACATCTCTACAAGTGTTTGGGAAGATGGGGTTATCTCTCCTGTTCAGAGCTTGACTTCTTGACTTGCTCTTAAAAATGGTAAGAAATAGCTGTGATTTGCCTGATTTTCCTGGTCACTTAACTTGCAAGAAACAATCTCTAAAGAAGGGGAGAAAGCTGCAAGAAATAATTTCTAAAGAAGGGGAGAAGGCTGCTCCTTTTTGTACAGCTCTTTTCTTATGCCAAACGTACACATGGCTGAATCTCTCCAAACTGTACTTCAAAAAAAAAACCAAAAGTACATCAGCTGTATAAATTGATGGGCACAACAACAAACCTTTTGTATGCTTATGATTAGTATAAATCTTATCAGTAATGCCTACCTGAGAATAACAGGAAAAAGGGGGAAAAGATGTCCAAGTCCAAGTGTTATATGAATAAACAGAGAGAGGTACACAGACACACACCTAAATATACACCTTTCTAACCATGTGAGCCCTTCAAAGCTTCAATTAAACAAGCATCATTCTCCATAACCAACAAAACTTCTGGACACATTCTTCTTTCCAGAAATGCAGCTGACTCTGGTATGTTGTTAGTGGGAAGTGACTGCAAGTAGGGGATTTGAATAAACATTTATTTATGTACAATTATGTCATCTGGGGGATGCTCCAGTTTTTTTCTGGCAAAGGGAGAGATTAAATGGAAAGAGCAGAATGGATGAACCTGGGACTGGGCTGGTTTTCTTCCAGTGAAGAAAGAAGGCAGTGGCACAGAAACTCTCCCCCACATGATGGAAATGTCTCAGGGGGACTTTGTCTCACCACTGCCAGCTCTATGTCCCCCACCTTAATTTTTCCCTCACAAACAGATTAAGTTGAAATAGCTCATTTTATATATGATGATTGTTTGCAGTTGCAACCCTCCCTTAGCACTCTAAGAACTGGGGAAAATGTATTGTTTGTTAAAGCTGTATTTTGCTAATAACATCTGGCAAGAGCTCAGCTTCCAGAGAGCACTGCTCCTCTTTACAGGAGGTGCTGTCATTCTGGACAGCAACAAATCTGAAGCACCATTTGATGCCTGGGTTGCTATGGCAAATTCACGTTTCAGTTTAATAATGTTGTAGATAATAAGACAGAATTGTTTGCAAATGGATAGAGAGGGGGTTCCACAAAGCTCCCAGGTCCCCTCCACTTGGGCCAAGGTCTGCTTTTTCCTGCCAAGCCTTGCAATTCCTGCACCTGATTCCTGCACAGCCCCCTGGCACATCTCGTGCATTTTTAGCTGCATTTTCCTGCTCTTGGTTATTCTGAACTTCTTGATTTATGAACAGTTTCTAGATAAGCTGCAGAGGAAGATTCTTGGGCCTTGATAAAGAAGATTTTTATGAAGAAGCAGACTCCAGGCAGCATCCCAACCAGCTGAACACTTTCAGGTACTACCTAATACCACTCTGTGGTTAAGGAATTGCTCTCCCCTGATACCTGACACAGATGAGTGCTGGTGGGGCAGAAGAAACCACTCCAAACCTCACCAACTCAAGTAAAAGCAGAGCTGCTAACAACACAGCCAGCCCACTCCACCTCTTTACAAACTCACCTCTCAAGACAAGGACATTTCACTCAATCCTGCCCTGAAACCAATGCAACTCTGGAGGACCCTTTGGCTTCCTCAGCTGAGATTTGTGGTGTCTAAAAAAACAGTAAAAAAAAAAGTATTTAGTAATAGCAAAAGAGATCTCCAAGGACATTATTTGCTTTACTTGTACCAGAGGTCAGCTGGTTTCAGCATGCATATTTGGTTTCTTTCTTTGTCAATATTTAACACCTATCAGAGAGAAGGGGGATGTTTTGCAGATAATGTCACTTTCACAGAATAATGGGAAAAAAAAAAAAGAGTATAAATATACTCTGAAGAAGGAATAGTTCATACTAATCACTAGTGCTCTGCCTGCAAGGACATCAGAGATGCAAAGGCAGAAACTGAACTGAAAAACTAGGGCTGCATCCCCCAGTCCATCTACAGCTGTGAGCTTTTGTGCTCCTGCTGGAGATCTGCTTATTTTATGCTAAACAGCTCCAAGGGAGAAAGGGAGGATATATTGTTTATAAAACATAATTGTTAACAACAGATTATAGGAGTGAAACCAGCAAATGACACATCAGCAAAACAGAACTCCACGTTAGCACTGAATTTATCTCATTTACTGCTTCCCAGGGCTGAGCTCAGCTCCTGCATCTCTGCAGCCAAAAGACTGGGACTGAAGGGCCCTTCCCAGGACACAGTGCCAGGAAGCACCAGGACACATCCTTTGGCACAGCCCAGAACTTCTCTCTGCTGAGAATGGCAATATTTTGTGACCTGTGTTTATGGTGTGATGGAGTTACATTTTATTTCTTTTTTAACTTCCACACACCTGAACTCTTCTTTTTAAAGTTTCACTTCTGGAAGAATGAAATATACCCAAATTAAACTCTGGTTAGATTATCTTCCCACAGCTTTCATTTTCTCTCATTTTTCACACTGCCACTGCTAGCCTGTATTAGCAAAGGAAAAAACCCCATATTTTTCACAATAATTGTAATGAATTAACTTTATTCAAGTAATTTTTTAAATACTGTGTGGCATGTGATTAAAATACCATAACTTACACACTCTCTCTTGCTTTTTAAATCAAAGACCAGTTATAATTCTACTTAATACAGAATGAAATGAGTGGTTTCCAGCCCTTCCTGTAACAGTTTAAATATAAAGAAAAAAAAATGTATAAAGTGCTTTCCAGTTACCAAACAACCCAGCACCAGTTACACTGGGGGTGTTTCCCATCAAAAATCAGAAACTTTCCCTGTCCCTCCTGCCCCATGCTTTTGACAACACCAATTTCCATAAGGGACGAAAACTCTATCTGATCTGAGTAGTGCCTTGAGAAAAGAGAATAAAATCTTGGGTTGTTGCCAATTCTACTGTCTTGGAACAACTTGTGCTATGAAAGCTCACACCACCATTGTTGCTAAAAAACTTTTTTTCTTAATATTGTCAAGACCTTTTCTCAAATCTCACTGATTTCAGGCCGATTCTTTTCTTGTAGCAACCACAGATTTTAAATCTCTGCAGGTCTGACCACCTGCAGAAGCTGCTGAAGCTGGGAAAAAGAACAAGCAGACTTTATTTCCCATGATTTAATTCCAAAAGTCTTGCACATGTGCTTAATTTAGAGTATGTGTGTATTCTCACTGGAACCAATGGGGATATGCAGATGACTAAAGATGTAGAAGAAGTTGTAGGATCTGGGGCTGAAATTAAGACAAGCTTTAACAAAGCTGCAGCTTTAACAAGAGAAAGCTGCAACAGAAGGGGAAATCAAAGCTGACAGAAGCAATAAACAGTCCTAATACTGTGGAGTCAGCCTCAGACATGTGCAGTGTGACCAGCATCACACCCCAGCTCAAAGTTTTAAAAGAAATGTAAAAATGAATTCCCAATCACAAATCATTTTCTCTTGTTGAGGAGAAGCAAAGTCCTGAGGATGAAGCCAAGTGAGAGCAAAGCAGTTTGCAGGCTGGAGAAAGACATGAACACTGCATGCTCACTGTGCAGTACAGGAAAATTAAAAGATGACCTCAGAATATTACAGATGTTTATGGCCATAGCAAAGATGAAAGCAAAAAGCAATTGGCTAAGAAACAGCAACAATTAAGGAAAGGTGACTCTGAAGATGTCTTTTGAAAGTGAGGACAAGAAGTGAGCTTTCCTAAAGGATGAATCAGGGGGAGGGCTGAGGGCAGAGGTTTGGAAGGAAGGAAGGAAAATCATCCATGGCAGCTGGATCTGCATGGGAGTCAGAGAAGTCAGAGGAGAGAAGGTGATGAAGATCAAGTATCAAAACCAGAGATGGGAAAGGCTCAGGTGAAGGTCTCAGCACTCAAGAAGACTCTCAAAACCACACTAGCACATGACTGAGGATAATACATTAAGAAACCATCAATCTCTTTTTTCTTTTACTTGACCTGAAAAATTCTTCCCTGTCACTCATACACTCACCAGTTTCAATGTACATTTAACATATACCATGAGATTAAAAAACCAAAACAAAAGTAGTACTGGAAATGTCATTATAATATTCCCTGCTCCAACACCTCATTTGGGATGCTGCTGCTGGCTTTTACACAAGCATTCCTGGTACCACCCTGATGTTTCAGATCACTTACCTCCCATTGGTTCCTTTGGGGCAGAATTTCTTCCCTCAGACATCCAATCTTCATATCCCTATGGAGTTATCCCTTTGTTATTGTAGACCTAGGCAAGAGTCAGGCATTTAGTAGGAAGTAAACACATAGGTATCAATATTAATTCTAATTACATTCCAATAGCACAAATTGTTTCTTTGACATTAAGCACCTGTTTAAAGTGATTTTTTAATTTTTTTCTTTTAGCTTAGCACCTCAGTTCTCAGACTGACACTCAGAATGACAGATGACCTCTAAAGACCAGAAGGCAACTTGGCTTGGGGGTGATAACTGTGGGTGGTCTGGAAGGGGAATGAGATAGGAGCTCAGTGAGATTTTCCAAAGGAAAAATCCTTGCAGCAAAAACCTCAGCTCAAATTTATGATGCATGTTACCTGTGTCTTGAAAGTTTTATGCTGACATAGTCAGGGATTTTGTTCTTAATATTAATTTCAACATTGACTCCAGTGCAGAGATGGGGCTGAGTCACAGCTTTTGGGGTCCTCGCCACATCAGAAAACCCCTAGAGTTTGAGGGCGTTTGGACTGACAGTTTTGGCTCAAATAATCTCAGGTCTTGTAAACATTTTGGCAGCCTTCCTATTTGTACATACCCAGCAAATGATGATGTGAACCAGCAAAGAGAATAAGTGTGCTAAAATAATCCTCTCCCCCCCTCCTGCTGTGCCTGTGAATGAAACTGAGCCCGTCAGAAAGGAGCAGATCTGCCAGTACCAGCAGGGAGGTTATCTTGGGTTTATTTACTATCAACTTTGCATATGTTGTTTGCTAAGAAAAATCCCCGTGAAGGGCAGATGGGCAGAACTGGGGAAGGATGCATTTCCACCACACACACGTGCATCTGTCTGACTTGTTAATTTCCTGAGTCTCTCAAACCATCCTGTATGGGACACCCCTAGGGAAAGGCACCTGAACTGATGAACAATCATCTCCATCAGGACAGGACAATGTGGGGAAAGGCACCTGAACTGCATCCAGCTCCATCAGGACAGGACAAGCTTCTTTGGCCAATGTCTCTGCCAAGCAGTGGCCACCTTGATGCAGCCCTGGGCAGGACCTACCTGATCCCAGGACTGTCCTCCCAGTCTCTTTTCTGTCCCTTGACTGCATCTGTCTTCTCTTTCCACAGGTCCCCACCTGTAAAAAGGACAAGAAAAACCAAAGGGGAGTCACCATCAGTGTTTTCTCAACTGCCTGATGTCTTCCACTTAGCAAATGGCCAACAGGTGAGAGAGGGAGGGTGCCAGAAGGAGATGAGTTTGTCCTTGTTTATTCACATCTGCTCCCAAACTCCTGCTTTTGATTTTCTGTGAGCACAAACCACAAGCAACTGCTGAGGGCTATGGGAGGAGCAGCACGAAATTAGTGCACGTGAAATCAGGATTAGTCCTTAATATGGGACAGAGCAAAAGGGCTGAGGAAGCCACAATAAACAGCTTGCAAAAGAGGGAAGGGGCAGGGGAAGCCAATAACGACAACCATGGTTTTAAAAGAGCAAAGATCCCAAAATAAAGCCCACAACATTGGTGGTCACTTGTGCTGTGCTTAAGCTGTCATCTGTTGGATCTGGCAGCCTGCATGTCATTCAGCAGATAAATGGCTTTACCAGAGCCCTCTGGACAAGCAGAATATACAGTGCACATATTTAAAGCAGACTGCTAGGGCTGGGGGAAACTGTGTTGGTGGTCACAGACACCAAAGAATCAGGTATAGGAAACTCTGAGTAAAGCAGACATATGCTCAGAGGAGAAAATAATGAGAAGCAAACCTTTTTTTTTTTTTTTCTCCCTTCTTAGCCAACATTTTGGCAATCCAGGCTAATTGCACAGGAGCAGAGCCACCCATAAATTTAAGAATACACAGAGATTACGTTTGTGTGGCAAACCTGGAAGTGGTCTTTTCTTTCAGGTAGCCACAGAGCCATACAGTCTGCTTTGGGAAAGCAGGACATTTTATTTGCTCTCATCCCAGTTGCTGTAAGGCACCACATCTGGCTGAGATCCTGCCTACCCTGCAGCCTATTAAAGATGCCCCAGCAAAGCAGTTTCAACTGGATGCCATGTGCTGAGTTGCAGCAAAGCAAGAAACAGTGGGATTTTTTTCTTTTTTTCAGATTATTGCATGGGCTCAGAAACCCTGAGCCTGTGCAAACATTAAAAAATATTCAAAATATTTTAACTGGAAAACACACCCGTTTGCTGTAATGCCTGTGGATTTCTTAAAAAAATACAGGATCTTCTTTTCCACCACCCTCTCAAATACGATGTGGGATAATGAAGGAGAATTCTAAACTATTTTCTTGCAGCATGTTTGCATAGGCTGTTTACAGCCGCTTTAGTTTATTCATTTATGTGCATTTTGTCTCAGTTTTCAAACAAAACCAAACCTTTCCTGGGGGCAGCTTCATCCAAGTTTTGTCTTCTGCTCCATTGTTCTGTGACACACTCCATGGGAACAGGGAAACTGCTGGAACATCCTCCATCCCCACCAGGGCTGCCGTGAAGTTCCCAGGGCCAGCAGTTGTGCCTGAGGCTTCCAAAGGGTATTTCTGGGGCACTGCAGCCCCAGGGCTGCTCAGCTCTGGGACCAACCCACCACTTGGGTTATTTTTTTGAAGATGCCTCCATGTGACAGATTGAACACACTCTCTCCTGTGTGTTTCTCACCATCCCTGTGCCAATGCTCTCTGGGTGTATCAGCCAGATTTATTACTTATGTCTCACTTTCTTTCCCTCTCGACAGGCTGTGATTAGGATTAGCATCTTCTGTTATCTACTAAGTACACATGTAAGGGAACAAGAAAACTGAGCTTTTTTGTAGCCAAGGGCAAAGAATCCTCTGCAGATCATTCTCTTTTCACACGATATTTCTCACCATGTAAGGCAAAAACAAAGTTTTTAAAATGCTACCTCTACAGAATTTTCCAGTTCCTTTTGTTTCTTACTGATCCACATCACTGGGGTGTCCCGTGCTGAGCAGTTTGTAGGCCAGCACATGAATTATTTTCAGATGCCAAAGAAAGCTTCAGAACTGCCCAGTCTATTTCAAAACCTAGAAAAAGTAGGTTGTGTCTGGCAGCAGCAGTATGCATTAAACCTCCTCAGAGCAAGCTTTGTTTTTAAGGACAGACAACCTGTTTGCATCAAGTGGGACCAAGCTCTTCCTTCAAGGCTTTAATGACACCAGATACTATTCTGTCATTCATTAAGTTTTTTTCCTTTTACCCAGAAACACTTTTTTTCTGTATCCTCTTCTTCACTTCCAGTTTTTAGCCCCTGAGGAAGTCAAAGACCTCTCTGATTACCTCTTGGAACGTACACATTGAATAAAGTAGAATCAAAAGAAAATCCATTTTAGTTGTGCAGGAGATTGCTCCTAAAACTGCTGCACACTTCAGGAGTTACCTTAGGGTGACTTTGCTGAAGAACACAACCTTTGCACCCCTCCAGACAGAGGCAAAGGCACAATTTCTGCTCTCTCTGTACTGATTTACAGAACTGGAGCCCATCAGCATTTCCCAGCCTGTGTGCATGCAGCACTGAGCCCTCAGCCACCTCCCCTCTGGCAAAGAGCACAGTCACAAACCAGAGCAATGGGACCTGATGGGACCTTGGAGAAATGAGAAGAATTCCTGTAATCAGCCCTCTCATCATCTGTCCACTTGTGCTTACCTACACTGGTCCCTCCCTGCTGCAGAGGAGGTCTGGGGGCTGTGCTGGAGTGCTGAAAACCTCTCTGGCTGGTTTTGCAAGAAGCATCACAAAGTCTTCCTCCCAAAGAGAAGTGAGGCAATCCTGTCAAAGAAAACTCTGGCTCCCAGAGGAGAAAACAAACCATAAGCAAACCAGATGGACATCTCAGAGAACTGCCAGTTTTTCTGCTCCAACCTGGAGTCCCTCACTACTTCGGTGGCAGTGTTGAAGTCCAGCTCTTAGAACTGTATATGATGTGGGAAATTCCACTTTTATTTATGCAGAATTCCCTTCCAGCCCTTGGGACTGCAGAGTTAAAAAAAAATAAAACAAAAAATAAAACAAGGACTAGAAAAGCACAGCAGAAGGGCAAGCAAATTCCCTCCCCCCTAACCTCAAGTCCTTAGCAGCTGCATGATTGTGAGGAGTGTGATTTATTAAGGAGTTTCTGAGTCATGATCTTGAAGCAGTTAGTGGTGGCAATGTGACACGGATCCCTCAGATAAAGCAAATGCTCTGCAGACACCCAGCCAGGCCCAGGGGGAGCAGAACCCCCTGGAGCAGAGCCCCCTCCTGCAGCCCCGTGCTGGGGAGGAAACTGCAGCTGCCTGACACTGCTCCTGCCACAGGGCTCAGCCCCTGCCAAGGAGGCAGAAACACAGGGCAGGGAGGTAGGGTTTAGGGGTATTTTATTTTACTATTTTATTTTATGCTGTCCAGAGCAGAATCTGAATAGCAGCAGAGTAAAAAAAGAAATAATAATAATTAAAAAAAAAAAATCCTTAGCTACTTTTCCAGCTGCATCAGTTTGGTTCCATGAATGCCAGTATCTACATCCTTGGGCTGTGGCAGCACATCCATGCTAGCAGGGGCAGGCCATAGATGGTGAATGCTGAATTCTCCTGCCCAAAGAAGGCCTGAAAACATTTTGGGGAGTAATCTCATGGTTTTTGGATGCACTGAGAGGAAGGATGAGGCAGAGAAGACAAGCAGGGATTTGGAGATGGTACCTGACATCTGCCTAAGAATCTGAAATCTATGGAATATTTGGAACCTCTGTGTTTGCAAGGCTCTGGAATGGGCTTAAAATAATATGTAAATTTACAAAATAAAATCCCTGCAGGAATGTTTGACTGAATGCACCTTCAGGAAGCTGAGGCCAGCTGGGAATGTCCTTGAGCCCCATGAGGTTCTGCTGCAGATAGCTCACAGGGGAGCAGCAATGCTAGGTTGATTTTGATTGTCAATAAGTCTGCTTTCATCAGAAAATTACCAGTAACCAAGAAACACCCCTCAGGCTCGATTTGCTGTCTATGAAACCAGTACAGCACCAGGGCAATATCCTGGGTTTTGATGGAGTTCTGCTGGCATAAAATTGATGTCAGAGGCAGGTGAATCAAGCCCCAGGACAGCTGTGAATTATTTTTCTTTCTATTTTAGTGTTCAAGTGAAAAAAAAAAATGGTGGAGTTGGGAATGAATCCCAAATGCAGCCAACCTGAAAGTCTTGATAGAGAAAAATGTGGGCTTAGTGTTAGTTTAATCAGTCAAATACACAGAATATGAGTCCTCTTTACTGCAAGCACACCTGAACAACCTGGCTGCTACAGTTCTTCCTAAACAAGCAACCAACATCCATGCACTGCCACCAGTAAAACTTCACAGCGTGTTACAGTGGACAAATCCAAATGTTTGGATAAGATTTACTGATTATTATTTCATCTTTCTGAACACAAAGCTAAAATATTTGCCCCCTGATATTAGGAATAATTTAGTAAACTAATGTTAGCTAAGAACTTAGCAGTGCTTTTTTCTGTGTCATGTATCTACAAGAAAATCCAGAACTGCATTAAACTGAAGAATGCTACACTAAAACCACTAAGAAAGGATGGCCTTTGCAGTGCAAGACAGTAACTTAAGCAAGCCAGTTTAGTTTTGCACCATTTGAAAAATCCTAGCCTTGTAATGTTTACTAAATATTTGCAAAATTACATGGAATTGCCTAAAATTGGAAATCTGCTAACTAAGCAGAAAGAAAACATCTGTAAGTAATATAATAGCTGAACATAAAAATATTAAGCAGGAGACAAATGTTGCCAGAACTATAGATAATTATTGTACTTCACTGGGCCCAACTCTGATTATTGTCAGCTAAACCTGCAAACACATCTGAGATCCAATCCACTCTTGCACCACGTTGACATCAAGGGAATTTATTGACAGGAGGGCAGCAGGGACCTGGTGGTGTGTGAGCAATCAGGCACTGGCTTCAGAGTTGGCCAGGAGAGACATAACCACTTCTGATTTCACTGACTTGAGTAGAATGAATAAAAAAACCCAAAAATGCAATTTTGAAGAAGAAACAACTGAAAAGCCCCATGAAATGCCCAGCTAGAAAAGCCACATGAAGCCAAAAACCAACATGGACTTACTAATATTTCCTGGGACAGCATGATGTCAAGTGTGTAGCACTGGTTGTCTGGTGTTCCCTCTGCAAACAGGAGAAATAGGATGCTACCTGAAAAACAGAACATCGAGCACAAAATCAAGTTCTGAGGAAACTTCCTGCAGGAAATTTTGGTAGCACATCACTGAGCAAAAAATGGGCCTCCCTCTTTTTACAGTTTTTTTGCTGAGGGAAAACTGAAATGAAGTACTCTCATTTTGGCAGGAACCAACATCAGGGGCACGACTAAACTCCATTATTTACACAATTCTAGGGGAATAGTTACTTAAAGGCAAAGCAGAAAGGTCCAAGCATTGAAGTTGCTCTACATATATTCCTAAACTCTGTTTATAGCTAGTCAAACATATTTGCTTCAAGAAAGGGAGAAGGATAAGAAAGAGCAGGAACAGGATTATGATTCTACCAAGCAGACTGCAGTAGCACGTGGCTCCAGAATTCTTTTCTGTAGATGTTTCTAGGTGCAAGATACAGCCTGAGATGATTGGAGAGGGCAGCATTTAAAAGAGGGAGGAAGCAGGGAAGAATGAGAATTCTGTATTACCTAACAATTTCAATTAAAACTTGATTCACATTGTGATTCATTCAGCAACATTTCAGCTATAATACTACAGCTATGGAGAAAGGGGAATACTGTTTCAGAAACCACCAGCTCTGCCTTCCTCCCATGGATATTTAGAGTGGCTATCAGACCTCTGTACTGCTTATTTTAAAAAAGGTCTTGCTCAAAATAAACTGTAAATTGTTTTATCTTACTGTCATCAGCAGAGAAAAAGAATTCATGTTTCAATCTCCAACAAGTGATGTTTACAATCAACTGCACCATTTTCTTGACCACAATCACAGTATCTTGTTGAAAAAGGCTTCCATGTGGTTTCAGTGCCACAGGAAGTGATGGCTCATCCTTAATCTACTTGTCACTGAAAGGATAATTTTAAAAATCCCCATGTTCATTCCCTTGATTGAGTCATTTAGCCCAGTGCTTGAATCCTTTACTTCTCCAGTTACACAGCTGGGGTGCATAATTGCAAAGGAAATTATCTGTGATTCCCCTCAACAATGGGTGCAATGGGTGTTCCAAAAAAGTCAAAGATATTTCAACTTTCTTTCCCTTAATGACCTGCTAAATTCTACAGCTTTCCTTTCTCTGTGCTTCTTGGAAAACAGCACAGTGAAGCAGAATGTCAGCTCCCTGTGACACCTGCCCTGTACAGACAGAGTGATGGGACAGAGCTCTGCTGTACCCACTTCACTGTCACTAACACAGGAACACAGAAAGCTGGTGGCTGGGGAAAAGAAACCATTCTTTGCCTGCTTTTTATGCTGCTTGGATTTTTTTGAGCTTTATGCATGACATGAAACATTACCAAATAGAGTTAACTAGTTATTGAGTTTTTCCATGAGGTTTCCTACCTCAGACTCTCCTCCATTTATCTTCTCACATAATTTGCCTTCTCTTGCTCTTTTTTGTTTAGTTTTGGTTTTAGTTGTAGAAATTAATCTTGCCCTTACATCCAGAGCAATGCCAAATGGTCAGCATAAACCTCTGCCAAATCTGAGCTGTTGGTTGTGTCTCTGCTTGTGTCTGGGCACTCATTTAACTCATTTCCCTGTATTTTGGGCACATGTAGAACAGACAGGATGCAACTGGGAGCAGGAAGGAGATATTCATTGAGTAGAGGGCAATAGTATTCATCCACAAGCCTCATCCACAAGGTGTGCACAGTACATATAAATATACATATAAACACCAGTGCAGTTGATAGAAAATGTAGGCAAATGAAATTATGTGAAAATGAAATTATGAAGGAAAAATAGTTCTTCCTTCCCTGGCAATGAATTGCCTTTCTAACCCCTTGATGGCAGGGCATGAGGAGCTCCCATCACACTCCATACACGTAGACATAGGTGATCAGATTGGGTCATCCCAATATTAAAATCATCCTACATGTGTTAAATTAGTAACCTTTTAGGAAATCAGTCCAACTCTATGAGTGAACAGAGCATGCAGCCACTTGTGCTTCATGCACCAATAGGTGTGATTTCAAAACCTGCAGCACTGAACCTGGGGCCATCCTTACCCCACTAAAAAGCAGATCTCCTCCAAGCCAGTGGAACCTGGCAATCTGCACTGAGCAGAACAGCTTGTAGGAATACATCTCCATTTGTAATCATTTCAGTGTATGGATGATGACATTAGGGAACATCTGGATCTGATGATGTCCACGGGAGATTCCAAAGTGGTAGTGTCTAAATGTGATGATGAGATAAAGACAAGAGAGTTTATTTTAGATTGCAATAAAAGGCCAGGCTCAGCTCAGGGATTCAGGTGTGGAACCTCAGGTGGCAGCTTGAACACCTCAGCTCTTGGGAACCCCCAGCCACAGCCACTTCTCTCTTCTCCGAGCAGCCCTGCAGCTGCTCCCCAGCCAAAATTCTTAACAGGCTTGTGCTTCCCAAACTATGTGGCTGTAATTCAAACCATGCACTGCTCACCATAATTAAGAACCAAGCTCTGAGTCCAGAACAATAGTCTGCTCAAGCACTAGCACATGGGAGCAAAATGAGACTTTTCTGTCTTGGCTCCTGCTCACTTTCATCGTTTTTTTTTCCTCTTCCAAACAAAACCTTAGCTTCCCCTCCCCTCCCTGAAGCACATCCATGGGCAGTTTTCAGGTTACCAGAGACTCCTCCAGACTTTCCTCACCACAGAAACAGAGCCACAAAGTTCTCCCTCATGGACTGTCACTCCCCAGTGCTGAAGCAATAAATCCAGGATTTCTGACTTTGAGATCGCTCCTTTGGAGCTGAGACACCAAAAACTGACAAGGCACCAATATTTCTGGTCCTCTCCATCTACTTTTGCTGTGGAAGAGGAGGGGAAATGGTGGCTTTACACAAACTTTGCTGTTGCTTAAACCACTGCTGACTTGAGAACCACTCCGTGCCTGAGCCTGCCCAAGGGCAGCCTTGGGGACAGCTCTGACAGCCAAGAACAGCTCGTATGGAGCAGCCCTGGGTGATTTCTGGTTTCCCACTACATTCCCTGCTCCACCACCCAAAGGCTGAGAGAAACAAAATCAGTTTTATTACACATTTTGCCTCTCTCAGGCGAGTTTCCTGCTGGGCTCTGCAGCCAAAGGAAGGCTTGGTGTCCCTTAGGAGAGAGAGGGTCTTCCTCATCCCTGGGGCACAGGACACCACTGACCACATCTGCACCAAGCCTTGGGTTATGCACAGCCACTGCTAACCAGCCCCACCTGCCACACAGACTGAAGGTTTAAACTAGGAATGCAGAAAACAACAGGGACAGAAGTGTAAGCAGAAGGAAAAGCCACTCTGCAGTGGAGAAGGCTTCTCTTCCTCCAAGCACTAAGCTTTTGACAGAGGACTTTCCCCATTTCAGGCTACTGACAAAGATATCAACCCAGGAAATATTTTCTGTTTTGCAAAACAAAGTCCTGCAAAGGAGGCCAGCGAAGAAACAGAAAATATATTTTGAAGATCTGAAATCAAAACCATCTGGAGACTTGTGGAAAAATGCAGCAGACAAGGGTTAACGAAGAGGAAATATCAGCCAGGTTCTTGTCCTACTTTTTTGATATTTATTCCTTGCAAAGGGAACACTGTCTTTTCCCACAGAAAGGCCACCATGAGTCTCTGTAGGTGCAGAATTTGCAAAAATTAGAGGGATCAGCTGAAAATCTAAGCAGTCAGCTAATGATGGGTCCTGTTTCTGCAAGGAACGTGAGGGGGATGTAAGGGGCAGCTCAGGTAGAGTCCCAAGAGATTGTCCCCTTAGAGGTGACTTCCCAGCTCAGTGATGGATGAAACACCTGAGGGTTTGGGGATGGGAAGGAAAGGGGTGAATTCTTCTCCATCGCTGGCTGCCTTGGTCTCTGGTGTCCCTCCCCTGTAGGGGTTGTGGGGCCACAAAACCCCTCCAAAGTCAGTGAAAGAAGGATATTGCTGCCAACTTACTTAGCCTGCTGCATTTTGTGAGTGGGAAGGGCAAGAGCCACCAGAAGAGCTGCACAGCAAGATCCAGCTGGGAGACCACAATTTAGAGGAGCCCAAAATAATTATTCTTGCATTACCAGATCCCTTACCCTCATCATGGGGCACTGCCCATGGCAGCTTTCTCTCTCACTCCAGATAATTAAATTGAAACACAAAAGCACAACAGGTAGATTAAGGGCCTTTCTATTCCCTAATTAGCCCTTGCTATCATTAAATTAGAAGTGTCTGAGATTGTCCTTGTACAACATAACCACTGAGCTTAAGCAGCACCCCTGCCTGATGACTTAGCTATTGAAAAACAAGATAGCTGCAATGTTTATGTCCTTTTTCCATGGAAGGCTCAGAAGGAATTAAGAGACATCCACTTACCAGCCTGTGGCTCATTTCTACTTGGGAAGCAAGGATTTGTTGCCAGGAGCTCAGACACTCTTGTCATGCCATTAACATTGTTCCTACAATTCCCAGCTGCTCTGTGGTGTGTGATGGGATGTGGATGATGCTGCTCACTGCTGGCCTGGTGCTTCAGCATGGCTTGGCCTGCAAAAAGAGGGAGAAAGGCACCACTGTTAATGTCAGTCTCATCTTGCTATTGGCACCAGAACTGCTTATTGCCTGCTGAAGGCACCCATGCTACCTGTGAGCCACGTAAAGATCAGCATTTCAGTGTCCAGAGCCATCAGACCAGCATTTCTTTTTGTTTCAGCCTTGCAATCAATGGGTGAATCAATGGTGAGAACTGCCTAATGCTTCTCTGCTTTTGAGCCAGATGAGCTACATTCAAATACTTCTGAGGTCTCAGAGCACAGACCTTTTTCTCCAAGGCCCCTTTTACCTCCAAACACATCCCTTACAGATACCCATCATGCTGCTCCTTCTTTAGAATCCTAATCTGAAGAATCACAAAGATAAAACTCACCTGGGCTTTTGCCAAAATAATTGGAAAGTGCAATTTATACAAGTTTTTAAATCCAGCACCAGCTACTCTTTGTAGGGGATTCAGTTGGGTTATGGAAACAAATAATTTCTTTTCAGGCAATACCAAACACAAGTTTCAAACAGAAATCTAATAAGGTAAAACAGCCTTACACCAAAATAACTGTTAGTACAATATCTTGTGAAGAAAGCCAACAGCTCCTAAGCAGGCACCATGGAAGAGCAAGCATGCCTGGAGTTAACAACTTGTAAAGTTAAATGCTATTAAGAATAATTACCCTATGATTACAGCAGAGTGTTATGTATACTCTGTCTCAGCTTTGTATTTAAAATGAAACTCTAACTCTTGTCTGTCACTGTCAGAGATTAATATTCTGTACAGAAGAAAATCTGCATAAAGAAAATGTTGTCCTAAGAACACTGGATACTCCCCTCCAGCTCCAGAAATAAAACAAAGTGTGAAAGCATGAAACTAAGAACCAAGAGCATGGGATGGAACATTAAATGCCACCTCAGCATTTTTCAGAGCCAGCTCCTCACCCTTTGCTGGGCTGCCCTGAGCCTCTGGGTCCTGACTGCCCCCCAGGCACTGAGCACACACATGGGGATCACAGCATCAAGCGAAACCACTGCCTGGAGAGCAGCACAAAACCCTCAGCACATCTGGGGCTGATCCATCTTTCATTGTTTTAGTCAGAACCTTTAGTACAGGTCTGAACCCTCCCAGAAAGCTGTCCTTGAAGGGCTCCTCAACAAAGATTACAGTCAAAAGAGGCCACTTGGTTACTTACAGGCTTTGGTACTGGCAACACAGGAGGAGAAAAATCATCTTGTCAGACCCCTGTCAAACCTCCTTAAGTCACTACAGAATTTTTTTTTCTTTGTGGCTTGGCACCAGCTGTATAGAATATTCTGGGAGATGTCTAAAATAATACCTGGCTTTCTGCAGAGTCAGTGGTTCTGAGAGTCCAGGAGGATGAGAAAACTCTGAGTGCATTGCACTCCCTTCTGAACTGCCAGGCAAGTGATGAGTCTGACTGGTGAGAAAAAAGAGACTTTTGTATTGAACAAGAGGCAGGCATGCTCAGGAGATGCCTTCTGCCCAGCTGGTGAAGCAAACATCCATTTTTATCAGTTCCTTCAGGGCTTGCATTTCCATATGAACACCTTTGGTGTGCAGTCACTTGCCTACGTGTATGCAGAGAGCATGGATGTGGTGAAGGGACTGTGGGAAGGGTAGGAACAAACACATGCAGGAAATACAGGAGGGGTAAATAGCAGGAGAATTAGTGGGTTGAAGTAAAAAAGAGGACAATGTGAGACAGGAGGGATTGATACACATACAGGATCTGTTCAGTTGTAGACACTCAAGCTACTGTGTATTTTCTCACCAGGTTTGTATTTCAAAATCTGCCAGCTACTTACAGTTCCTAGGCTCTGCTAGAAAGTATAATTTATTGCAATGATTTTGATGTAAAAAAAACTAACACTTTGTTTTTCAAAGAATTTTTTGATTCCTCTGACATACAAACCAACACAGGTCACAGGTAGAGCTGAAAAATGACTGCTTGCACTCAGCTTCTTCTCTTGAGAAGTTGGGAGTCAGAGGGAAGCAGGGAGCCCAAATGAGGTAAAATATTGGTGTGCAGATCACCTGCCCTTTGTTCTGAGAGCTGGATATGAGCCTGATGGAGAACAAGGGGAACAGCTCCAATGTCCCAAGTATGGGTGGCTGCAAAAGAAACAGGGGGGGACTGAATAAATAATGTCAGGAATTCAGTCGGCTGAAAGCATGTGGAGAAATGGAAATTAAATACTCTCTGTACTTCCCATTTAGACCCAGAGATGGGAAGAGGAAGAGGAAAAGGCCACTGAAGGTAGAGCTGCCCCAGTGGCTCCTACTGGGTCAGGAAACAGGGAATATAGGGCCAGAGCTCTTAAGAAGGAAGAGTGTCTGCTCTACAGAGATGTTTTTACAGGGAGTTTAATATCTGAAAAGGGGTTTGGGTCCTAGAACAGGGATGAACTTGGTTAGAATTTACTCTAAGAAGTGTCACCCTCCCTGGGTTTTACCCTGTGCATCTGTAAGCAATCTCCTGCTGGCTGTGAAGGGGTTTTTTGTGATCACAGTGGAAATTAACTCCTATGGTAGATTTTACACACTACTGTAGGGTCATCATCAATCACTTTCTTGGACCTAAGTCTTGATGTTTCACTAAATATATGCCCTGGAACTTGGAAACAATAGCACTAACAAACTTGGGGTACTGAGATAAATATTTCATCAAGTACATCAAAGATTCAAGACCTTTTCATAGGATTTGCCTGACTCTCTAATAAATCAGAATGGATACATTCCATAGGCATGTGTATCTCTGGATCAAAACTGAGTTTTCAAAGTTTGTAAGCATATACTCCAACTGTTGAAACTTCAAGGGACCTCACAGTCAGCAAAGAAATTCTTTGGTTCACTTTTTTGGGGTGGAGTAGATACTTTCCACATGAGAAAGGATCATGCTCCACTGTTGAGCTAAATAAAGTTGCTGATGCACTGGAAATCTGGGAAACTACTGGGAAACAGATTGCAAGGAAAACTTTGACAGCAGAGGAGTGAGAGATCAGCTGAGTGCTGTCTGCCTGAGATGCCCCAATCACATCAAACCTTTCACCTTTTATTGCAGTAAATGTGCTAAACCTGCCAGAGAAAATGAGTTCTGGCCAGGAGAAGAGATGATGTGGAGAAATGCATTTTTTTGTTGTCACTGATGTTTTAATCAAACCAGTTCTGTCCACTTCACAGAGACCACGTGTTGAAACACAGACAGCACATCACTGTAAGACCCTGAAATCTATTGGGGTTTATTTCTCCATACTAAAAGTTCTCAATGCTCCTCAAGCTGTCTCTATCTTTTCCCTGTTTGGCTTTGTGTTTTGAGAACCTTACCTGAGACTTGCTTTGTAACTTTCCTAAAGGAAATAAATCTTGTAGAGTAGAGCTTTTAATGAGAAATCATTGAAGCTCCTACATGAAATCATTTAAGAACCTACCTGAAATTTTCAGCTGAAAGCATGAAATGAACCTAATGCTCCTGTAATATTCTATGAACCACAAGAATCATGCAATCACAAAAATAAAATTTAAAAAAAGGTCCGAGTCACATTGCACAGGGTCCTGAGTCTGTCCTGGTTAATGTATGCAAGTGTTTCATTCAGGCCCCTTGTCTCAGGTTTGGAGAGAAAGAAGAAAAAAGATCTTGTGGCATCTCAGGGATGCAACCAACAAAATTACTGGTTTTCTTTTCTTTCTCTGCTATTGTCTGAATTAGGAAACTAGAAAACATTGCAATGAACTGAACATCTGAAAGACAAAGGTAAAATTAAAGCTGAATATCCTTGATATGAGTCCTTTGATGTAAGGCTTAATTCAGCTGAGAGATATGAGTGTGGAAACTGGTGGGATGTCTTATGTCTCCTGCCATAGCAGAGAGGAATTCTCTGAGCAGTCTGTAGTTAAAATAGCTGAGGCAGATGTTACTTCTACCAGCACAAAGCAAGGGTTCTCATTGTTTGACTTTCAAAATCCCCTCTAAGTTCCTTACTGAGACATAAAATGATTTGTTTATTAAATCTGTAATTCTGCAAAACTTGTGAGGTCCAGCATGAGATGTCTGATTCTCTGCAACCTCCAGGGCATGTCTTTCATCTCTTTAAGAACGTGTCTCCTGCTGTCCAACACCAAGTGCTATATCTATAACCTAAGAAGACAGTAGAGATCCTTTTTCCTTACTAGATTCATCATAAATAGTTACCAATATATTATTATTATTATTGCATTTCATTCTTGCAGAGACATGGAATCTGTCCTTGAGCTGCACTTCACATATTTCTTTTTTATTGCCTGAAAAAATGTACTTACCTGCTGCTCTCCTGCTCTCAAAATATCTCAAAGGTGATTTTATATATCATATAGAAAAGATTCACTTTATTGATTCTCACTCAGTGGCAGAATCCAGTAAAACTACACACTGAACAACAGGTGATGTCGAGAAATACAAGCAGGGCCCTCCCTGAACTCACTGTCCAATTGGTAGATCTGTGTTTCCTCAGTGGTCTGACCAGGCAGCCACATCTTCATCCACCAGGAATCACAAATGGATTAACAGCCCACTGGCAACAGCAAGAAAAATGCAGTTACATGGATCTATTTTCCCCCAGTATTCTGGACTTGTGTGCACCTCTAACCAAAGCATCTGAGACCTGTGGGTTTACAAAAACCCAACCAAACACATCTTCTCAGTAGCTGTGAACCCTGTTGTTAGACTATAAGTAAAACATATTTAAAAACCTTTACTTTCAGGTCTAACCATGACATTTTTTGGTCCTTTACCAAATACACTTTACTTTTCTAGATGTGAAAAGCTTCATTTCTACGAAGTTCAGAAAACATCACAGGGAACCCCAGTGTTGAGAGAACCAGAGGCATTGTGTAGCTGAGCTCCCATGTAGAGGCAGGAGCATCCCTGGGGTCCCAGCTCCCTGTCCTGCAGCAGAGCTGAACACACACAGCCAGAGCTTGGGGTGCCAGCTGGCACAGGAGGTGAGCACTGCAGAATCACTTGGCCCACCCACATAGACAGTGCTTAAACCCAGTAAATAGAAATACAAGAGGAGTTTTATAGAAAGGCCAGACCATAAATAACTAAAATCTATTGGATAAATACGTTTACAGCAGGCAGAGCTCAGCAGCCAAACTTCACCTTCTATAAAAAATTTTGGAGCAGGCGTTGTTGCCAAATGTCATTTACACAAAAAAACCTGAAATTAACCAAAGTTTTTGTTGCCTCATGCAGCCAGCTACAGCAGTAGAAGCCTATCTCATCACAAGATATGCTAGATTTTAATATGCAACTATCTTTGCACCAAGAAAAAAAACAACTATGACATTTGTAAACCAGTTTTCCTCAAGATTCAGCTCATTCTGCAGTTTTCTCATAAATGTGATGCTGGTAACAACTGTATGAGCAAAGATGGAAACTGCCTGGGTTAGAAAGTTCCCTTTGTTATCTGCACTTGGATATTTAAGGGAATTACAGGAAGATATGAAGAAGCTCTTCTCTCTTTTATTTATCATTTGCATTTACCTAAATGTAAGCAAGGCAAGCACCCTTAGGGGTATCAGAGCTCTAACTAAAGAGCAGTTAATAAAAATAATTATAATTATCATTTAATTATATATATAATTATTACATATATATTATATATATAATATTATAATAATTATTATTAAAGTGAGTTTCCCCACTCAGTTCTAAAACAATGCTCCAGTTTAAAAATTGTCGAGCACAATTATTCCTAAAAACATAGGCAGACTATTCAATAATACATTTTCTTTCTTTAAAAGATGACCACAGGATTTCAATCACTTGCAATCTGTCTTGCACAGGAATGATATTTCCCTTCCCTAGGCCTCTGCTCTGTGGCACTGCACAGGTGACACATTTCCCTGTGGTCACAGAAAAGGTAAGGAAGGTAAGGGGCCAAGAAGAGCTGATCTTGCTCCTGTATTGATCTGCTCTGCTCTGGGATTAAACAGCAAAAACTTTAACTGAACTGGTCCCCGTAAAGGGGGATCAAGGGTTGGACTCGATGATCTCTGAGGTCCCTTCCAACCCAGCCAATTCTATGGTTCTAAACTGGAGGACAGAAATCAAAGCTAAGATCCCATTGCTCTTCCAGTCCCTGCCCAAGTCTGTTACGTGGCTCCCAAACCAAATCACTGGGGCAGGACAGACCCCAGGACACAGGAGGCAAAGAAACAAGCAGGAACTGGAGAGTCAGATATCAACACCTACCAATAAATCCATTTTCTTTTCTGCTTTCAGACTGATGCAGTAAAAATGGTGTTCACAGCACAGAATTTCCTAAGCAACTTTCCTGTGTACTCCCATAATTTTTTCATAGCTATCTTGCTACAAGCTGTAAAAGAGGAAAACCAACCAGCAACCTCATAACAACAACTGAAACAAAACCAAAGCAACCCCTATAAGACCAAGCTATTTTGGAGAGAAAACTTTATCACATTGCCCTTATTACAAAGCTTTACAGGCAAAAGTAAACATTTCTTAATGTTGTGCACAACCAGCCTGTCTTCTGAGCAAGACAGCATCAAAGCAAGGAATTTCTTAGCATTCAAGAAAAGACAGAGAGTTATAAGACAGAAAGAAGAGCCATCATCATACTGAATGAGGAAAACATATTTTGCTCCATCTATAAAAGAAAACTGTTTGTCTCAGAACATGACCCAACCTCTACAAGTCAGGAAATTAGGAAAATCTTAGTCCCACTTGAGAGTTAATATTAAGTTTTACAGACTATTTTTTTGAGCACTGAGCTTGGGCAGTGGGCAGTGTTTGAGCCAGGTACCACAGAGCTGATCCAAGCCTGAAATGAGCTCTGCATTTGGGATGTGCTGCAGAAACCCCCAAAGCCTGCAGGATGGGCTTGTCTGCAGCTGCTCACTGAATCCCATCCATCAGACTTGCTGTGGATTCCTTAGCCTGAGCCTCCCTAGATGTTAAAATAACTCCACACCAAGAACTGAAGTTTGATTCCCCCCAGCTGAGTGAGGAAGATTCCCCAATGTCACTTGGATCAGAAAATACCAGAGCTGATAAGGGGGAATGCACACAGGGTTCTCCCACCTACCTCTTTTTGAGGGAAAACAAACACATTTCCAGGTTCCATTTGAGGTGTAGGCACAATTTCACATCATTTTCATCTTTTCTTAGTTTTCACCTGGTTTGACCAGAATTCCTGAGGTTTTACTTCATGCATTTACTCCCTTCCAGACCCCAGGCAGGGTTTCATTCTTGGCAGGCCAGGCCATGGTAGCAGAGCATGGTACCAATTAGGGGAGTCCACACTTTGGCTGCAAAGAAAGGAAAGATGCAGAGCCTGGCGTGAGATGAAAATGGATCACTGGACTGTAGCTGACACCTGGCTCCCCAGAACCTTTTCCCCCCTGGGTATTTTGTCAGAGCACTTTGCTAAGGAAGAAAATCTTCTGCAGAAGCAGGAGAGCATCACTGATCACACCCATCAGAGCCTCCTGAAAAATGACCACTGGCTTCCAAAGGGGCTGTGAAGGAAAAACACACAGACAATAATAGTAATAATAATTAATAACAATAATAACAACAATAATAATAATAGGATCTTACCTTTCCCTCTCCTTTCCTGAGCTCTACCCTTGGACCTTCCCCTCTTTGACTCCATTCTTCACCCAAGATTTTGACCACTGCACCCATCTCCTCTGTACTTTGTGCCACATGTGAAAAAACCCCCAAGGATCCACCTGCTTTACAGCTAGAGTATGGTTTTTCTCATTAGCATATACCAGATTAATTGAAGTTTTCAACAGTGTGGGAAGATGACATGAATGGGACCCAGATGTTCAAAATAAAACTCAGTGTTTTGTTTTCATACTTTGTGAATTAAGGCACTATTCTATTTTATTTTTTTTAGCTGCTGGTAAGTTTTCTTGATAACCATTCCTGATAGCTACTACTTGTCACTGAATAAAGTTAAATTATCACATATATAATCAACTTGGAGGTTTTCTCTGCAGGAGACTCACATTACAGGAGAATATGCATTAAAGATCTCTCTGCACTTTCATGGAGGAAATAAAAGTAACTGAGTATAATTTACCCTTACCACTAATGAATTCACACTGAATAATATTGAATCCTCTACCAGTGACACAATTTCCAAAACTAATCTCTTCACAGAACTGTGGCAGGATGAGTCACACACAGGGACCATTAGGAAAAGAAAAGCTCTTAGAGAGCTGCTAAAGAGGGATGTTTATAACTTATACTTCAACATGAGTAGAAATGTCATCAAACAGCTTTCATTGCCAAAAGGTGTCCAATTCTTTTTCTTTGAATTTAAAATTTAGATTCTTAAAACAAATACCTGTTTGTTATCTACTGAAATATCTGAAGAGTCAAAGAAGAGCCACTAGGCCATGTAGTTACAATGAGCCCCAATAAGCCTCATTTCTCTGTACCAGTTTAAATCTTCTTGATTTAATTTTAAGTAGCTCACTTCCTATCTTTAAGTTCTTTCTCTTTAAGATGGAAACAGGAGCCCTGCATGTCAAAAGGAGATAAATGTCTGAATATTCCCCACGTACCTCGCTCATACAGTGATGAATGTCCTAAATGAGGCCAAAAGCAAATGTATAAGTCCATATTTATTTCAAGCCTTAAAGATGTGAGAGGGCTCTGCAGTGAATAATGAAAAGAAAGAAGAAAGAGCAGGAAACTGCCTGGAGTATGTGTGAACTTGTAAGGCTGAGCCTTAATGAAAAAGGCAGAGGAATTAGAACTGCAAATCCACTTACTGTTAGCACTCCTGGCTTCAGAGGACCTCACAGATTAATGTTCCTTTAATGTAGTTCCTATTAATGATGTACATGCCTAGATATATACATATATGTCTATATATCAATATATACTTAAGCATTGGATGAGCAATGGATTAATTCTTTGACTCATGAGCAATTTACTGTGTAAGAATTCCAGGAAATAACACCTGGATGAGAAATGTCTTTTGTCCTGCAAATTAATTTCTTACCAGTCATCATTTAATTCAGCAATCTCTAATAAACAGGACATACTTTGCTTTCCAAGTTAAAACAAAACAGTCATTATCAAAAAGCCCCCCACCATTCTATTAAACCCATTTTAACCAATTCAGCCCAAATCTGCATTTATTTCAACCTGTAACTTAGCAGTCCTACTCCCAGCTTTATTTCCCCCCCTGTGGAGGTTTCCTCAGCTGCCACCCTGCATCCCTCCAGGCTGCATCTCCCTCCCCTCTTGGGCTCTGCTGGGACAGGTAAGGTCTGTGCCACCCACCCTGCAAACACAGGGCTGCACAGCTGAGCCCTGCTCTCAAGTTTCCCGTGGTCAGGGTTGAGGTCAGGCTGAAAAAAAAAAAAAAAGAAGTGAGAGGGGCAACACTTTGTGTCTGTGTTTTTATGGTGGTTTTATTTATGAGCCCCCCACACCTGCCACTGCCACCTCTGGTGACATCTGCAGAGCCCTCTGCGCCCACACCAACAGGCAGGCTCCCCACTGGGGAGGGCTCTGTTGTGAAAAAAACAGGGAAAAAGCAGGAAACAAACCCAAAGGAAAAAAAAAAAATGAAAGTATGGACTTGAGCACAGCTCTGGTGTAGGTAGATGGAGACTTTTCCCTCCAAGTCCTCCTCAGCAGGTACCCACTCTGCCCCTTCCCTCTCCTCACCCGGGTGTGCATCCTGGCAGGACATCAGAACTGCTCCTCAGCTGATCTTCATTCAGCCCAATTAATTCAAAGTTCCAACTACGGGAAGGAACAAAGGGTAAAATAAATAAAAATAATGAAACAATTGCTCAGTTTGTGTAATTGCATGGGCTTCAATAGAACTACACTAATTTTCAGCAGCTGGGGTTCTGGCTCTTTATTTTTATTTACTTTACCTCCTGTTCTTAATTTCCTACCCTCCCATTTGTTTGTTATTTTCATGTTCTATGGTGGCTTCATTTGGAGTGTAAATTCCTAGAGAAACCACACTGCTTTTTCTTTTTTAACCAACCACACAGCCCGGGATGCACAGTGAATGCATCCCACCCTCTAACAGAGGCATTTGGGGTAGGTACAGAGACATCAGAGAACTCAAACAAGAATATCTCCAAACCCACCTCCACACATATTTTCCACTTTGGACAAGATCCCATTACACAGACATCATTATATTTTGAAATTCATGACTGAGGAATGATTTTTTATTATTATTTTTTTTTTTGTCAGGTGTTTGTATGAAATAGATTTCATATGTTTCTGGGCAGAGTTGCTTTGGTCCCTTGAAATGTGATAACTTAATAGACATCTTTCTTAATGGCTCTAAATGACATCGACTGAACAACTCCCTTCTCTGCCAACTATTGGAGTGAGGCTGAGGTGGACACAACCAAAAGGGCTGCTTGGAAAGTGTCTGTGAAGGAAAACTACAACAAAACCTTATAAACAATTTCCCAGGATAAATTATTATATTATATATATGTGTGTGTATGTATATATATATTCCTATCACACACATGAAACCCTGGAAGTATAATTTACAATTTTTAATTCCCAATTACCAATTGTTGCTGTCTCTATTAATTATGTTGTGTTGTCAGATCAGAACTGAAGTTATCAATTAAAATGAAATGGGAACTCGTCCCATTTGACTCAACCTGGTCACATAATTAGCACTCATTTATAGGCTCTTCCATTAATGGTGTCACTCCATTTACTGACTACTATAGGTAAGGGAAATAAATGCCCCAGATTTTTTCAGGCCTATATAATGTGTAAATTGCAATTTCAGGTAAAGCAATAATAATGCCATTTATAGCACAGTTCTGTGGAAAAACCCCAGCTCATGACAACTACTCCATATTTTTACTGGCCTTTCTATGCAGCTGAAATACTGCTCTGCCTTGGCATCTTTAGCAGGACTCAGACAGGACTCTGAATATTGAAGTTCTCCAATTTTAGGAAAGAAAATTAATTATTTTACCGTGATGATAAATCTGAGGGAACCCAGAGTGCACTTCTATAACCAGCTGTATAGAAATCTATTTAAAATGCCTCCAGTGCCACAAACTGCCCTGTTTTCCAGTCCTGTAAAGTAAACCTGACATCCCTGCAGCACACACCACTCTCCTTGTCCCTCTTATCATTTGAGATGGATCCCTGACAGGCAGGCAGGGGTTTTACACAGAAATCCTTACTGCTCCGTGCTGAGTAAAAGAAAGTTGGAAACCCTAAAGCTTTTATGTCTCCTTTTTGCCTTTCCCAAACGTAAAGCCCTTCTCCATGGGACATATTGCTCATTCACTCAGCACACCATGGATCTGGGCAGATTTTAGGGGCTGAGGACAGCATATATATATATATATATATATATGTATTTATCACTTTGCCTTTGAATGTCTTCTGCCCCAAGTGCACTGGTTGGAGGAAGGAGTGATACCTGCAAGCAATGGCTACAGACACTTCAATTCCACTGAGTTTTTTTCAGAAAAAAAGGAACAGGAAGGAAAAGGAACAGAAGGAGATGGCCCAACTTCAAGGGTTAGCACTGCAAAGCAAAAAACCTAAAAGTTATTCTGCTAAAGGGACTCACTGGAATAAATATTTAAGACTCCAGAATTCTGAAGCTCAAGCCCATAATCCTCATGTTTCTAGACCATACCTAGCAGTGGATGCATTTTATCAGAAATCAATTTACTTTTGAGAAGGCATAAATGAAGCAAATGAAAAAAAAAACCAAAAAAAACCAAAGAAAAAAGTTATTTACAAATTCTGAATGTGTCTTTTTTAAGTTAAGAGTTTTAAAAACAACCTAACATGAAGACCATGCTGCAATTTGAAAAAACCAATAGGGAAACATCTAAAAAGATATTTTTTTTGTTTCCCTTTTAGGTGGTATGTGAAACCCCTTCACCAAACACATGCCTCTGCATTTGTACAACAGTTTCAAATTACAAACTGCATTCTCTGACTATTACAGAAACCCATTGTACTTGGTGGCAGCCCTGAATTCTTTTTTTATTGGTCTAGGATGTGTTGCAGTCAAAGCAGAACTATTTGGTCAACCACACATCCAGGGCTGTTTACTCATGGTTAATCCAGCACAAATTAATCATCTGTGAGCAGGATGTGCAGACAGATAAGGGGCTGATTGCAAGCCCCAAGTTTACCTCCACCATCTGTAAATTGTCTCCAGCCAACCACACAAATGTTTCCTCCAAGCACAAGAGGATGGAAAGAAAGATCAGCTCTGAACACTGAAAAACCTCCAGGACTTAAAGCTATTTTTGTCACCTTCCCAGCTTCCACAGCTCAGTGCTGCTGGACTTGGCCAGAGCATGGAAACCTTTTTGTCTTTATTTAGTGACTGCCATGAAGCAGGAGAAACTGGGGACCAGAATTTTCAATAGTGCCAGTTACTTTTTGTTCCAGTTCCCTAGGGCTTCAAAACTCTCGTTGAAAGCCCATGAAAAACCCCAAAACAAGAAATACTTAAAAAATCAGAAAGAAAAGGTAGGCAGAGGCATAATATACCCAAATCCCCTTTTCTCCTCCTGTCAGTATCTGCAGTAGAGTCAGAACTGGATGGAAATGAGTCCACAGTGCTAGAGGAAAAATAAATATCCACCAACTAAAATACCTGCTGCAAAGGGGATGGCACAAGAGCCCCACAGACCCCAGAACCCTGTTTTGGGGGCACCATCATTCTGCCACTGGTGTTCTTTC